>NC_133324.1:104692213-105040146 GCF_042186555.1 Aquarana catesbeiana | reverse complement strand
ATTTTTATTATTCTTGTTTCACTCCACAGTTTCCTTCAATGCCACAGGAATGGCAGACTGTGGCTTCCCAATTTGCCCAGCGGTGGGACTTTCCCAACTGCAGAGGGGCAATTGATGGGAAACACGTCCACATAGTCCCAACCCCCAATTCAGAGTCAAACTATTACAACTATAAGGGGTTTAATAGTATTGTGAAGTGCAATATGACATATGAGTTTCTCTATGTGGACGTGGGGAAGAATGGCCGGATGTCGGATGGTGGAGTCATCGCCCAGATTGAGTTCTGCAGATGGCTCCAGAGTGGTGGCTTGGGATTGCCACCTCCGGAAGACAGCCTGGCTGGTCTGCTGTTCGTCTTTGTCTCTGATGAAGCGTTTGGGCTGGGTGATCACCTGATGCGGCCGTACCCCATGAGGACCCTCAACCCGGACCAGAGGGTTTTTAACTACCGGCTGGCCAGAGCCAGAAGAGTGGTGGAGAATGCTTTCAGGATAATGGCCAGCTGGTTCCGCCTATTTCTTACGCCAATCAACATGGCGGAATATAAACTTAACCATATAATCCTTGCATGCTGCATGCTCCACAACTTTTTAAGGAGAAATTCAATGAACTATGTGGCCTCAGTTGGGCCTGAGGCCGGATTTCAAGACCAAACCCTGACGGCGCTTGAAGCTGGCCTTCCTGGCTTGCCCCCCCAAAGCGCCCGTGAGGTCCGTCTAAAATATATGGAGTACTTTGCGGGTAAGGGGGCCATTGATATGCCAGAAAATGTTTAACAAACATTTTTTAAATAAATTTGTATTTTACAATGAAAAATATTTCCTTTGATTTACTGCTTGTGTTTCTTTTAGCTGTCTCCTAGGTTATCCAACGTGCTTATTTATTTGGCCATTTTCTTCAATAGTGCAAACTTAATTTATTTGATACATGAGGTGACAATCTCTTCTTCAGCTAACTATTATGTTGTGGGTCTGCTACACACACACACCTTGTTTTTGTTGTTAATGAATGTAATGCATTAAGGATAAAAATATTCATCATTTTTAGCACCATGATTTTTTTTTTTGGAGTGACGAAAATGGCAAATTATAAATCACTGTGGGTGTTATTTACTAAAGGAAAATCCACTTTGCACTACAAGTGCACTGCACTGAACTTGTAGTACAAAGTGGATTTCCCTTTATTAAATAACCCCCATTGTCACTGTAAACACCAACTTACTCCAAAAACTGCTATTGAGCTTTGAAAGAAGAAGCCACACATTGTTGAGTATAAACATTTTTACTCTGTGCACATTCACATGTCCATTTAGAAAAGGGTTTTGGAACAAACCAACATATTTATAGAAGAATTTTTTTTTTTAGACATTAGAAATATCCTTTTTTTTGTGGTAAACAGGCATGTTTTTAAAACCATAAAACAATACACAACTCAGGAACTTACAAAGTTCAACTTTGATAAATTGAAGGCAATATCAGACATTAGTATGTCCAAGTTGTGTTGATATTGCCTTTATCAGATGGGGTGATGTCACCCCTGTGAAAGCCAAATTTTGAAGATGCACACAAATTGAGAGTCAAAATGTTGATTTTCCTCCTGATCCCATGCCTAAGGTGCTAGCTCCCATCAGACGTGTTTCGGGGGGTACAACCCCTTCCTCTCAGCTACTTGAGTTGCAAGGAAGGGGTTGCACCCACAAAATGCGTACATTGATATCCCGTGATGGCAGATAGCACATGTTGACACACTGTGTGCATCTTCAAAAATTGGCTTTCATAATTTTGAGAAAAATTCAGAAAAATAAAATCTTTTTTTTAAATTTTGGTGTGTTGTATAGTCTGCCTAAAACATCAATGATGTTTTTGAGTCTTTTTTCAACATCATTGATGTCTTTCTTGGTCTTCTGTAAATCCCTATTGCACACCATGATCTCCCCAATGAGGACGTGTGTACTTGCACTTGTGAAATGTGTTTCTTCTTCCACAACATCCACATCACCTAAAAAAAAAACACACCATGTATTATAAATATGCATGCATACATCTATTACCTGAAGCTGTGGTCTCAGACACACACCTGTTGTGGTCACTATTTCGCCCAATTCATAAACCTCTCCTTGCTCCACATCATCTGGTTGTGGTGTGGGGATTTCCCCTTCTTTAGAAGGTTGGGGGTCCCTGGTGTCCTCTGATGTCCAATTCTTTTCTCCCCTATGTGAATAAAAAAAAGCTATACTTAGCACACAGATATTTGAGGACAGAAATAGGAATGTGAAACATTTCTTGGAAGTGTCATACAATTGTCTGTTTTGGCTGAGTTCCAAGCTGAATACATGATTTTTTCGCTTTCTTAAAGCTGGAATTCTTAACTTTTTGGGTAAAGTAGTACACTTGTAGAGTCCCCTGGTATCCACTGGAGCACCTGTGTGGGACACCCTAAAAAGTTTGTTATGGTGTCCCACACTAGTGCTCCTGCATCCAGATGCGTAAACAGCTCCTGAGTGTCCTCTCCTTTCACTGAATCAAGTTTGCATTCCATTCTAGTTACAAACCCATCTATACAACAATGTACTAAACTTCTTTGAATACAGATAGGCATGACCAAATGTAGTTAACCCTTTCATGACTAAGCCAATTTTTGAAATTTGGTGTTTACAAGTTAAAATCCGTATTTTTTGCTAAAAAATTAGTTAGAACCCCCAAACATTATATATATTTTTTTTAGCAGAGAATCTAGAGAATAAAATGACGATTGTTGCAATATTTTTTATCACACTGTATTTGTGCAGCGGTGTTTTAAACGCAAATTTTTGGAAAAGTGACACTTTCATGAATTTTAAAAAATCCAAACAGTAAAGTTACCCCAATTTTTTTGTATAATGTGAAAGATGATGTTACGCCGAGTAAATAGATACCAAACATGTCACCCTTTATAATTGCACGCACTCGTGGAATGGCGATGAACTACAGTACCTTTGAATTTCCATAGGCGACGCTTTAAAATTTTTTTACGGTTACCAGGTTAGAGTTACAGAGGAGGTCTAGGGCTAGAATTATTGCTCTCACTCTGACGATCGCGGCGATACCTCACATGTGTGGTTTGAACACCGTTTACATATGCGGGCGCGACTTCCGTATGCGTTTTCTTCGCTGCGCGAGCTCGCGGGGACAGGGGCACTTTAAAAATTTTTTTTTTTTTTTTTATTTATTTTATTTATTTTTGTACTTTATAAATTGTGTTTAAATTTTTTTTTTTTTTTTTTACTTTTATTGCTGTCACAAGCAATGTAAACATTCCTTGTGACAGTAATATGTGGTGACAGGTACTCTTTATGGAGTGATGGGGGGTCTAAAAGACCCCCCATCCCTCTTTTACACTTCAAAGTATTCAGATTGCCGAAAACGGCGATTCTGAATACTGTGTACTTTTTTAAATTCGGCGCCATTGGCAGCCGAGTAAACGGGAAGTGACGTCATGACGTCGCTTCCGCATTTACAAGAAGAAGGCTGGAACGAAGTCGCTCGCAGCTTCGTTCCAGTCCGCCCCCAGCCGCCGAAGGCAGCGGAACGGACACCGGGCCTCCCGATCGCACGGGAGGCCCGGTAACAGCGGCGGGAGGCGGCGGGAGGGGGGATGTCCCCTCCCGCTCCTCCGGTATAACAACCGAGCGGCTTTTAGCCGCATCGGTTGTTATACTCGGGTAGCCGATCGCCCGCTGAAAACAACGGTACCGGGATGATGCCTGCAGCTGTGGGCATCATCCCGGTATAACCCCGGAAAGCCGAGTACGCATATATGCGTTCGGTCGGCGGGAAGGGGTTAACCTGCATCTGCCAAAAATATTGTATTAGTGAGTGAACAAACGATGTTTACTACGAATGATTACTGTGCCCACAAACCTGAAAGTTACCATTTTAAACTGTACAACAGAAAAGAAAAGTAAAAAGTGCAAGCGTGGAAGTAAGACAAGTAAGTGATGGCCTGGGTTCAGTCTGGTCTGGTAAAAGACGCAGGCTGTTGTATGACCACAGCCTGGGGACATATATGTCATCTGCTGCTGTTCCTGATCTCTTGCAGTTCTGGACCAGATTGTGCTTCCTTTTAAATGGACTCCTCAGGCTACCAATTTTGCAAGTCAAATAGTTGATGTGTGCCCTGGGGTACAAAGGCTTCACTAATTTCACCAGTTTATCCAGCCTTGCCCTCCTCTTTATTTGGTTATGACCCCTTAATAAATTTATATTTTTTGCACAAATCATTGGCTATGTGTTTGAATTAAAAAAAGACAGTTTGTTTGTGAGTAGGCAGGTACATTTCCAAAATACAATGTCAAATTAACAAGGGACACCAACACCAACCAACCTCCTTGAGGTTAAAAAATACAAGATCATAATGGTGTTGTGGTAACTTGACACACAAAACTAAAAAAAAATATTATGGAGATCACTATTAAAAAAAAAAAGATCTTCATAAAAAACAAATAAAAAAGTAGATCACTATAAAAAAGGAAAAAAAAATGGAGATCTTCATAAAAAAAAAGAAAAAAAGATCACTATAAAAATAAATTCTAAACATTATTATGGAGATCTGACGAAGAAAAAAAAAATATTATTCAGGAGATCACCAGAAATAATAAAGAAATCAGTTTGTGAGAACTCTGTGTGAATATCAGCAGCAAAACAACTGCATTATTCTAGCATTATAAAGAAGAAGAGAATGCGCTGCTATGAAAGATTATTACATTTGCAGCGTGACGAATGTGCTATCTCCATTACGAATGCTAGTTTTACAAGACCGATCGCTTTCATCTCGTACTTGATTCCGGCATGCGTGGAAATTGGTGCATCGGAATTGTGTACACACGCTTGGAATTTCCGACAATGGATTTTGTTGTCGGAAAATTTGAGAACCAGCTCTCAAATTTTTGTTGTCGGAAATTCTGACAAAAAATGTCCGAAGGAGCCTACACACGGTCGGAATTTCTGACAACAAGCTTCTATCAAACATTTGTTGTCGGAATGTCATGTGTACGCGGCATTAGAGTCTGCAAAAGACTTGAGACTGGGGCGGAGGTTCACCTTCCAGCAGGACAAAGACCCTAAACATACAGCCAGAGTTATAATGGAATGGTTTAGATCAAAGCATATTCATGTGTTAGAATTTCCCAGTCAAAGTCCAGACCTAAATCTAATTGAGAATCTTTGACAAGACTTGATAATTTCTGTTCACAGACTCTCTCCATCCAATCTAACAGAGCTTGAGCTATTTTGCAAAGAAGAATGGGAAAAAAATGTCACTCTCTAGATGTGCAAAGCTGGTAGAGACAAATTCAAAAAGACTTGCAGCTGTAATTGCAGAGAAAGGTGGTTCTACAAAGTATTGACTCAGGGGGGCTGAATACAAATGCACGCTACACATTTCACATATTTATTTGTAAAAAAATTGAAAACCATTTATCATTTTCCTTCCACTTTACAATTATGTGCCACTTTGTGTTGGTCTATCACATAAAATCCCAATAAAATACTTTTACGTTTTTTGGTTGTACCATGGCAAAATTTGGAGAATTTTAAAGGGTATGAATACTTTTTCAAGGCACTGTATATCAATATTTGTTAAGAGTAACTGCACTGAGTCACTAACAGTTCTCTCTAGTGGCTAATCTATGAATCTCTTTACTAAATACAATAACAGAAGAATGGAGAAGCAAACTAGTAAAATTGTTAGATCACATCAATAATCAGATTATGTTACTGATAATACACTTCATTTTCCTTTTAAATTCTACATAATATAAAAAAAGATCAATGCATACTATTCCATCATATTTCTCTTACAGCATAATGCTTACATTTTACCTGAATGTTTTAGCAGAATACAAGTTTCATGGTTGCATGAGCTAGACTAGATATAGCAGACAGATAAAGTCATTCATCCTCAATGCAAAACTGATATGTAACTGTGAACGTTCACCAACAGGGGGCAATATATTCTCAGAGTTGGAGAAGATTTCTTAGTACCTTAGCATAGAAGAACTGTATTAATAGAGCTCTGAATCTCCTATGCTTGTATTTAAGTGTAATTGTGCCAAACATGCAGTATGTTGTACAGGCAGTTAGCCTGATCCCAGCACTCTCTCCAAGTCTAATGCACCCGATTCAGCAATATATCACCCATGAAACCGCAGAGTAGCTTGTCCAAATCTCCTGAGTCGGCCTCTGTGCTTTATGCTCCCAAGTCAGTCCCATGGAGAGTTTGTACTTCACGGTTCAGCATAATATAAACTCTTCGTAGGAATAAATGGAGAGTATACAGCACATGAGTGGGCCTGGCCAGAAGATGCTGACAAGTGACTCTGAGGTTTCATGGGTGACATATTGCTGGGTAGGGGGCAGGTGAAGTTTACATTTTTAAAATCTGTTCACATCTGTGCAGGTCTGCATCCCGCGTGAAGGTAGCTCATTTATTTCAAGGGACATGGAAAAAAAAAATCTCCGACCCTTTTTTTTTTTTATCGCACCACCACACAGCTGCTAAAGCGCAGTATCTTTCTCTGTGGATCTGGGACATGCTCAGTTTTGCAGGCATTACTAGACATGTGCGATTCGGTTCGTAACGTAATAGATTTTCGAACGAATTTGTTAGTATTCATACATTCGGATCAATTCGAACATCCGAATAGCTGAAAGAACCAAAATCCGAAAATTAGGAAATACGAAAATTACGAACAAGCAAAATAACGAACATGCAAAAATACGAACTTACAAATAGACAAACTTACGAAAATACAAAACTCAGAAACGGTAAAGGAAAGAAAATGACATCTATAAGGAATGATTTACATTTCGTATTTTCAATCCTTTGTCTGTTTATAAATTCATATTTTTATTTGTGTGTTCGTAATTTCATTTCTTCCTCTGTTCGAAATTTCGTTTGTTCGTGTTCTCGAATCGTTCTTTTGAATGGACAGTGTAATGCCCCGTACACACGGTCGGACTTTGTTCGGACATTCCGACAACAAAATCCTAGGATTTTTTCCGACGGATGTTGGCTCAAACTTGTCTTGCATACACACGGTCACACAAAGTTGTCGGAAAATCCAATCGTTCTATACGCGGTGACGTAAAACACGTACGTCGGGACTATAAACGGGGCAGTGGCCAATAGCTTTCATCTCTTTATTTATTCTGAGCATGCGTGGCACTTTGTCCGTCGGATTTGTGTACACACGATAGGAATTTCCGACAACGGATTTTGTTGTCGGAAAATTTTATCTCCTGCTCTCCAACTTTGTGTGTCGGAAAATCCAATGGAAAATGTCCGATGGAGCCCACACACGGTCGGAATTTCCGACAACACGCTCCGATTGGACAGTTTCCATCAGAAAATCCGACCGTGTGTACGGGGCATTAGTGTATCTTAATATGTATGTTCGCAATTTCGTGTTTTCGAATCGTTCTTTTGAATGGGCAGTATATTAGTGAGGGATGTATCTTACTTAACATCTTTAGCCAATCAGCTTATCCCTTTTGTGTCCGAGTCACACTGCATTCCTGAATCTTTTTAGATTCAGTTGAGGAGGAGACTGAGTCAGGTCTCGTGACTGAGGGAGTGGACTGGAGTAAGTAAATGACTTATTAGAAAAGCAAGCATAGAATTATTGTTTCTGTTCTCGCTACATGTTTGTCCCTGGCGTGTATGTAGCTCAACATACAGCTTAAACCTTCAATCCTAAAATAACCAGACTGTCTGTAACTTTGGATCTTTATTACAACGAACAGGTGGTGGACATATAAGAATAGGATGTACACGTGTGGTGAAACTAGAAATAAACAGATAAATGAACATATAATAATTACATGAACATAAACAAATGTCCGCTAGGTATACAGGTAAACAATCTTTTAGCATACCAGCGATGCTGCCTTAGAAGGACCAGGATTTTCCTCTGAAACGCGTGGTGCAGGCTTAGCTGGCTCCTATGCGGTGTGTCCCAATGCAGAAGATGAAAGAGACTTGCAGTAGGAAGTGGAGCTAGTTCCCAGTGATATGACAGGAAATGTGTATTAATCATAGAACGCTGCCCATCAATAGTCTTTTGTTAGAGTGGAATCTAGTGGACAATGTTGGTATTGCAAGTCCAGAAGATATTATTTTTCCTTATAGACTGAAGGCATGACAATTATTATTCTTTATTTCCTACGAAAGTACGAATCAACAAAAGAGGCAATCTCTCAAAAGTAACAATTACTAAATTACGAGTAGTGTACCAAATAAACGAAAATTAAGAATTTCGAATCAAAGAAAATTAGACGGAATTATGAATCAGTTTGTATCAAAGAACATATAACTGTTACGAAAATACGAACGAGCCGAATATGAAACCTCGCGTCTTACGAAATTACGAATCATTAGACTAACAGAATTATGAATCATTTCGTTTCAATGAAAATATATCTGTTCCGAAAATACGAACGAGTCCAAAAATGAAAACTCATGTCTTACGGAATTACGAATCGTTACGAATCAACGAAAATGTAAAGTAACGAAACAAAATTTGTTTACACATTACCCTCCTGCACAGATGTAAACCTAGCCTAAAACCTTCTTGCCTGTCTATACCCAATAGTCCCACAGCACTCTATATACACCAGCACTGGCCGGAGTTCTGTCATGTCATAGCAGCTGAGCATATGTTGCCAAGTCATTAGACCCCTTTCACACTGAGGCGCTTTTCAGGCGTTTTAGCGCTAAAAATAGCGCCTGAAAAGAGCCTCTCATGCCTCTCCAGTGTGAAAGTCTGAGTGCTTTCACACTGAGGCACTGCGGGATGGGAAAAAAAGTCCTGCAAGTAGCATCTTTGGGGAGTTGCGGGAGCGGTGTATACGCTCTGCCCATTGAAATGAATGGGTAGCGCTGCCGAAGCGCCTGCAAAGCACATGGGAGCGCTATTAACCCTTTATTTGGCCTCTAGCGGGGGTTAAAAGCGCTCCGCTAGTGGCCGAAAAGTGCAACTAAAACGACGGTAAAGCTTTACCGCTAACACATCACCGCCCCAGTGTGAAAGTAGCCTTATTTTACACACATAGAGCTAGCAGTACAAGTGAAGCTAGAAATAGAAATGCGCATCTACTGTTACCTACATTGTATTGTGGTAACGGCTCACTATAGAGCAATAGTGTGAATGGCAGAGCATCATACTCATTCTGGGGCTGCAGTGTCAGGAAGTAATATGATAAGATAAGATAATATGTGACTTTATCAACTTGTTTAACCCCTTCCCGCCTAACCTAACTAATGCTAAACCTGCTCTCTGCCACATTCCAAACCCAATCTATCTAACCCTGTAAAGCAAAAATGGCTATAATTACCTATTCAGCAGCCGATCCGGTCCGGACTCAGCATTAGCTGTCAGCGGAGCTTCAGTGTGGAGGAGAGTGCAGGAGCAGCAGCTGACAACGGTAGCCCCATAGTATGTCATAGTATGTCACTTCCGAGGCATTTCTCAGCCGTTGTCAGTCCTCTTCTTCTCACAGCTTCCGCCGCTGGAAACCAGACCGGATCGGCTGCAGAGTAGGTAAGTAAGTAAGTAAGGCGATTTTTGTTTTACAGGGTTAGAAAGATTAGGTTTAGAATGTGTCAGAGAGCAGGTTTAGAGTAATGCTGGCCATACATGGATAGAAAATCGTTCATCAAAAACGTTCGTAATGTAAAAAATCTGTGGAACGTGCATGGGATAACACCATCATTGTATCAACAGATATTGCCCAATTATCGACATATTATCGATCGATAACAACACAAATGGTAGGTTTTTCATCGATCTATTACACAATCTGGAGTTCAACTTTAACATGCACATGCGCTGTAGATTTGTTTGAACTGTTTTTGATCGATTCCACTACTAACGTTTTGAAAAATCATTTGTTTAGGCGCCAAAAATCCAACATGTTGGTTAGCTGTTTTAGCATAAAATGTGCATTTCGAGAATCGAAATTTGCCCACTAACGTTTCTAAGTCGAACGATCAAGAGTATCGAATGCTTTTTCAAACCCTGTATGGCCAGCATTAGTTAGTTTTTGCCTGGACTTATACTTTAATGCCTAAGCACAATTTTGCAACTATGTGGTAGTAAAACCAAATATGTCATCACAACTACTTTGTGCATCCAGGTGGATTATACCTTGTTTTTTCAGGACAAATTTCATTTTGTGGTAAATGGTAATGGATATCTCTTGATTTTTTTTTTATCAAAGGAAAACTGGCCCAAAATAGTGAAAAAAAATATTTTTTCAAATTTAGCTGTATATTTCTTGTTAGCATCATAACATACCATATCATAACATACCACTAAAGAACAACCCAAAATAAATTCTCCTTCTCCTGACGATCGCAGTGATATCACATATGTGTATGTTAATTGTTGTTTTTACCCATAGTACAGCCCAGAAACAATAGTATGCATTTTGCTTTTTTTTACTACCTAAAACACACTGACACTGATACTAATTTAAACAATGCTTTTTTTTAAAAAAGCCTGCCAAAAATATACTGATCATGACCTTTGACCCTTACTTGACCCAAACACTAGCCCTGACACTGACCTAGATCAAACCTTGATCTAGGTATTTTTCCTTAATTTTTTCATTTTATTTATTTATTTAATTTTTTGGGGTTTTTTTTTTTTACACACAGGAGACAGAGAGAGTGATACAATGTATCTTTTCTCTCCATTCAGAGAGAGAAAACACAGGGGTGGGCTTCACAGTGACTGATCACTGTGATAGCCAATCAGAGGCTATCACAGCGATCAGGTGACCCAAAACTGGGAGTTCCAGGTACTGATCCTTAGCATGGGACCCAGGGCTGCGGAGAGACACCGTTCTCTGTGCCAGGAGCGCGCTGTGTGGCATACTCTCAGCACAAAGACAGATACGCAGATATGCAGCCCCACGGAAAAAAGCCCAGTCCAGTGAGTCCACATTTATGCGTACTGTCAGCAGGGAAGAGGTTAAGCATTTCTCCTGCTATTTTTAGTGGAATCTTTTCAATCCCAATAATGTATAATATTTTTAGGCATTTTAAAATGTATCTCAAGATTCAAGATAGAGTGGGGGAGGGGATAAAACCCCAGTTAGGTTTTTATTGATGTGTGTTTGCTTGGGACATTAACGCTCTTCCTCTTGCCTCTTGGATAGGAAATGAATATAAATTTCCTCATTATATGCTCTGACAATGTAGGGGAGCAAAAACAGGGGCTAGCTGCTTGGTAAAGACCTGAAAACCCGAGGAGTAGTGAACAGGCCAAAGGGAAGGGCAATAAACTGGTAATGCATGCCCACAGCAAATATAGGTTAATACATCAGGAAGATGAAAACATACAAGTAGGCATCCTTCATCTGCACCGGGGCAAAAATGTCTCCAGGAGGATCTGTATATGGCAGTTTTTACACAGTTATATTGGTTATATTGGTTCAGCATGGACCAATGTAAGTATATGTAACCTGGAATGTAGCTCATAACTGGTGTGGAACTTCCTCCATTGTTGTTGCTGTATTATCCTTCTGCAGTGTGGGCAGTGTTAAACTGAATAATCATTAACCATTTGACGACTGCCTCATGCAGATATACTGCGGCAGAATGGAACGGGCAGGCAAAATCACGTACCTGGTACGTGATTGCCTTCCCGCGGGCGGGGGGTCCGATCGGACCCCCCCCGGTGCTCGAGGCGGTCGTCTTTGGTCTGGCAGCGATCAGAGATGAGGGGGAGGCCATCCATTCGTGGCCCCCCCCTCGCGATCGCTCCCAGCCAATGTGGAACTTCCCCTGCCTCTGTGTAGTACACAGAGGCAGAGGAAATGATGTCATCTCTCCTCGGCTCGGTATTTTCCATTCCGGCGCCGAGGAGAGAAGACTGTAATGTGAGTTACACAAACACACACAGTAGAACATGCCAGGCACACAAAACACCCCCCTTTACCCCCCGATCCCCCCCAATCACCCCCCCGTCACACTGACACCAAGCAGTTTTTTTTTTTTTTTCTGATTACTGCATGGTGTCAGTTTGTGACAGTTAGTGTGTTAGGGCAGTTAGGGTTAGCCCCCTTTAGGTCTAGGATACCCCCCTAACCCCCCTAATAAAGTTTTAACCCCTTGATCACCCCCCGTCACCAGTGTCGCTAAGCGATCATTTTTCTGATCGCTGTATTAGTGTCACTGGTGACGCTAGTTTGGGAAGTAATATTTAGGTCGCCGTCAGCGTTTTATAGCGACAGGGACCCCCATATACTACCTAATAAATGTTTTAACCCCTTGATTGCCCCCTAGTTAACCCTTTCACTACTGATCACGTATAACTGTTACGGGTGATGCTGGTTAGTTCGTTTATTTTTTATAGTGTCAGGGCACCCGCCGTTTATTACCGAATAAAGGTTTAGCCCCCTGATCGCCCGGCAGTGATATGCGTCGCCCCAGGCAGCGTCAGGTTAGCGCCAGTACCGCTAACACCCACGCACGCAGCATACGCCTCCCTTAGTGGTATAGTATCTGAACGGATCAATATCTGATCCGATCAGATCTATACTAGCGTCCCCAGCAGTTTAGGGTTCCCAAAAACGCAGTGTTAGCGGGATCAGCCCAGATACCTGCTAGCACCTGCGTTTTGCCCCTCCACCCGGCCCAGCCCACCCAAGTGCAGTATCGTTCGATCACTGTCACTTACAAAACACTAAACAAATAACTGCAGCGTTCGCAGAGTCAGGCCTGATCCCTGCGATCGCTAACAGTTTTTTTGGTAGCATTTTGGTGAACTGGCAAGCACCAGCCCCAGGCAGCGTCAGGTTAGCGCCAGTACCGCTAACACCCACGCACGCACCGTACACCTCCCTTAGTGGTATAGTATCTGATCGGATCAATATCTGATCCGATCAGATCTATACTAGCGTCCCCAGCAGTTTAGGGTTCCCAAAAACGCAGTGTTAGCGGGATCAGCCCAGATACCTGCTAGCACCTGCGTTTTGCCCCTCCGCCCGGCCCAGCCCAGCCCACCCAAGTGCAGTATCAATCGGTCACTGTCACTTACAAAACACTAAACACATAACTGCAGCGTTCGCAGAGTCAGGCCTGATCTCTGCGATCGCTAACAGTTTTTTTGGTAGCGTTTTGGTGAACTGGCAAGCACCAGCGGCCTAGTACACCCCGGTCGTAGTCAAACCAGCACTGCAG
Organism: Aquarana catesbeiana; assembly: GCF_042186555.1. Taxonomy (NCBI): domain Eukaryota; kingdom Metazoa; phylum Chordata; class Amphibia; order Anura; family Ranidae; genus Aquarana; species Aquarana catesbeiana. Next base: position 105,026,922 of record NC_133324.1, on the reverse strand, counting down.
TAACACTTGGTGACGTGGCGAGTCCCATAAGTGCAGTTCAAGCTGGTGAGTTGGCAAGCACAAGTAGTGTCCCGCTGCCACCAAGAAGACAAACACAGGCCCGTCGTGCCCATAATGCTCTTCCTGCTGCATTCGCCAATCCTAATTGGGAACCCACCGCTTCTGCAGCACCCATACTTCCCCCATTCACATTCCCAACTAAATGCAGTCGGCTGCATGAGAGGCATTTTCTTTATGTCCTCCCGAGTACCCCTACCCAACGAACCCCCCCAAAAAAGATGTTGTGTCTGCAGCAAGCATGGATATAGGCGTGACACCCGCTATTATTGTCCCTCCTGTCCTGACAATCCTGGTTTTTGCATTGGTGAATGTTTTGAACGCTACCATTCACTAGTTGAGTATTAGCATAGGGTACAGCATTGCACAGACTAGGCACACTTTCACAGGGTCTCCCAAGATGCCATCGCATTTTGAGAGACCCGAACCTGGAACCGGTTACAGTTATAAAAGTTAGTTACAAAAAAAGTGTAAAAAAAAAAAAAATTATATATAAAATTTTAAAAAATAGTTGTCGTTTTATTGTTCTCTCTCTCTCTATTCTCTCTCTATTGTTCTGCTCTTTTTTACTGTATTCTATTCTGCAATGTTTTATTGTTATTATGTTTTATCATGTTTGCTTTTCAGGTATGCAATTTTTTATACTTTACCGTTTACTGTGTTTTATTGTTAACCATTTTTTTGTCTTCAGGTACGCTATTCACGACTTTGAGTGGTTATACCAGAATGATGCCTGCAGGTTTAGGTATCATCTTGGTATCATTCTTTTCAGCCAGCGGTCGGCTTTCATGTAAAAGCAATCCTAGCGGCTAATTAGCCTCTAGACTGCTTTTACAAGCAGTGTGAGGGAATGCCCCCCCCCCACCGTCTTCCGTGTTTTTCTCTGGCTCTCCTGTCTCAACAGGGAACCTGAGAATGCAGCCGGTGATTCAGCCAGCTGACCATAGAGCTGATCAGAGACCAGAGTGGCTCCAAACATCTCTATGGCCTAAGAAACTGGAAGCTACGAGCATTTCATGATGTCAGGAGGCACAAGCCGCCTCCGTCCGCCGGGCTCCACGGCGCATGCGCGGAGGACTCACGCTGCGCCGTGCACTCGTTCGCGGCCCAGCTGTGCGGCGCGCGCGGGTGCACGGCGGTCCCCGTGTGCGCGCCGTGGCCGTGCGGGTGCCCGGCGGCGCGTCACGCTGACGCGCTCGCCGGTGGGCTACTTCTGACGGCTCCAGCGCCCAGTCGGGTTGCTGGTTAGTCGTCAGCTGTGCCCTGTCCTGTACCCAGTTTCCTTGTTATACTCCCTGTGATACTCTCTCTGCCTGTTGATACCCCCAGACCTCTGCTAGTTAACGGATACCCTCTCTGCCTGCCGGATACCCCCAGACCTCTGCTAGTTAACGGATACTCTCTCTGCTTGCTGGATACCCTGACCTCTGCTAGTTAAACGGATACTCTCTCTGCTTGCTGGATACCCTGACCTCTGCTAGTTAAACGGATACTCTCTCTGCTTGCTGGATACCCTGACCTCTGCTAGTTAAACGGACACTCTCTCTGCCTGCTGAATACCTCTGACCTCTGCTTGTTTTACGGATACCCCTTGTCTGCCTGATACCCCTGATCTCAGCCTGTTACACGGACTTGCTCTGGCCAGTTACCCCAGTTTCAGCTAACCACTTGTTTGCAGCTTCTCCTGTGTCCACAGTTACTCGGACTTCCTTCAGGAATCCAGTCCCTTCCGGAAGCCCGTGCCTCCGCGTGCCCCCAACTCCCTGTATCATCTCCAGGGGTCGGGTGCGCGTGGTCGTAAGGGCGAGCCGCTCTCGGCATCTCGGCCTCGGTGAGTATAGTCCCCGACAGTACTAACCAGCCAGATGTCTGAGGCCGACAGAGCGCGCTCTCCTTTGGAGATCCTGTGCCAACAGGTCTCCACCCTGGCCGACTCAGTCCAGAAGCTACAGGAGGGGTATGCTCAAGTTGACAGCCGCCTCCAACAGATTGCTGGAGTACTTCCTTCCGCCACTGCAGTTCCGGCAATGAAGGGGCACTCCCCCAGGCCGCCGCCAGCCCTACCGTTGTCATGGCACTTCCTGAACCCAGGGTCCCTACGCCCGAACGGTTCTCCGGAGACCGTAAAAGATTCAGGTCTTTTAAAAACGCCTGTTCGCTTTACTTTGCCCTTCAGCCCCGGACATTTGCATCAGAGATCGTCAAAGTGGGTTTTGCTATCTCACTACTGTCAGAGGAACCTCAGGCCTGGGCTCATGGCTTAATGGAACAGGGAAGTCCTATGTTAAATTCCATAGACACCTTCTTCGAGGGTATGTCCCAACTCTATGATGATCCGCAACGGAAGGCTACCGCTGAAGCCACTCTCCACCACTTGTCCCAAGGAAGGAGACCCATCGAAGATTATACGGTGGAATTCCGCAAGTGGGCGGCCGACACAAATTGGAACGAGCCGGCTCTCCGCTACCAGTACCGGCAAGGCTTGTCTGAACTCCTCAAAGATGAGCTAGCCAGGATGGAGACCCCGGAGACCTTGGAAGAGCTCATTCAAGCAGCCACGAAGCTGGATAGGCGCTTGCGTGAACGTCGCTCGGAGCGGTTTCAGGGTCCACGCCCTACGTGGACGCCGTTTAGAACTCCATCCACGCCACCACCGTCTGCCACAACACCTCCTGAAGCTGAGCCCATGCAGCTAGGCCTGGTCCGGGCCCCGCTAACTTCGGAAGAAAGGCAACGCAGACGACAGTCCAATCTGTGTCTGTACTGCGGGGGAGCGGGACACTTCCTGCGCAATTGTCCAATAAGGCCCAGTAAGTTCCTTCAGCCTAGATTAATGAATCATCTGGATAACAATGCTCCAAAATCTTATGTGATGTTGTCTGTTTCCTTGCAGCTGCCGGAAGGGGAGTCTCGCCTACCCGCCATCATTGATTCAGGGGCCTGTAGCTGCTTCATGGATGCAGCCTTGGCCCGCAGCCTCCGTATCCCCTTGCAAACAAAGGCCCAAGGCTTACAAGTGCATCTAGCCGATGGCTCTCTTCTCAGTTCAGGTCCCATCACCCAGGAGACCCAGCCTATCTTAGTAATCACCGATTCCGGGCATCAGGAATTCCTACGGCTCGACCTCATCCATTCTCCCATCTTCCCAGTCATCCTTGGCCTGCCTTGGTTACAAGCTCATGATCCGCAGATCCAATGGAGCTCCAAGATGGTGTCCTTCTCCTCTCCATACTGCTTGGAGCATTGCCTCCCTCTAACCCCGAAGGTCTGTGCCACGGTTACTGCCTCGTCAGACAACCTTCAACATATCCCCTCTGAATATCTGGAGTTCCAGGAGGTCTTTAATAAACAAATGGCTGACCGCCTACCACCTCATCGGCCTTATGACTGTCCGATCGACCTGTTGCCGGGATCCGTGATTCCGTTCGGTCGTATATTCCCTCTCTCCGAGACCGAACTGGAGGCGCTCAGACAGTACATCGATGAGAATCTGGAAAAGGGGTTTATCCGTCCTTCATCCTCACCTGCTGGAGCAGGAATATTCTTCGTCGGGAAGAAAGATGGGTCCCTTAGACCTTGTGTGGACTACCGGCAGCTCAACAATATCACCATTAAGAATAGATACCCATTACCACTCATCCCGGAGCTATTCCAACGATTTCGATCTGCTAGGGTCTTTTCCAAACTAGACCTGCGGGGTGCCTATAACCTTGTTAGAATCAGAGCCGGGGATGAATGGAAGACAGCGTTCAGATCCAGGTTTGGACACTTCGAGTATCTGGTGATGCCATTCGGGCTATGCAATGCTCCAGCCACATTCCAGCACCTAGTAAACGACATATTCCGAGAATACCTGGATGACTTCCTTGTCGTTTACCTGGATGACATACTCATTTTCTCTCCTACGATTGAGTTACACAGGGGGCATGTCAAGAAGGTCCTTACTATACTAAGACAGCACAAGCTTTATCTAAAGATGGAGAAATGCGAATTCGAGAGATCAGTGGTACAATTCCTGGGGTTCATCATATCGGCCGGCGGAATCGCAATGGATCCCCAAAAGATACAGGCCATCCAAGATTGGCCAGCTCCATCTGATAAAAAGGGGGTTCAACGCTTCATAGGTTTTGCTAACTTTTATCGGAGATTCATTGTCGGATTCTCGACCATTGTAGCACCCAGCTAACCCGTCAGCACAACCTTTTCCGGTGGAGTGAGGCCGCACAAGAGGCTTTTTCGAAATTAAAGAATTTGTTCAGTTCGGCTCCAATTCTTTGCCATCCTGATCCTGCTCAACCATATGTTTTGGAGGTGGACGCTTCAGAAATTGCCACAGGAGCAATTCTCTCTCAGAGACAAGGGCCCAAGGCTATCCTTCACCCTGTTGCATTCGCTTCCCGGAAGCTCAGCCCGCCCGAGCTAAACTATGATGTAGGTGACAGGGAGTTGCTGGCCATAAAGTTTGCGCTTGAAGAATGGAGGTATCTGCTCGAAGGTGCATTACATCCGGTAATGATATTTACAGACCATAAGAACCTGGAGTACTTACGGACAGCAAAGCGATTAAGACCTAGACAAGCCCGCTGGGCCCTCTTTTTCTCCCGCTTCAACTTCCATATATCCTATAGACCCGGTTCAAAGAATGGAAAGGCAGACGCACTCTCACGGATGTTCTCGGCAGAGTCCCAGGCGTCAGAACCTGGTACTATCCTGTCTTCCCAAAACTTCCTTGGGGTGGCACAAGTGGATTTGATGTCATCCATCAAATCATCATCCAACTCTTGCACGGAACCAGAGGTGCAGTCCCTGAAAAGAAATGGTAACTTCTTCTGGATCCGTGGAAAAATTTTTGTACCTCAGGAGACACGGTCACTAACCCTCCAGATGTGCCACGACCATAGACTCGCAGGGCATTTTGGAGTGAGGAAAACGTCTGAGCTGGTTTCCCGTTCCTTTTGGTGGCCTGGGTGGAGACAGGATTGCAAGAGGTATGTGGCATCCTGCCCTCCGTGTCAGCGGAACAAGGGGCGAAACACCAAGTCCTGGGGTTTACTAAGACCCCTACCGATCCCTGAACGACCATGGTCTGACGTCTCCATGGACTTCATAGTAGACCTGCCAGCCTCGGGGGGCTTTACCACTATTTTTGTCGTGGTTGACCGTCTCTCCAAGATGGCCCATTTTTTGCCCATGAAAGGCACCCCCTCGGCCTTAGAAACTGCCAATATTTTTTTCAAGGAAATCATCAGACTCCATGGCGTACCAAAGAACATCGTATCGGACAGGGGTGTACAATTTACGTCCAAATTCTGGAGGGAGCTTTGCAAAGCCTTAAATATCAAAGTCTGCCTCTCATCAGCCTACCATCCTCAGAGTAACGGCCAAACGGAGAGGACGAACCAGACCCTAGAGCAATATCTGCGATGCTTCTGCTCGGGATCCCAAGATGACTGGGCAAGCCTTCTCCCATACGCTGAATTTGCGTATAACAATTCTGTTCACACCGCTACTAACCATACGCCTTTCTGGGCAAATTGTGGTTTTCATCCCACCTTCCTGTCCAACAATGTTCCCGAAATAGCAGTCCCTGCCGTGCATGACAGAGTGACCTCCTTACAGGCAAATTTCCGAAGAATTCAGGACATGTTGCTGAGGGCTCAAACGGATTACAAGGAGCAATATGACCGAGGCAGGGGAAAAGATCCAACCTTTAAACTTGGAGAAGAAGTCTGGTTATCCACTACTAACCTTAAACTATCCGTGCCTTCACGGAAATTGGGACCCAAGTTTATTGGTCCTTTCCCCATCAAAAGGATTATCAACCCTGTGGCTATGGAGCTAGCATTACCAAAGACTTATAGGATCCACCCTGTCTTCCACGTGTCCTTACTGAAGCCTGTGGTGGACAACACCTTTCCGGAAAGAGGGGAACCTCCTCCACCACCAGTTAGGGTGGATGGTGAGAATGAATTTGAGGTGGAGTCCATCCTTAACTGTAGGAAGAAGGGCAGACAACTGCAGTATTTGATCCAGTGGAAGGGTTATCCACCTGAGGACAACTCTTGGGAACCTGCAAGGAACCTACATGCACCACGCTTAATTCAAGCCTTCCACCGAGACCACCCGGAAGTAATGTCCAGTCTGGGCGTTCAGTGTCCGCCCTTAGGAGGGGGGCACTGTCAGGAGGCACAAGCCGCCTCCGTCCGCCGGGCTCCACGGCGCATGCGCGGAGGACTCACGCTGCGCCGTGCACTCGTTCGCGGCCCAGCTGTGCGGCGCGCGCGGGTGCACGGCGGTCCCCGTGTGCGCGCCGTGGCCGTGCGGGTGCCCGGCGGCGCGTCACGCTGACGCGCTCGCCGGTGGGCTACTTCTGACGGCTCCAGCGCCCAGTCGGGTTGCTGGTTAGTCGTCAGCTGTGCCCTGTCCTGTACCCAGTTTCCTTGTTATACTCCCTGTGATACTCTCTCTGCCTGTTGATACCCCCAGACCTCTGCTAGTTAACGGATACCCTCTCTGCCTGCCGGATACCCCCAGACCTCTGCTAGTTAACGGATACTCTCTCTGCTTGCTGGATACCCTGACCTCTGCTAGTTAAACGGATACTCTCTCTGCTTGCTGGATACCCTGACCTCTGCTAGTTAAACGGATACTCTCTCTGCTTGCTGGATACCCTGACCTCTGCTAGTTAAACGGACACTCTCTCTGCCTGCTGAATACCTCTGACCTCTGCTTGTTTTACGGATACCCCTTGTCTGCCTGATACCCCTGATCTCAGCCTGTTACACGGACTTGCTCTGGCCAGTTACCCCAGTTTCAGCTAACCACTTGTTTGCAGCTTCTCCTGTGTCCACAGTTACTCGGACTTCCTTCAGGAATCCAGTCCCTTCCGGAAGCCCGTGCCTCCGCGTGCCCCCAACTCCCTGTATCATCTCCAGGGGTCGGGTGCGCGTGGTCGTAAGGGCGAGCCGCTCTCGGCATCTCGGCCTCGGTGAGTATAGTCCCCGACACATGACTTAGATTTTAAAAAAGTGTGTTTTTTCCCCAAAAAATGCATTTGAAAAATCGCTGCGCAAATACTGTGTGAAAAAAAAAAATGAAACACCCACCATTTTAATCTGTAGGGCATTTGCTTTAAAAAATATATAATGTTTGGGGGTTCAAAGTAATTTTCATGCAAAAAAAAATAATTTTTTCATGTAAACAAAAAGTGTCAGAAAGGGCTTTGTCTTCAAGTGGTTAGAGTGGGTGATGTGTGACATAAGCTTCTAAATGTTGTGCATAAAATGCCAGGACAGTTCAAACCCTCCCAAATTACCCCATTTTGGAAAGTAGACACCCCAAGCTATTTGCTGAGAGTCATGTCGAGTCTATGGAATATTTTATATTGTGACACAAGTTGTGGGAAAGAGACAAATTTTTTTTTTTTTTTGCACAAAGTTGTCACTAAATGATATATTGCTCAAACATGCCATGGGAATATGTGAAATTACACCCCAAAATACATTCTGTTGCTTCTCCTGAGTACGGGGATACCACATGTGTGAGACTTTTTGGGAGCCTAGCCGCGTACGGGACCCCGAAAACCAAGCACTGCCTTCAGGCTTTTTAAGGGCGTACATTTTTGATTTCACTCTTCACTGCCTGTCACAGTTTCGGAGGCCATGCAATGCCCAGGTGGCACAAACCCCCCCAAATGACCCCATTTTGGAAAGTAGACACCCCAAGCTATTTGCTGAGAGGTATAGTGAGTATTTTGCAGACCTCACTTTTTGTCACAAAGTTTTGAAAATTGAAAAAAGAAAAAAAAATGTTTTTTCTTGTCTTTCTTCATTTTCAAAAACAAATGAGAGCTGCAAAATACTCACCATGCCTCTCAGCAAATAGCCTGGGGTGTCTACTTTCCAAAATGGGGTCATTTGGGGGGGGGTTGTGCCACCTGGGCATTCCATGGCCTCCGAAACTGTGATAGGCAGTGAAGAGTGAAATAAAAAATTTACACCCTTAGAAATCCTGAAGGCGGTGATTGGTTTTCGGGGCCCCGTACGCAGCTAGGCTCCCAAAAAGTCCCACACATGTGGTATCCCCATACTCAGGAGAAGCAGCTAAATGTATTTTGGGGTGCAATTCCACATATGCCCATGGCCTGTGTGAGCAATATATCATTTAGTGACAACTTTGTGCAAAAAAAAAAAAAATTTGTCACTTTCCCGCAACTTGTGTCAAAATATAAAATATTCCATGGACTCAACATGCCTCTCAGCAAATAGCTTGGGGTGTCTACTTTCCAAAATGGGATCATTTGGGGGAGTTTTGTGCCATCTGGGCATTTTATGGCCTTCAAAACTGTGATAGGTAGTGAGGAGTGAAATCAAAAATTTACGCCCTTAGAAATCTTGAAGCTGGTGATTGGTTTTCAGGGCTCACGGCTAGGCTCCCAAAAAGTCCCACACATGTGGTATCCCTGTACTCAGGAGAAGCAGCTGAATGTATTTTGGGGTGCAATTCCACATATGCCCTTGGCCTGTGTGAGCAATATATCATTTAGTGACAACTTTTTGTAATTTTTTTTTTTTTTTTTTGTCATTTTCAATCACTTGGGACAAAAAAAATTAATATTCAATGGGCTTAACATGCCTCTCAGCAATTTCCTTGGTGTGTCTACTTTCCAAAATGGGGTCATTTGGGGGGGGGGGGGGGTTGTACTGCCCTGCCATTTTAGCACCTCAAGAAATGACATAGACAGTCATAAACTAAAAGCTGTGTAAATTCCAGAAAATGTACCCTAGCTTGTAGACGCTATAACTTTTGCGCAAACCAATAAATATACGCTTATTGAAATTTTTTTTACCAAAGACATGTGGCCGAATACATTTTGGCCTAAATGTATGACTAAAATTGAGTTTATTGGATTTTTTTATAACAAAAAGTAAAAAATATCATTTTTTTCAAAATTTTCGGTCTTTTTCCGTTTATAGCGCAAAAAATAAAAACCGCAGAGGTGATCAAATACCATCAAAAGAAAGCTCTATTTGTGAGAAGAAAAGGACGCAAATTTCGTTTGGGTACAGCATTGCATGACCGTGCAATTAGCAGTTAAAGCGACGCAGTGCCAAATTGGAAAAAGTCCTCTGGTCTTTAGGCAGCCAAATGGTCCGGGGCTGAAGTGGTTAATGCAGAAGTGCAGCAGCCATCTCTAGGGAGACCACTTTGTAACGCTCATCTGTGGAGTGTTTCCAGTGTAGGGGCAGCCAACTTGGCTGGGTCTGATTTGAGCCTGGGGGTGATTGGCTGATGCAATAAAGCAAGGGGACCATGTGTTGCTGCAACCATTTTTCCTGGGCTGAGCAACTTACAGAGGGCATCTTAAGGTTGCAGTGAAGAGGGTTTTGTTAATTACTGCAAGTCTGAGTACTACTATTTAACCATATCTGTCAGAGTAACATTATTGTCTTATTGTCTGTACTGTTTGCTAATCATTTCTCCTTATAAGCTATGCTTGACCTAATTTTTTTTTATTCTTTTATTTAAAATTTCACAAGTAAAATACATAGATAACATAAATCAAAAGAATATGTTTGAACAATAAAATAACATTGAAGTACATTATCAGACAAGTATTTACAATATTTACATAACCCTCCCACCTCCCTCCCAAACCCCACCCACTTCCCTCCCAAACCCACCCACAAAACCCAAAATGTACATAACAACAGTAAAGAAAATAAAGATATCTCACAACAATAAATATATCAAGAATGTTTCAAAATAAAGATAACAAGAATATTAACAAAACAACCCACTCCCATCCCTCATAGCGAAAAAATGACAAACTATCCCTATTATATACTATCCCTCCACCCTATCCCTACACAAACAAAAAACACTCCTATATTCTTTCTCCACACTGTCCCTTTATCACCATCTGTACTCACCCTGAAAAACAAAAATAAAAAGGTTAATCGTTCAAGAATAAACATCAATAACATAATTCACATATTTACATTATATACACCATTGTTTCCACTCCTCCAATTTCCATAACTTCCTTGCATCCTTCTCTCCTAACTTCTTATAATCATAATACGCATAATTGTAAATCTTTCCTCGGACCATGGCCACGCATTCTTTCACTTTAACCACTTCCTGCTTAAAAATCAAAATATTCTGAACATCCCACAAACACTCTTTAATACAATTCACAACAATCCATAACAACCTCTCCTCATTTCTCCCCAGATCACACAAACCATATAACACCATCTCATACGTTACACTATTCACACCGGTCAACCCCTCAATCATCTTTTCCATCCTTTTCCATATTTTCTTCGCATAGCGACATTCCCAGAACACATGTACCACCCTCTCAATCCCCCCACACCCCAGCCTTGGACACACCTCACTGTCCACAAACCTTCTCCTTCTCTGAAACTCTCTTGTAGGCAAACACCCATGCACCCCCATCCATGCAATATCCTTCTGTCTATTATCCACTCCCTTACAGCACACATTCTTCCTGACTTTCTTACATTCGGCTACTCTTAAACCACCTATTCCTTCCATCTCCTCTCTTTCTTTCAGTATCTGCATAACCTTCTTACTCTCACACCATTTATCTCGCGTCACATCCTGCAACCCATACCTCCTCATACACCTTTCAATCTTCACATAAAACCAAGGCGCAACAAAACATACAGGTTTCCTCAGATCAACTTCACACAACTTATATTTCCGTAACACACTCCCACATGCATATTTTACCATACACCCTGCAACATTCTCTTTCTCACTTAATCTCACACACATACTTACATACTTTACCACCAGAAATTTCTCAATACTCACCATACCTTTCCCGCCATTCATTACTCCTTTCATTATTTTCACTCTTTTCAACTTCTCCATCTTAGACGACCAAAAAAAGGAAAAACACACTCTCACAATTTGTTTCATCACTCTATCTGGAGCTGGAAACACATAATATAAAAATAACAAAATCGGAATCACAACAGCCTTCACAATCAACACCTTCCCTTCCAAAGATAAAGTCCTTAAAGACCAAAAATCAATTTTCTTTTTTACTTTCACCAACGCATCCTGCCAACTCTCTCTCCCATACAAATCAGAATCAAACTTGACACCTAAAATCCTCACTCCTCCCTCACAAAACTTCCAACCACACTGTTCAATCCCCCTCCATACACCAAACAATTTACACTCACTTTTCCCCATATTCACACAGAAGCCACTTGCCATACAAAAAATCTCAATCAACAACTTCACTCTTTTCAGTCCTGCCACATCTCTACAAATCACTGTAACATCATCCATATATCCTATTACTTTCAAAACCCTGCCACCACTCCCTGGTACCTCCACCCCTCTCATCCTCAACAAAGGTTCAATCACACAAATAAACAACACGGGTGATAACGGGCAACCCTGTCTCACACCCGACCTAATGCTTATATCATTCGTCATCCACCCATTCACCAACACCTTATTTACCATACCTCTATACAAACACTTAATCCACCCAATCAACACCTCAGGTAACCCCATTCTCCTCAATACTTTAAACATAAAATCATGCGACACTCTGTCATACACCTTTTCAAAATCCACGGCCAACACCGCCACTTCCTGCTTCCTCTCCTTACAAAACCATAACACATCCCTCAAGCTCACCAAACTTTCTGCAATAGACCTCCCAGGCACCGCACACACTTTTTTTTTTAACATAAAGTTTATTCAATTTTTCAGACAGACAGAGTATAAATCACATTACATTATCAGTTAGCATAGTCGTTAATCAATGGAACAATCTGTTGTGCAAACACATCTTTATAGCAAGTGTACCTGTTATTGCAACAGTAATTGACAGCTTGACATTTACCATATTACTCAAGTGGCAGCTAAGAACTCGAGGGCGAGGGAGAGGGGAGGAGGGGGGGGCCCCAAGGAAGGAGTAAAGGGTAAGTAAGGATAGGGAGAGGAAATGGGGGGGGGGGGAGATGGGCGGGGGGGCTGGGGGAAAGGGCGGGTCTCTCCAAGTCCAGTGTGGCACTTGATTACTATATTTCAATTGGAGTTTTAAAGTGATCGCACAAGAGAGTGGTGCTGAAGTAGAGATGGAATGGTGATAGAAAAGCTAGTCGTAATTATTCTAGGGACAGATGTTTCGCCTTAACCCAACAGGCCCAAATCTTATCGAATTTGCGTGGGCAATTTCTTCCTAGATACGTTAATTTGTAAAGGGGCAGAGCGGCATTCACCAGGGACAACCAGATCTGTTTAGTGGGAGGTTGAGTCTGATTCCATTGTAAAAGAATAGCTTTCCTCGCGTAGAAGGACGTGTAAAAAACAAATAGTTTCTTCCTCTGGGGGGCTTCAAGAAAATCGCAAATACCTAAGAGAAGCGGGATGGGACTAAATGGGACCATGAGCTCACCTATAGAGTTAATCTCAGACAGGACTTCCCTCCAGTATCCCTCTACCACAGGACAGGACCAAACCACATGTATGAAGTCTGCACCATCTGAACCCCATCTAGGACATATTGCCGATCTACCTGGGTAAATTCTTGCTAGGCGTGCAGGGGAGTAGTAGGCCCGATGAAGAAATTTTAACTGGGTATATCTGTCTCTAGCTGAAATCCTTAGGGGTAGATATTGCTGGATCCCCTCCTCCCAGTCCTCGTCTGTCAGGCCAGGGATATCATTCTGCCATGTTGTGTACAGTCGTGAGACTTTAGAGGTATCCAGCACTACCAGCTTATTGTAAATGTTAGAGAGTGTACCACCCCCATCTAGATATTGCAACATGTTTTCTATATCAGATAGTTGTAGATCTATCCCCATAGGGAATTGGGACAGGAATGCGTGGCGTAACTGCAGGTACCGGAAGAACATGTGGTTCGGTAGATCTCTACTGTGTTTTAGGGCATCAAAAGTAAGTAGCTGCCTTTCGGAAATGATGTCACCCAGACTTGTGATTCCATACCTGACCCACAAATTCGGGTCCGGCATGGAAGCAAAGTGGGACAAGCGGGGATTACCCCACAGTGGGGTCAAGGGGGACCATGTATTCGGTTTCCCCATCCTTGAGGCCACAGTATCCCACACTTTAACTGTCGTCCTCATGGGCATAGTCACCCGGGGGTTAGATTTAGGTCCTTTGTGTATTAAGACATTGAGCTCCTTGTGTGAACCCAACAGTGCCGCCTCCAATTTAGACGCGGGGTTCATCGGTGGTTTGGACAGCCACCACTGAACAGTAACCAGGACTGCTGCCCAGTAGTATTTTACGAAACATGGTAGGGCCAAACCCCCCAAGGTGACTGGCAATTGCAACGTTGATTTAGCTATTCTAGGCATTGCTCCCTTCCATACAAAGGAAGTAATTATGCTATCTAGTTTGTTAAAGAAAAAGACTGGTATAGGTATAGGAGTGTGTCTAAAAAGGTAAGTGAACCTGGGTAGGATGGTCATCTTAACCAAATTCACCCTACCCACAGGTGTGAGCGGAAGGTTCTTCCAAACTGCACATCTATGGGATAGTTGGGACACCACCGGGGTCAAATTCAGAGGAATAAACTGCTTTAGGTCCCTGTGTATCTCCACCCCCAAGTATCTAAACTGAGAGACCCTTTGAAGCTGCTCATCCAGGGGGATCGGTGCCAGAATGGAGTGGGAATAGTATAGATTTACCCCAATTTATGCAGACCCCTGAATACCTCCCAAATTCATTGATCACCGAGAGCGCAGTCCGCAGGGAAATGCTATCATCCTTGAGATATAAGAGAGTGTCGTCGGCATATAGCGATATTTTTTCATGCAGGGGGCCTATAGGAATACCCTGCACCGCAGGGTCAGACCGAAGGAGGATTGCCATGGGTTCTATAGCAAGTGCAAATAGCCCCGGGGACAGGGGGCATCCCTGTCTCGTACCCCTACCCAGAGAAAAGGGTGCAGACAGGACAGTGCCCGTACGGACCCTAGCTGTCGGATCCCTATACATGGCCCTGACCCAGGAGACGAAGACTGGACCAAATCCGAACCTACGGAGGACCTCCCACAGATACAGCCACTCGACCGAGTCGAAAGCTTTCTCTGCATCCAGGGAGGCCACTACCGCAGGGCAGCCGTCCCCAGCCCCCGAGGCCAAGACCGAGTACAGTCTACGGAGATTGATGTCCGTACCCTTGCCAGGCATAAAGCCGGACTGGTCCTCATGGACCAAGGTGAGAATTACCTCATTTAGGCGTCTGGCAAGGATTTTTGTCAGTATTTTAGCATCCGAGTTAAGGAGGGATATTGGTCGATATGATAAGCAGAGCTGAGGGTCCTTACCCGCCTTGGGAATCACTATTATAATAGCTTGGGCCATGGAGGAAGGAAGGGCCCCTTCCTGCAATGTTTTGGTGATCATGTGGTGTAGCCTGGGTGCCACTGCCTCTATATTTTGTTTATAAAATTCTGATGGGAATCCATCCAACCCCGGAGTTTTACCCGTCTGCATTGAGGCTAGTGCAATCTGTACCTCCTGCAGGGTGATCGGTGCCTCCAAACTTTCTCTCGCTGAAGAGGAAAGGACCGGGAACGACACTCTATTTAGGAACTCAGATAGCTCTTCCATAGTGTAGCTCGCCCTGGAGGAATACAGTTCAGAGTAGTATTTCACAAAACTGGCATTGATTTCCCCCGGGGCAGCCACCAAAGTCCCGTCCTCCTTCCTAAGTCGTGCTATAGCGGAAACTGAGGACTGATCCTTAGAAATCCAGGCCAGCAGTCTTCCCGTTTTATCCCCCTGTTCAAAGATTTTTTGGGTTTGGGCTAGTTGGCGTTTGTTTACCTTGGCCACCCTGAGTAACATTACCTCCCTATATGCCACCTTCATGTCCTGGCCTGTTATGGGATTGGCGATCTGAACATATCGAGCCTCAAGGGCCTGGGCTTATAGCAACCTCTAATATAGGCCTTAAATGCCTCCCACTCGTTCCCCGGTGAGGTGGTGCCTGCATTAAGAGACCAGAATTGTTTAATTAGACCATTTATTTCAAACTCAATAGTGGGGTGTGATATCCAGAATTTTGATAGGCCCCATATTCTATCCGCTGCGGGTGTTGTAGTTTGGATGCAGCAAAGTAGCGGTGAGTGGTCTGATACACAGCGCGGGAGCATGGTGATATCCTGTATTTTGGGGAGCATACTGACGCTTTCGTACAGGAGGTCAATACGGGATAGCGAGTTATGTGATGAGGAGTGGCAGGAATACATGCGATCTGAGGGGTGCTTCCAGCGCCAGACATCCATCAACCCGAACACCTGCGCCCATCTAGAGAGGGCAGATTCTGTTTGGGGGTCTGAAGATAACTTATCTAAAGAGGGGTTGGGTGGGATATTAAAATCTCCTACTAGGATTACGTTATCTGTGGGAAATTGTGCCAATTGCGAAGCAATAGATTGGAGAAGGGACATATTAGCTAGGGGTGGCAAGTATACCCCCACGATCACCAGTTCTATCATGTCGACCAGCACATGGAGCAGCACATATCGTCCCTCCGGGTCCAGTTTTACCCCAAGGATCTCACAACTCAGGGATTTGTGTATCAAGATGCTAACCCCACGAGAGTAGCTCGAGTGGGAGGCATGGTAGTGATGCCGTACCCAGGGGCACTTAAGACTCATAATTTTGCTTCCCACTAAATGGGTTTCTTGAAATATACAAATTTGGGGATTGTATTTTCTTATGTATTCAAAGACCAGGGAGCGTTTAATTTTATTGTTGAGACCCCTGACATTCCATGATAAAATTTTCAATGGAGCCATACTATAGAGAAAAAAGGGGGGGGGGATAAGTAACCGGAGATCCCTGTAGCCAGGACCCGAAGAGACTGACACACCCCGTGAGTCTAGAAGCATGGAGGGCCTATTGACCCCTAGTAGCCAGCATAGTGTCATGGAGCACCACAGGTTATGTTTACTTAACAGTATTACACTCTGTCCGATCAAGTATGAGCAAACTAAACAAAAACATAAAAGTAAAAAAGGAAAAGAAAAAGAAAAATTCGAAAAACTAAACCAAAAACATAAAGCCCCACCCAACCCACCCCACACCCTGATAAACATATCTCAGGGTGCCTGCGTACCCGAACCTATCCCAACAAACACTTATAGAACTATAGTGTAGGAAAGAATCCTGTGGGGGAAGTGCGCAAGAAGGAACACACCCAGGACTTCTTCCCAAAAACGGAAACAGGGCGCTCCGCCAACCGTTATGTCTGGAGGCAGCTTGTGATAATAAACCATGTATATAGGAACATATCTCAGTAGAACAGTAATACACTTTAGATAGGAACAAATCTATCCAGAACACTTATTGCTTTACACTTAGAACAAGCTAAGGGCACAGACTTAGTTACTAATTAACCCTGTCATGACAGAGTAAGTTTTGCAAAGATAACTAAAACTCAGATTATAAATGGAAGATGAGTTCTCCCCTCTTTATCAATGTACAACCCCACTCCAAGTCCCCTGGAGAACCACAGCATGTGACAGTCAGTCCCGACATAGCCATAAATCCCAACCCTTGATCGTAAAAGCAGGTATAATTACACGTGGGTTTCGCAGCTGTAGAATCAAAGGTCCGGAATCCATCCCTCATCTCCTCGGCCGAACATCACAGGGAGAGGAGCTTTTGAAAGAAAGTCCCTCTGGGAGACACAGGAGGATCCTCTTGCAAGGGCGACAGGGCACAGGAGGCGTACAGCAGATCCGGCCATGGCTGCCCGCCCACGCCCACCCCGGACAGTACCCGGGAAACAGCTCAGGACACGTGGGAAAGTGCGTCACATCTGCACACCACAGTGTCACTCTGCCTCTCCGCATGTGTCGTGACAGCACTCTCACTCCGCCGAGCCCCGGGAGGGGGGGGAGCTCTTGCGCTGCAGAGTCTCACCCAACGGGGAAGGATTATAGCCCCATGAGAACATTAGGACCGGTGGCTAATGTACGGGCAAAACAACAACATGTGACCGGGGACTCAAAGTGAAGGGGCATGTAGGGCGGAGAACGGGATAAGCGAGCCCCCGGGAGGGACTCCAACCAGCGGGTTGCCTCTTCAGGGGATGTAAAGAACTTAGACGACTCACCATCCACCACCTTCAACTTGGCCGGGAAAAGCATATTGTATTTCAGTCCCTTCACTCTCAGCTGGGCTTTGACATGGTCGAAAGTGCGCCTCTGCCTCTGCGTCTCCGTAGAATAGTCCGGGAACATCATAATTTTAACATTTTCATATCGCAGCTCCTCCAGTTTACGTGCCTCACGGAGCACCAGATCTCGGTCTCTGAAGTTCAGTAACCTGAAGATAAAGGTCCGAGGGGGAGCTCCAGGTGGACCCCTCACGGATGGCATCCTATGCGCCCTCTCCACCGCAAAATAAGGGGAGAAAGGGGCCTGTGGCAGCAGTTCACGCAGGAGCTTCTCCGTGTATGCAGCTGGGTCACGGCCCTCGGCGCCCTCAGGAAGGCCCACCATACGGAGGTTGTTCCTCCGGTTCCTGTTCTCCTGATCCTCCGCACGCGTCTCCACAGCTTTCATTTTTAATTGTAGAGTGCGGAGGGAGGCGCCATGTTCCCGGAGTGTGTCCTCCGTGTCCCCGATCCTTCTCTCGGACTCAGAGAGCCTGTCTCGGAACTTGTCCATGTCTCTCCTCACCAGTCCCATCTCCATCTGTATCTGTTCAATTTTCGCCGTTAACGTTGTCTGGCAGCCCGTGATAGCTTGCATTAGAGCACTAAACTGCTCAGTCCCCAGGGCGGATGGGTCTGCCTGGTCTGTTTGAGACGCCATGTTGCTCTTGGCGAGAGCACGTGCAGCCCGGGACAGCGGCGGGGAATCAAAGGTAGAATTCCGCTTGCGATTCGAACCTGAATTGCCTTTTCTCATACCCAGGGTCAGCCTGTGCCGCACAGTCAGGATGGAAAGCGATGTTCCTATTTTAAAAACGGATATTTCAGCCTCTCAGATGCGGAGCTCCTGACAAACACGTCCTCTCAGGTCTCCATCTTAGCCACGCCCCCCGCACCGCACACACTTGCTCCTCCCCCACCAACTTCTCCACCACCGCACGCAACCTATTCGCCAATACCTTCGCCACCACCTTATAATCTACATTCAACAATGATATAGGCCTCCAATTTTTCAACTCTCGCTTGTCACCTTTTTTATACAGCAAAACAATCACGTTTTTTAACATAGATTCAGGCATCCTCCCCTCTTCCAAAACTTTCATCACCATCTCATACACGCAATCACCAATCACCTCCCAAAACGTACAATAAAACTCAACTGGCAAACCATCACTCCCAGGCGTCTTACCTTTCTTCATACTCCCCAGACATTCATCAACTTCACCTCTACTCACTTTCTCCCCAACATACTCTTATCCTCCATGTCCAGACACATCTCCACCTGCTCCAACACTTCTTCCTCAACCCCCTCATCCCTCTTTTTTCCCATATATAAATCGGAATAAAACTTCCAGATTTCATCTCCCAACCTCTTTTCTCCACTTACCACCTGTCCATTCTCATCCAACACACTTGACAAATCCACCTTCCCACCATATACCTTTTTAAAGAAAAAACGCGTGCACTTCTCATCCTTCTCCTTCACCACCATCCTTGCTTGCGACATAATCTCTCTCCCCCTCCCCTGCATAAAAATTCTCAACTTTCCTCTTGCTTCCACCAACTCACACCCCACATTCTCTCCCCATTCCCTAAGTTCTTCCAAATATTCCAGTCTTTTCAACCACCACTTATACGCCTCACGTTCCTTTTTCGCAATCTCACAACCTTTCCTTACAAAAAACCTCTTAGTCTGACTTTTCACCCACTTCCACCACTCAATCACACTTAAAAAATCATTCCTCCTCCTTTTCAGTTTCCCAAAAAACTCAACATACTCTCTTTTCACACCCTCATCTTCCAACAATTCCACATTCAACTTCCACACACCTTTACCATACATTACCTCTGATTCCATACTCACAATACACTTGATCCGACCATGGTCCGAGAAAGGCTCCCGTTGAACGGTAAAAGATTCTGACTGTAAATTTTTTGAAAGAAAACAAAAATCAATCCTAGATTGCACAGCACCCCTATCACTAAAATAAGAAAAACCACCACCCTCACCCACATCCCTTAACCCAAACAACCGCAAAATCTCACCCAACTCCTTCCCAGACTTATCAACTTCCCCACCACCAACTCCACCCCCACACCTATCCCCATTACGCAAAATACAATTAAAATCCCCCAACACAATAACAGGATCCCTTCCCCCCAAAAATAACTTCATCTTTTCAAATAGATCCAACCTCCCCTTTTTATCCACAGGTGCATACACACAAAATAGCTTAAAACAAACACCCCCATATTCCAAAGTAATAAATAAACACCGTCCCACTTCCACCTCCACCTTCCTTAAAACTTTAATTTTTTTATTTTTAATAAGACTCCCCACGCCACTATTCCTGCTTCGACCCAAAGACCATACTGCTTCTCCCTGGGTCCATCTTGCAGTATGTGGCTCCTCCCTCATGTTGCAATCCTGTAAACAAAAGATATCGTCAGCATATCCAGCCAAGATTTTAAAAACAGCTGCCCGTCTACATGCCGTCCCAATACCTCTGCAATTGAGGGAAGATACCCGTAAGAGCATAGAAGATTAAGAAGGGATCACATTCCTGTCAGGATTTTTTCTTTTTCCCAACTTTATCCCTGGCCCTAGTCCTCGGTCCCACCCCTGACCCAAGGCTCACCCCCCCAGCTTTTTTCTTCGCCTTCCCCTTCGGTACCTTGCAGTACCCCATCACCTCCTGCAGTTCGGACACCTGACCAGTGCTCACGTAAGATGGTGCCTGCGAAGAGTCCGAGTTGATCACCACATCCGATGCTTCAGGGCCCGGGGAGTCCGGGAAGGAGCCTATGACCTGGGAGGACTCAGCCATCTTTCTTTTTAGGGAGAGCTGTCCCACCTCCATCTCCTCCTCCTCCTCTGAGTCCTCTGATTCCTCACCGCTCCCCTCTGACTCCCCCTCGGCCAGGAGGTGCCCAGGGACACTCTCCTCAGGTGCAGGAGAGGCCCCCTCCTCCCTTACGGCGTCAACAGGGGAGGGACCTGGCTCACCCTCCATAGGTAGGCAGACATCAGCCCGCACCACCACTTCCTCGGGTAGCACTATGGTCTGTTCTACAGAGTTCACCGCGGTGGTTGGAATGGATCCCAGTCTGGCCACATCCGCATAGGACAACACCTGCTTGCCCCCCGCCTCCACAGCTTTTACCGCCACAGCTTCTGGAGTGGGCTCAGCTGCTCTGTTTACCTTCGGGCACTGTCTTGCAAGGTGCATCCTATTACCGCAGATGTGGCAGCTCTTCTTCTCCGGACACTAACCGGCTCCGTGACCCTGCTTGAAGCAATTGCGGCATGTTAACCCAGACTCGCACTGGTCCTTGGTGTGCCCGAAAGCAAAGCACTGCCTGCAGAAGAGGGGCTGGCCAGGGTACCAAAGATAGCCACGGTTCTTTCCGATGGAAAAGTACTGAGGGGGGTGCCTGACGCCACCTATACCCTCCGATTCCGCCCTAAAGGTTACCCAAAATTTACGCTGCCCGTTGAAGGTACCTAGCACATTCGTCAGCTTCACGCCTGCTGAAACTGACTCGCAGTACCTGAATAAAAAGGCAGCGATTTCCCCATCCTGCACAAAAGGATTGTACATATGCACAGTGATGGGGACCCGCACTTTCGTCTCACTCGACAGGAATGTGATCCCTTCCAGCATCTCATCGCCTTCTTTCTCGCCCTTCCGTAGCATACATGTCTGCAGATCTTCCTTTTTCCAGAAAGTAACATCATACATTCCAGTAGTAGGAAAACACTGCATGCAAAAAATTGCTTCTCTCGGCATCCCAAAAAGGTCTTCAATCAATTGCTTCTGAATGAAGTGTAATCCAACCTCGCTCCGTCTAGGCTCGGCCACGACCAGCCTCAAAGTATTTGGTGCGCTCGGCGGCCCCACCATATCTACGCCCACCAATCCCACAGCCAACTCATGGATGGTAGGGAAAGGCGATCACTCTCATACACTTCCAGTGGCGTCCCCCCCAATAGCAGCATGGGATGCACCCGAAGGAAACACCCCAAGGCCGAGAGGGACTGGCACTGGTCGTTACCTAATGACAAGAACAAGGCAGAATTTTTTTTTTTTTTTTTTTTCTTTTTTCTTTTCCTTCAGAATGAATCGCATACTCAGGACTCCTTCAAGCAACTCTCAAGAGATCAAGCAGCGTTCCTTTCATCATTCAGGTAAGTATTTTCATAAAACATAGTATCAAAAATGTCAACATTAAACACAGTACACACACACAAAAAAACACATTCCCTCCACCACCCTATCTTAACCTCCACCTCCCAAAATTCCAAAAACAATTTGCCTCCTCCACCCCCATCACCTTCCTATCATATAATAACACACAATACACCTTACTCAGCACCCAATCTTTACATTCTTCTTCAGTCAAAACAAAACTTCCTTTCTTATACCCACATCTTGCCTCCCAAATCACCTCTTTCACAATCGCTGACAAGATCCCCTCCTCCTCACATCAGACCCACCATCCACCAAACCATATAGACATAACTCTTGTGTGATTTTCATTACTCCCAACACATTTTCCACAAAACCCGCCAACCTCCCCCACACTTTTTTAACAAAAAAACATTCCAAAAAGACATGCCTTACTCTTTCAATTCCACCGCACCCTTCCCTTACACATGTCTCATTCCTCACCAGATCTCTTAATTTTAAAAAGAACATTGTCAGCAGACATTCATGGAACCCCATCCAAACAATTTCCCTTTGTTTGTTGGTCACACACTCCGTCTCTAAATTCCTCCAACATTCCTCCACTTGTCTCGGTCTAAGGTCAGCGATATTGGACACCAACTCATCTTTCCTCAACCACTTAACCAAGATGTTTTTCACTACCGCACCAGCACCTAAATTACCTAAAAGGTTTTTGTCATACCAAATCTTCAGTTTTGTGTAATAAGGGGGGGGGTACAAGAGCCACAGGCTTGGTAAGATCCCGTTTTCCCCAACCCCACCGCACCACATACCATCCCATCAAATACTTCATAAAACATTTAGTTTTACCTCCACCAGAAAAGGCTTTAAAATGCAGCAGCCAAGAGTGCATCCCCATAAAAGTCTCCACCTTGGGAAAATTATAACCTCCTAGCTTTACTTCTTTAACAATAGTAGCTCTCGCCACCCGCTCCATTTTCGCTCCCCAGAAGAAAACACATAAAAGCCTTTCAATTTTCTGTAACCACCTCTTGTTGAACGGAAAAATAATACCAAAATAAAGCAACAAAGGCAAGCAAACTGCTTTCGTAATAAGGGTTTTACCTGTCAAGGTCAGCCGACGCAACTTCCAAAAATCAAGTTTTTTAGACAACTTATTAACACATTTCACGGCATTCTCCTGGCTCTGTAAATTTCTTTCAAAAATTATACCCAGAACTTCTATTTTGTCGACCTTCTTGATCCTGCCAGAAGGAATATCATCCAGCCCACTTAGAGTACAAACAGCACTTTTGCCCCAATTAACACGCATCCCTGCAACACTTCCGAACAACTGTAGTTGTAATTCTGCCCTTGCGAGGTCTCTTCGGGACTTACACAGGAATGTTACATCATCCATATAGCACAGGGATTTTACCTTATCTCCATTTCCACCAGGAACAAAGAACCCTTCAAAGGCCTTGTCTTGTTGCACTTGTCGAAGAAGAGGCTCCATAACACATATAAACAAGACTGGAGACAGAGGGCATCCCTGCCTTACCCCAGATTTGACCTCAAAAGGCTCTGACAGGATTCCATTTATTAAAATTCTGCTACACACTCCTGCATAGAGACTTCTTACCATACTGATAAACCCACTGGAGAATCCTAGTTTTTGAAGCACATAAAACATGAACTGGTGTGAAACCCTGTCATGCTTTTTCTAGATCAAAGCCTGCCACCGCTAAAGATAAATTGCTGCACTGTGCGTAATAACTCAGATCTCTTAGCATAACTAAATTGTCCGCAATTCTCCTTCCTGGGACTGCACACACCTGCCAGTCCCCAATCACCTTCCCAATTACCTCCTTCATCCTATCCGCCAAAATCTTGGCCACGATCTTGTAGTCCAGGTTTAAAAGAGTTATTGGCCTCCAGTTCTTGATGTCCTTCTCTTCTCCCTTTTTATATAATAGGACAATGACCCCTTGCTTCATAGAGGTAGCCAACCTCCCAGATGTCATACAATATCCTAATACCTCCGCAAGAAGTGTTTTTATAGAAGGCCAAAACTTGAGATAAAACTCCACTGGTATGCCATCACCTCCTGGGGTCTTATTTTTTGCCATCCTTTTGAGCACTCTCTCAATTTCCGCCTCCCCTACCGGATCCGTCAAAAAGGCCTCTTCTTCCTTTTCCAGTCCTCCTTGCAACACCTCACAGTACTCTTTTACCTCTTCCAGAGTGGCTTCTTCTTCTCCTCCATACAGGTCTTGATAGAACCTTCTCACACCATCTCTCATCCTCCTCCCTTCTACCTCTTCTTGACCATCCAACATCTTCTCCATTATTTTCTTGGGGCCGAAAGCTTTCTTGAAGAAAAACCTAGAGCATTTCTCATTTTCCTCCATGTTCTGCACCTTGGCTCTGAAAACTATTCCTTTCCCTTTCTCTTTTATCATCTTCCTCCTCTCCTCCTGCACTTCCTTTAACTCTTCCTCCACCTCTAGACCCAACCTTTTACACCTATAGAGAAAGTGCACTCTCTCTAACAACCTCCTCCCTGCCTCCCTTTTCTCCTTAGCTTTTTCCGCCCCAACTTTTTTAAAGAAACAAGCCACCTGCTTTTTAACCCAGTCCCACCACTCTAATAAATCATCAAAATCCTGTTTTTAATCTTCCAGAGTTTTAAAAAAAGAAACAAAACGCCCTACCACCCCTTCGTCTTCCAAGAGTGAGCAGTTCAATTTCCACAGACCATGTCCAAATTCCACCCCACCCTCCAACTTAAAGGAACCACAAATTAAAGAATGATCTGAAAACAACATCGGGAAATCATGATATGCTTCACTCTTAAGGAACCGAGACACGAAAATAAAATCGATCCGTGACCTCACGGTACCCTTGTCGGAATGGTAAGTATAAATGACATCACCCTTCCCCACCTCCACAGCTATATCGTACATACTAAAATCTTCTAACATTTCATTCAGGACCCTGGATGAAGCGTCCATCCCACCATCACTACAGGCTCCCTGCCGGTCCCCACCTCTCCTTATACAGTTGAAGTCTCCCACCAGGACAGTTGGAATTCTCCCAGGTAAGTATATTTTAACCGTTCTTAAAAACTTAATCCTTTCTCTTTTCTCTGCAGGGGCATAACAGTTTATCACCCTCACCTGTTGTCCTAAAAAATCCACAGTCACTATCTGTAGTCGTCCTGGAATGATAATTTCATGTGACACAAAACTCACGTTTGGATTTTTTACTACCACACCAACCCCCTCACTCCTGGACACACAAGCAGGTGACCATACAGAAGGACCCCAGGACCAATCAACTGAAGGGCCACATACCTCTCCACATTCTTGCAAACACACCAAATCTATATTGTATTTGCTGATCTCATCAAACACCGCCACCCTCCTATCCTTAGCCACAATACTTCTCACATTTATGGACCCTATTGACAGAGCCATCAAAAAAATTAGAAAAAACATAGCCATAACGAAAATCTTAAAAATCCATCTTGCCTTCCGCTACACCTGCATCAGACAAGCTCTTCTTCCTTCTCCAAGTAACTGGAGAGCTGGCGGACTCCTCCTCAGAGTCCCCATCCTCGGATATTAATTCACCCTCCACCCCACCAGACCCAGGCATACCCTCCCTAGACCTTTTAATAGCGGAAGTGCCCGATTCCTCTGGCGGCGTGAAAGCGTCCTCCATCCTCTGACCGCATTCAATGTCACTAACAGTGTCCATCTCTCCTTCTTCAGATTCGCTGTCTGACAGGCTACCAAACAAAGATGATGTCCGACCTGTCTCCACTATATTTTCCTGGATCATCTCCTCATTCTGCCTTCCCTCTTCCTGTCTTCCATCGGGGGTCTTCAAAACTCCACTGTCAACCTCTTCACCCGGCAAAACATCCGCGGCACCGGAGCCCGCACTACCACCTACCACTTCATTCACAGTGGCTGTGGCCGTGCTACCTGCTCCTGCCACATCACCTGTCTGCCCCTCGGGCACAGCTTCACTGGCCGGGTGTTCCAGAGGTTCACCAGGAGGATCCGCCCGTACACCAGCAGAACTCCCAGTACCATCCTTCGCACCGTCTCGCGGCCTCTGCTGCCTTCTCTCCCTCTTTTCCTTCCCCTCAGACAACACCGTAGACAGCCACTCCTTTCGGTATTGTTCGCAATCTTTTGCTACGTGCCCAGATCTTTTACAAATGTCACATACTCTGCTCTCCTTACATTCGCGCGCGACGTGACCTCCTTTTCCACAGAAGCGACATTTTAACTCTTGATCACACTCATTGCTCACATGACCATACTTCATGCACTTCCTGCAGTATCTTGGTTGTCCCGGGTAGAAAAGGAAACCCCTTTCTCCTCCAATGGTAAATACTGCGGGGGGTCTTTTAACTTCTCCCACACAGCTTGCGTCTGATTTAAAGGTCCCAAAAAAACGGTACTTTCCAGACCAAATCTGGAAATTGTTGAACACCTTCTCTCCACCTCTCAGATTGTCACAATAATTACCCAGGAATGCTCTGACTAAATTGATATCTGCAAACGGGTTATACAGGTGCACTGTAATTACCTTCTCTTCTTGCATGAAAAGGGGTTGCACTCCGAACTTCCTTCCGACTTCAGTTTCTGCCACCAACTTGAATTTTTCGAATACCTCCCAGCAGACCTCAGTAGAATAAAACGTAACATCGTATAAATGTTGGTTAGGGAAATCCTGCAAGCACAATATGTCTCTTACCCCAAGGCCTAGCAAGCCCGTCAAAAGATCCACCACGACAGTCCTCAGCGTCACATCCGTACATCCTGGCCGTACCAGAAAGCGCAGCGAGTCTCGAATTCCTCGGACTGCCATTGTAGAAAAGGAATATGCCAAAACACCCTCAGACTAGATCGCTTTCCTGTGGGGGTTCCCACAAGGGGAAACCCCCACAGTTCCGCCAACCGCCCAAAGATAAGGTCGCCTCCCAGAGGGCGATCGCTTCTCGTTGCCCGGGGACTAATGCCGCGTACACACGGTCGGACTTTTCGTCTACAAAAGTCCAACGGACGCTGACGGACTAAAGCTGGCTGGTAATCCGATCGTGTGTGGGCTTCTCCGGACTTTCAACGGACTTTTTTAGCCTCAAATCCGACGGACTTTAGATTTGAAACATGCTTCAAATCTTTACGTCGTAAGTACGACGGACCCCGAAATCCGCTCGTCTGTGTGCTAGTCCGACGGACAAAAACCCATGCTAGGGCAGCTATTGGCTACTGGCTATGAACTTCCTTATTTTAGTCCGGTGTACGTCATCACGTACGAATCCGTCGGACTTTTGTGTGGTCGTGTGTAGGCAAGTCCGTTCGTAAGAAAGTCTGCCGCAAGTCCGCCGAAGGTACGTCGGAAGTCTGTCGGACAGGCTGTCGGACTTTTGTAGACGAAAAGTCCGACCGTGTGTACGCGGCATAAGCCTTCAGCCAATAGCAGCAAGGGGGAGCCCTTTCGAAAAAGGGACGCTCCCCCCAAGGCCGACTGTCGGGTACCCTGGGCACCTTTCAACGTCGATACAAGAGAGTCGAAACCACACTTGATTGAAGGCAAAAGGCCGAGAAGTGATGCTTGACCTAATAAATTATATGAAATATACCAGGGTGTGTCAGTAAGTGCTTGGTGAGCGATCTGTGTCATCTTCAGGTGTAGCGGCATCCCTGACCTCCTGAGTCAGGGAGAGCTGACATCCTTCCTTGTAGTGTGGGTTATTAGGCATGGTTGGTGTATTGCAAGTTGAATGATTGGGCGCTAGTCACTTTTTGAATGCGAACAAAAGACATTTATTGTCTCTTACCAAGAACTGAGGGAGAGAGGGATTAGGGCCAGGACACCCTTAGGCAGATGCAATAGTAATTGGCAGACTCTGAG
Source organism: Aquarana catesbeiana (assembly GCF_042186555.1). Lineage (NCBI taxonomy): Eukaryota > Metazoa > Chordata > Amphibia > Anura > Ranidae > Aquarana > Aquarana catesbeiana. The sequence goes on along the minus strand of NC_133324.1, from coordinate 104,999,568 downwards.
ACAAAAATAATTGGCAGACAGCTATACAGGCAGAGGGCCTTTAACCACTTGCCAACGCAGATATACTGCGGCAGAATAGCACAGGCAGGCAAAATCACGTACCTGGTACGTGATTGCTTGCCGCGGGCGGGGGGTCCCCCGGTGCCCGAGGCGGTCGGCTTCTGACTGGGAGCGTTCAGAGATGAGGGGGAGGCCATCCATTCGTGGCCCCCCCTCGCGTTCGCTCCCAGCCAATGAGATCATTCCCCTGCCTCTGTATTGTACACAGAGGCAGAGGAAATGATGTCATCTCTCCGTTCCGGCGCCGAGGGGAGAAGACTGCAATGTGAGTGTAAAACACACACACAGTAGAACATGCCAGGCACACAATACACCCCCCTTTTCCCCCTGATCCCCCCCCAATCACCCCTCCCCCCTGTCACACTGACACCAAGCAGTTTTTTTTTCTGAATACTGCATTGGTGTCAGTTTGTGACAGTTAGTGTGGTAGGGCAGTTAGTATTAGCCCCCTTTAGGTCTAGGATACCCCCCTAACCCCCCCTAATAAAGTTTTAACCCCTTGATCACCCCTAGTCGCCAGTGTCACTAAGCGATCATTTTTCTGATCGCTGTATTAGTGTCGCTGGTGACGCTAGTTAGGGAGGTAAATATTTAGGTTCGCCGTCAGCGTTTTATAGCGTCAGGGACCCCCATATACTACCTAATAAAGGTTTTAACCCCTTGATTGCCCCCTAGTTAACCCTTTCACCACTGATCACCGTATAACCGTTACGGGTGACGCTGGTTAGTTCGTTTATTTTTTAAAGTGTCCGGGCACCCGCCATTTATTACTGAATAAAGGTTTAGCCCCCTGATCGCCCGGCGGTGATATGCGTCACCCCAGGCATGTCAGATTAGCGCCAGTACCGCTAACATCCACTCACGCAGCATACGCCACCCTTAGTGGTATAGTATCTGAACGGATCAATATCTGATCCGATCAGATCTATACTAGCATCCCCAGCAGTTTAGGGTTCCCAAAAACGCAGTGTTAGCGGGACCAGCCCAGATACCTGCTAGCACCTGCGTTTTGCCCCTCCGCCCAGCCCAGCCCACCCAAGTGCAGTATCGATTGATCACTGTCACTTACAAAACACTAAACATATAACTGCAGCATTCGCAGAGTCAGGCCTGATCCCTGCGATCGCTAACAGTTTTTTTGGTAGCATTTTGGTGAACTGGCAAAGAACCAGCCCCAAGCAGCGTCAGGTTAGCGCCAGTAGCGCTAACACCCACGCACGCACGCACCGTACACCTCCCTTAGTTGTATAGTATCTGAACGGATCAATATCTGATCCGATCAGATCTGTACTAGCGTCCCCAGCAGTTTAGGGTTCCCAAAAACGCAGTGTTAACGGGATCAGCCCAGATACCTGCTAGCACCTGCGTTTTGCCCCTCCGCCCGGCCCAGCCCAGCCCACCCAAGTGCAGTATCGATTGATCACTGTCACTTACAAAACACTAAACGCATAACTCCAGCGTTCGCAGAGTCAGCAAGCACCAGCGGCCTAGTACACCCCGGTCGTAGGCAAACCAGCACTGCAGTAACACTTGGTGACGTGGCGAGTCCCATAAGTGCAGTTCAAGCTGGTGAGGTGGCAAGCACAAGTAGTGTCCCGCTGCCACCAAGAAGAAGACAAACACATTCCCGTCGTGCCCATAGTGCCCTTCCTGCTGCATTCGCCAATGCTAATTGGGAACCCACCACTTCTGCAGCACCCGTACTTCCCCCATTCACATTCCCAACCAAATGCAGTCGGCTGCATGAGAGGCATTTTCTTTATGTCCTCCCGAGTACCCCTACCCAACGAACCCCCCCCCCAAAAAAAGATGTCGTGTCTACAGCAAGCGCTGATATAGGCGTGACACCCGCTATTATTGTCCCTCCTGTCCTGACAATCCTGGTCTTTGCATTGGTGAATGTTTTGAACGCTACCATTCACTAGTTGAGTACTAGCGTAGAGTACAGCATTGCACAGACTAGGACACACTTTCACAGGGTCTCCCAAGATGCCATCGCATTTTGAGAGACCCGAACCTGGAACCAGTTACAGTTATAAAAGTTACAGTTACAAAAAAAAGTGTAAAAAAAAAAAAAAAAAAACACAAAAAAATATAAAATAAAAAAACAGTTGTCGTTTTATTGTTCTCTCTCTCTCTCTATTCTCTCTCTATTGTTCTGCTCTTTTTTACTGTATTCTATTCTGCAATGTTTTATTGTTATTATGTTTTATCATGTTTGCTTTTCAGGTATGCAATTTTTTATACTTTACTGTTTACTGTGCTTTATTGTTAACCATTTTTTTGTCTTCAGGTACGCCATTCACGACTTTGAGTGGTTATACCAGAATGATGCCTGCAGGTTTAGGTATCATCTTGGTATCATTCTTTTCAGCCAGCGGTCGGCTTTCATGTAAAAGCAATCCTAGCGGCTAATTAGCCTCTAGACTGCTTTTACAAGCAGTGGGAGGGAATGACCCCCCCACCGTCTTCCGTGTTGTTCTCTGGCTCTCCTATCTCAACAGGGAACCTGAGAATGCAGCCAGTGATTCAGCCAGCTGACCATAGAGCTCATCAGAGACCAGAGTGGCTCCAAACATCTCTATGGCCTAAGAAACCGGAAGCTACAAGCATTTCATGACTTAGATTTCGCCGGATGTAAACAGCGCCATTGGGAAATTGGGAAAGCATTTTATCACACCAATCTTGGTGTGGTCAGATGCTTTGAGGGCAGAGGAGAGATCTAGGGTCTAATAGACCCCATTTTTTTCAAAAAAGAGTACCTGTCACTACCTATTGCTATCATAGGGGATATTTACATTCCCTGAGATAACAATAAAAATGATTAAAAAAAAAAATGAAAGGAACAGTTTAAAAATAAGATAAAAAAGCAAAAAAAAAAAAAAAAGCAAGCGTCGGTCTGGCGTCAAATGTAAATAGCAATTGCACCATGCATGTGAGGTATCACCGCGAAGGTCAGATCGAGGGCAGTAATTTTAACAGTAGACCTCCTCTGTAAATCTAAAGTGGTAACCTGTAAAGGCTTTTAAAGGCTTTTAAAAATGTATTTATTTTGTTGCCACTATCCATGTACTCAGCCTAAGATCATCTTTTTTATTTCATCAAACATTTAGGCAATATAGTGTGTTTTAGTGCATTAAAATTTAAAAAAGTGTGTTCCCCCCCCCCAAAAAAAAAATGAAACACCCACCATTTTAATCTGTAGGGCATTTGCTTTAAAAAAATATATAATGTTTGGGGGTTCAAAGTAATTTTCTTGCAAAAAAAAATAATTTTTTCATGTAAACAAAAAGTGTCAGAAAGGGCTTTGTCTTCAAGTGGTTAGAAGAGTGGATGATGCGTGACATAAGCTTCTAAATGTTGTGCATAAAATTCCAGGACAGTTCAAACCTCCCCCCAAATGACCCCATTTTGGAAAGTTCAAAATATTTTACAGCGCACACATACAAGAATGACATTTCCTGCAGGGCTAGTTAAAAACACCTGAACATATTCAAAAAATACGGGGGTTTGGTCACACTATATGGTCATATAGTGCTAAGCCCACTTACTGCGACAAAGTACCCCGAAGTAGTGGGTCCTACTCTAGTAATAGAATGGAAGATCCTTTGTCTCAACCATGGGAGCTGAACTCCTCTATGTGGGAGAACTGAAGGGGATACATCCTAACACTGGTGGCCACTAATTAACAGCTCCCATGGTTGAGACAAAGGATCTTCCATTCTATTACTAGAGTAGGACCCACTAATTCGGGGTACTTTGTCGCAGTAAGTGGGCTTAGCACTATATGACCATATAGGGTGACCAAACCCCCGTATTTTTTGTATATGTTCAGGTGTTTTTAACTAGCCCTGCAGGAAATGTCATTCTTGTATGTGTGCGCTGTAAAATATTTTGTACTGTTTGTAGGTCTTATAGCAGCACCATCTTGAATTTAAACGCATTGTATGGTGTGCCCCCCAAATATGTTCTAGCATTTTGGAAAGTTGACACCCCAAGCTATTTGCTGAGAGGCATGTTGAGTACATGGAATATTTTATATTGTGACACAAGTTGCAGGAAAGAGACACATTTTTTTTTTTTTTTTTTTGCACAAAGTTGTCACTAAATTATATATTGCTCAAACATGCCATGGGAATATGTGAAATTACACCCCAAAATACATTCTGTTGCTTCTCCTGAGTACGGGGATACCACATGTGTGAGACTTTTTGGGAGCCTAGCCGCATACGGGACCCCGAAAACCAAGCACCGCCTTCAGGCTTTCTAAGGGCGTAAATTTTTGATTTCACTCTTCACTGCCTATCACAGTTTCGGAGGCCATGGAATGCCCAGGTGGCACAACCCCCCCCCCCCCCCCAAATGACCCCATTTTGGAAAGTAGACACCCCAAGCTATTTGCTGAGAGGTATAGTGAGTATTTTGCAGACCTCACTTTTTGTCACAAAGTTTTGAAAATTGAAAATTTTTTCTTGACTTTCTTCATTTTCAAAAACAAATGAGAGCTGCAAAATACTCACCATGCCTCTCAGCAAATAGCTTGGGGTGTCTACTTTCCAAAATGGGGTCATTTGGGGGGGGGGTTGTGCCACCTGGGCATTCCATGGCCTCCAAAACTGTGATAGGCAGTGAAGAGTGAAATCAAAAATTTACACCCTTAGAAATCCTGAAGGCGATGATTGGTTTTCGGGGCCCCATACGCGGCTAGGCTCCCAAAAAGTCCCACACATGTGGTATCCCCGTACTCAGGAGAAGCAGCTAAATGTATTTTGGGGTGCAATTCCACATATGCCCATGGCCTGCGTGAGCAATATATCATTTAGTGACAACTTTGTGCAAAAAAAAAAAAAAAAAATGTGTCACTTTCCCGCAACTTGTGTCAAAATATAAAATATTCCATGGACTCAACATGCCTCAAAGCAAATAGCTTGGGGTGTCTACTTTCCAAAATGGGGTCATTTGGGGGGGGTTTGTGCCATCTGGGCATTTTATGGCCTTCAAAACTGTGATAGGTAGTGAGGAGTAAAATCAAAAATGTACGCCCTTAGAAATCCTGAAGGCGGTGATTGGTTTTCAGGCCCCGTACGCGGCTAGGCTCCCATAAAGTCCCACACATGTGGTATCCCCATACTCAGGAGAAGCAGCTGAATATATTTTGGGGTGCAATTCCACATATGCCCATGACCTGTGTGAGCAATATATCATTTAGTGACAACTTTTTGTAAATTTTTTTTTTTTTTTTGTCATTATTCAATCACTTGGGACAAAAAAAATTAATATTCAATGGGCTCAACATGCCTCTCAGCAATTTCCTTGGGGTGTCTACTTTCCAAAATGGGGTCATTTGGGGGGGGGTTGTACTGCCCTGCCATTTTAGCACCTCAAGAAATGACATAGGCATTCATAAACTAAAAGCTGTGTAAATTTTAGAAAATGTACCCTAGTTTGTAGACGCTATAACTTTTGCGCAAACCAATAAATATACGCTTATTGACATTTTTTTTACCAAAGACATGTGGCCGAATACATTTTGGCCTAAATGTATGACTAAAATTGAGTTTATTGGATTTTTTTTATAACAAAAAGTAGAAAATATCATTTTTTTTCAAAATTTTCTGTCTTTTTCCGTTTATAGCGCAAAAAATAAAAACCACAGAGGTGATCAAATACCATCAAAAGAAAGCTCTATTTGTGGAAAGAAAAGGACGCAAATTTTGTTTGGGTACAGCATTGCATGACCGCGCAATTAGCAGTTAAAGCGACGCAGTGCCAAATTGTAAAAAGTGCTCTGGTCAGGAAGGGGGTAAATCCTTCCGGGGCTGAAGTGGTTAAGCTGGATGAAGCAACTGTATTTGTAGAACTGCTGTCTCCTATGGCAACTAAACTTTTAACAGTCAATAGAGATCTGTACATGTAACTCACAGTAACCCATAATAGATCTTCTGTCACATCTCACAGTATTGTACTGTAGATCTTCACTCACTGAGCTCCTGGTCTCTCACTAGACTTCAAGATCCCAGACATTACTGGATCCCTTGAGCTCTTACACAGCTAACCCACTGTACAATCCTCAAGCTTCACCCATGCTAACCTGCTGGGTCCCTGGCTTGACACTCTGAAGCTTTCCCACTTGTTCACCGTCCTCGGCTAGTGAATAAGGCTGCTCTGGTACTTCTTCAGTCTTCCATAACTGGCCTCTGATAACCGGTGTGGTTGTCCCTTAATGGCGACTGTGTCTCCTTTGACCTTGATCCTTGACCTTGATCCTTACTTGGCTCTGGTAACAGGAACGGTTGTCCCATGTGCAAACTGCTTCTTCCTCACTGCTAGCAACGATGCAGTTCCCCATCCGGTGGAACCTCTGCAACTTGGTTAGGCTTCCGGCCGAATGCCCCAACCCGTGCTGCTTCTCTCAAACCTGGATAGGCCTCAGACAGCCTAGCAGCTAGGTGATCCCGGGACAGGCCTCAGGCTTCTGGCCTGGCAACCCGGAGCCTTGTAACACACGTCCACCCAGACAATCGTCCAGGTGGCACAGAACCCCAGTCACCTGACTCCTAAATAAGCTCTCCCAGCAGGCCAAGGGACTAAATAATCCCCTGCCAATTGGCTGAGACAATCCACCCACCCCTAGTCTGGATTCACTATGCCCTTATAATTCTAATGCCACAGACAACATTGCCACCAAGTGACAGAAGAGAGAGGTGCGTCAAATCCAGAGTTAGGGAAAAAGTCAGGGAATCCCCCCTAACAATTAGCCAGGCTAGTTACCACCTAGCAAACTACATTTTTAGCAACCCTGCTCACAAACAGCGTGCTACATCTGCATTTATTGAGAGAATATTCAATGTGTTCCCTGAATGGCTGTGCCGAGCGGATGACATCCTGTGTTCACAATGCAGCAGAGCAATCACTCAGCATGGAATCTGGAAAATTTGAGAACCTGCTAGCCAACATTTGTTGGCGGAAAGTCTGACAACAAATGTTCGATGGAGCATACACACGGTCGGATTTTCAGCCAACAAACTCACATCCAGCATTTTCCGTTGGAAAGTTCGACCGTGTGTACGCAGCATTAGACCCCTTTCACACTGAGGCAGTTTTCAGGCGTTATAGCGCTAGAAATCGCTTCTAAATAGCACCTGAAAACCAATTCTCATTGATTTCAGTGTGTCTTTTCACACTGTGTCGGTGCGCTTGTGGGACGATAGGAAAAGTCCTGAAAGCAGCATCTTTGGGGTGGTTTGGGAGCTCTGTATACAAAACGCCCTGCCTAAAAAAAAATGCTTCTGAAGCATGCAACACGGGCGTTTTAACCCCTTCTTTGTGGATAAAAGTCCCCAGCTAGCCTCCGAAAAGCTAAAACGAGTGGCGCTTTAGTGCTAATGCAGCTGCGGCCCGAGTGTGAAAGGGGTATAAAAAATGGGAGCATACAACCTATAATCGCACACAGCTGTAAATTATATACAGTACTTATAGGACAATGTTGTTTTAGCTGTGTTTATACATAGTGCTTTCTGGCTATGTTCTTTATTCAATTTACTTTTCAGTCATTTTTCCTGGGAAATCCCAGTTGAGACTCACTGGAGAAATATCTTCTGAATCTTCATTCGCAGAAGGGGAAAATAAAAGAGAGAGGTTACTAGAGTTTGAGAACTATATACATTAGAAGTGAAGGCTCCTCTCAACACTTGTTTCTAGCACAGGCTGAAATAGCACGGCACACACACAGAAGGAAACAAACATTTGGGTACATTTACCAAAAGTTAAGTGAAGTACAAAGGCAGAGATATAATCAGTACTTAGAGATTTAATTAAAACAAGTCATCTACAAATCGACTAAAACAGTTGATGCATTTTACCAATTTCATCTAATGTTTTTAAAGTACAAGGTCACCACTGCAATTCGGAAAAAAACTGAAATAATAAGTGCAGATAAAAAAGTATATAGTATATATACATATATACGTTTTAAATATATACTGTGTGTGTGTATATATATATATATATATATATATATATATATATATACTGTATTTATTGGCATATAACACGCACTTTTTCACCCTGAAAATCATGTGCAAAAATCGTGTGCGTGCTATACGTCGATACTTCAATTTTAGCTGCCTCGGAGGGGACAGGGAGGGGGGCGGGACGAGCGTCTTCCATAACTGGCCTCTGATAACCGGTGTGGTTGTCCCTTAATGGCGACTGTGTCTCCTTTGACCTTGATCCTTGACCTTGATCCTTACTTGGCTCTGGTAACAGGAACGGTTGTCCCATGTGCAAACTGCTTCTTCCTCACTGCTAGCAACGATGCAGTTCCCCATCCGGTGGAACCTCTGCAACTTGGTTAGGCTTCCGGCCGAATGCCCCAACCCGTGCTGCTTCTCTCAAACCTGGATAGGCCTCAGACAGCCTAGCAGCTAGGTGATCCCGGGACAGGCCTCAGGCTTCTGGCCTGGCAACCCGGAGCCTTGTAACACACGTCCACCCAGACAATCGTCCAGGTGGCACAGAACCCCAGTCACCTGACTCCTAAATAAGCTCTCCCAGCAGGCCAAGGGACTAAATAATCCCCTGCCAATTGGCTGAGACAATCCACCCACCCCTAGTCTGGATTCACTATGCCCTTATAATTCTAATGCCACAGACAACATTGCCACCAAGTGACAGAAGAGAGAGGTGCGTCAAATCCAGAGTTAGGGAAAAAGTCAGGGAATCCCCCCTAACAATTAGCCAGGCTAGTTACCACCTAGCAAACTACATTTTTAGCAACCCTGCTCACAAACAGCGTGCTACATCTGCATTTATTGAGAGAATATTCAATGTGTTCCCTGAATGGCTGTGCCGAGCGGATGACATCCTGTGTTCACAATGCAGCAGAGCAATCACTCAGCATGGAATCTGGAAAATTTGAGAACCTGCTAGCCAACATTTGTTGGCGGAAAGTCTGACAACAAATGTTCGATGGAGCATACACACGGTCGGATTTTCAGCCAACAAACTCACATCCAGCATTTTCCGTTGGAAAGTTCGACCGTGTGTACGCAGCATTAGACCCCTTTCACACTGAGGCAGTTTTCAGGCGTTATAGCGCTAGAAATCGCTTCTAAATAGCACCTGAAAACCAATTCTCATTGATTTCAGTGTGTCTTTTCACACTGTGTCGGTGCGCTTGTGGGACGATAGGAAAAGTCCTGAAAGCAGCATCTTTGGGGTGGTTTGGGAGCTCTGTATACAAAACGCCCTGCCTAAAAAAAAATGCTTCTGAAGCATGCAACACGGCGTTTTAACCCCTTCTTTGTGGATAAAAGTCCCCAGCTAGCCTCCGAAAAGCTAAAACGAGTGGCGCTTTAGTGCTAATGCAGCTGCGGCCCGAGTGTGAAAGGGGTATAAAAAATGGGAGCATACAACCTATAATCGCACACAGCTGTAAATTATATACAGTACTTATAGGACAATGTTGTTTTAGCTGTGTTTATACATAGTGCTTTCTGGCTATGTTCTTTATTCAATTTACTTTTCAGTCATTTTTCCTGGGAAATCCCAGTTGAGACTCACTGGAGAAATATCTTCTGAATCTTCATTCGCAGAAGGGGAAAATAAAAGAGAGAGGTTACTAGAGTTTGAGAACTATATACGTTAGAAGTGAAGGCTCCTCTCAACACTTGTTTCTAGCACAGGCTGAAATAGCACGGCACACACACAGAAGGAAACAAACATTTGGGTACATTTAACAAAAGTTATGTGAAGTACAAAGGCAGAGATATAATCAGTACTTAGAGATTTAATTAAAACAAGTCATCTACAAATCGACTAAAACAGTTGATGCATTTTACCAATTTCATCTAATGTTTTTAAAGTACAAGGTCACCACTGCAATTCGGAAAAAAACTGAAATAATAAGTGCAGATAAAAAAGTATATAGTATATATACATATATACGTTTTAAATATATACTGTGTGTGTGTATATATATATATATATATATACTGTATTTATTGGCATATAACACGCACTTTTTCACCCTGAAAATCATGTGCAAAAATCGTGTGCGTGCTATACGTCGATACTTCAATTTTAGCTGCCTCGGAGGGGACAGGGAGGGGGGCGGGACGAGCGCCATAAGATTACGTACAGTGAGAATCTCCTGTTTACTTGGCGGCCTCTGTAATAGGAAGTCCCGTCTCCTGGGCCGCTATTGGACCACTGTTCTGTCTATCATAGGAGATTCTCACTGTACGTAATCTGTCGGGGCTTGTCCTGCCCCCCCCCCCGTCCCTTTTAGGCTGCAGATGGGCATCGATCAGGCTGCACTGATGGCAATATTGAGACTGCTGCATTGATGGAAATGGTGAGCCTGCTGCATTGATGGCACTTGTGAGGCTGCATTGATGTGCACTGATGAGGCTGCATTGATGTGCACTGATGAGGCTGCATTGATGGCAATGGTGAGGCTGCATTGATGGCAATGGTGAGGCTGCAGATGGGCACTGACCCTTATGTTGCTTCAAGTTCCTTATTTAAAATGTAATTTTTTCCCCTGAAACTTCCCTCTTAAAATGAATGCGTGTGTTATACGCCTGTGTGTGTTATATGCCGATAAATACGGTATATATATATATATATATATATATATATATATATACAGTTGTGCTCAAAAGTTTGCATATCCTTTCAGAAATTGTGAAATTTTGGCAATAATATTGAAAATATCACAGATCATGCCAAAAAACTGTCATTGATTTAAGGATAGCGATCACATGAAGCCATTTATTATCACATAGTTTTTTGGATCCTTTTTAAATCCTAATGATAACTGAATCACCCAAATGGCCCTGATCAAAAGTTTACATACCCTGGAATGTTTGGCCTTGGTGCAGACACAGAAGATGGCACACAAAAATGGCAATTAAAAGTTATTTTTCCACATTTGTGGCTTTTTAAATCACAATTAGTGTATGTGTATAAATAGTCAATGAGTTTGTTAGCTCTCACATGGATGCACTAAGCAGGCTAGACAATGAGCCTTGAGGAGGTAGAAAAGAACAGTCAAAAGACCTGCGTAACAAGGTAATGAAATTTTACAAAGATGGAAAAGGATATAAAAAGATATCCAAAGCCTTAAATATGGCAGTCAGTATAATTTTGTTTAATCACTTATTAAAAAGTGGAAAATTAGGGGCTCTTTTAATACCAAGCCAAGGTCAAGTAGACCAAGAAAGATTGCAGCCACAACTGGCGAAAGGATTGCTCAGGATACAAAGAAAAACCCACAGGTAACCGCAGGAGAAATACAGACTGCTCTCCAAAAAGAAAGATGGTGTGGTTGTTTTTAAGGAGCACAATTCAACGATACTTGAATAAAAAAGAGCTTTCAAAGAGAACTAAAAAGAATAATAAACTGACGAGCGGGACAACCTTGTGGACCATACCTCTACCTTTCAACCCTTTTTCTTCTTTCTCTTTCCTTTTCTCCACCTTACGATTAAAGCTCATTATCAGAATTTATTTGACCTATATACACTCTACTTGTAAACAATATGTATAGTAGGTATAAATCATTTAAATACCTACAAAAGTAACTAAGGAAATGATATATATCTTTAATTTAGGTTTACGTGAACCCAATGTTTAATATTTGAAATTTCATGATATTTACCTATATAAACCCTACTGTAAAACAATGAGCTTACTTTATAGATCCTTGTAAACTTACTTTATGTATCTTTATAACATTGTATACTCAATAAACTTCTTTTGACAAGAATAAAAAAGAGCTGCATGGTTGAGCTGCCAGAAGGAAACCTTTACTGGGCCAATGCCACAAAAAAGCCAATGAGGCATGTCAAGGTGTTGTTGGGCATATTGTAACCCGGCTTTTTTGTGGAACTTGTGCAGTAAAGGCTTCTTTCTGGAAACTTGACCATGCGGGTCTTTTTTTTTCAAGTATCATCATATTGTGCTCCTTAAAAACAACCACACCATCTTTTTCCAGAGCAGCCTGTATTTCTCCTGAGGTTACCTGTGGGTATTTCTTTGTATACCGAACAGTTCCTGTGGCAGTTGTGGCTGAAATCTTTCTTGATCTACCTGACCTTGGCTTGGTATCAAGAGATGCCCAAATTTTCCACTGATTGAACAAAAAAGAGCTGCATAGTTGAGCTGCTGATTGAACAGTACTGACTGGCATATTCAAGGCTTTGGATATGTTTTTATATCCTTTTCCATCTTTGTAAAGTTTCATTACCTTGTTAAGCAGGTCTTTTGACTGTTCTTTTCTACCTCCTCATGACTCCGTGTCTAGCCTGCTTAGTGCATCCATGTGAGAGTTAACAAACTCATTGAATATTTATACACATACGCTAATTGTGATTTAAAAAGCTACACATGTGGAAAATTAACCTTTAATTGTCATTTTAATCTGTGTGTGTGCCACCTTCTGTGCCTGTACCAAGGATAAACATTCCAGGGTATGTAAACTTTTGATCAGGGCCATTTGGGTGATTTCTGTTATCATTATGATTTAAAAAGGATCCAAAAAACTATGTGATAATAAATGGCTTAATGTGATTGTTATCCTTAAATAAGACAGCTTTTTGGATTGATCGGTTATATTTTCAATATTAGTACCAAAATTTCACAATTTCTGCCAGGGTATGCAAACTTTTGAGCACAACTGTATAAACAGGGTTGCCAATGATGACCAGTTGGTAGGGGAAAAAAACCTGATGTCTCCCATCCGTAAAAGTCCATGGACAGATTACGCTCAAGTTGATCGATGGATCGCTGTGTGTGCATTCAGCCTGCCCATGGATGGTTCAAATCTCGGCTGGGCCCTGCTGAACAAGCCAAGATTCAAACCATCTATAGCTGCCTTTAAATAAGGGGACGCTGATGTAAGAGGGATTCTTATGTAAGGGGGGCTCTGATGTAAGACGGAATCTAATGTAAGGGGGGCTCTGATGTAAGAGGAAATGCTGGGGACTCTGGTGTAAAGGGGCGACTCTGATGGGGAATCGAATGTAAGGGGGAAAATTGATGTAAATGGGTATCTGATGGCAAATCTGATGTAGGTGGGGACCCTGATCTAGGGGAGACTTGGACAAAAGATGGGACTCTGGGAACTCTGATGTAAGGGGGACTCTGATGTAAGAGGGGGACTCTGATGTGAACATGGGACTCATCCTGACTGCTGCACTCTATCTTTTGTTTTGTTTCTTATTTACTCCTGACCTCTGCACTCTATACACTCAGACAAAGCGATATTTGTGCAGAAACACGCATTAAATGGAATTAGTTAATTTTAAAAAAAATGATCCTTTGTTCTGAGATATATATGTCTCTGTGAGACTGTCACTTGTAGCAAAGCAATTAGAGGCATTTTGTGGGTACAAGGACTGTGGAATATGTGTGCAATATATAAAGTGACTAGGCCCAGATTCTGTTTGATCACTCCCTTTAAGTAAGCCTGTACCATTGTTGAGCAAAATCTGTTGATGCCCACCTATCACCCAGGGTTCCCCAGGTCTCTCATAATCCAGGTTGTCAGTTAAAAAAAAATCCTCTGTCAGTTCATTTTCCATGTTTTGTCAGTAAAAAGATGTGTGTTTGTGTGTGTGCGTAAAGAAAAAAGACTACTTAACCACTTAAAGACCGCCTGCCACATATATACTGTTGCAGGGCAGCTCTATTGCATGAAATCAGAGTCGTGTACGTAATTTCGTGCAGTAGATACTGTGGGCGCCAACTGGAGAGAGGGGGGAGCCAATCAGTGGGTCTGGTGGAACCCGGTGTCTGCCGGCCCCCTGTGATTTATCCCCAGAGAGGCAGAACGGTGATCTGCTTATCGCTGTGCTAAGCAGGAACACAGATCTCTGTGTTCATTCAGTCAGTCCATCCCCCACACAGTTAGCAAGCACCTCCTAGGGACACACTTAACCCTTTGATCTCCCTTGGTGTTAACCCCTTCCTTGGAAGTGTCATTAGGACAGTAACGGTGCATATTTTTAGCACAGTTCCCTGTACTAATGGCACTTGTTTTCCAAAAAAGTGTCAAAAGTGTCAGTTAGGTGTCCGATTTGTCCGCCGCAATGTCGCAGTCCCGCTAAAAATCACTGATCCCTCCCCAGCACTGACACTAATCCCAATCCCTCCCCAGCAATGCCACTGATCCCCATCCCTCTGTACCACTGCCACTGATCCCCACCCCTTCCCTACCACTGCTACTGATCCCCATCCCTCCCCAGCACTGCCACTGATCCCCATCCCTCCCTACCACTGCCACTTATCTCCATCCCTGCCTGGCTCTGCCCCTGATCCTCATCCCGCCCTAGCAGTGCCACTAATCCCCATCCCTCCCCAGCACTACCACTGATCCCCATCCCTCCATACCACTGCCACTGATCCCCATCCCTTCCCTACCACTGCCACTGATCCTCATCCCTCCCCAGCACTGCCACTGATCCTCATCCCTCCCCAGCACTGCCACTGATCCCCATCCCTCCCTACCACTGCCACTGATCCACATCCCTCCCTAGCACTGCCACTGATCTCCATCCCTTCCTAGCAATGTCACTGATCCCCATACATCCCTAGCAATGCCACTGATCTCCATTCCTCCCTAGCACTGCCACTGATCCCCATCCCTCCCTGCCACTGATCCCCATCCTTCCCTACCACTGCCACTGATCCCCAGCACTGCCACTGATCCCCATCCCTCCCTAGCACTGCCACTGATCCCCATCCCTCCCTAGGACTGCCACTGATCCCCATCCCTCTGTACCACTGCCACTAATCCCGATCCCTTCCCTACCACTGCCACTGATCCTCATCCCTCCCCAGCACTGCCACTGATCCCCATCCCTCCCTACCACTGCCACTGATCCCCATCCCTCCCTAGCACTGCCACTGATCCCCATCCCTCCTTAGCAATGCCACTAATCCCCACCCCTCCCTGCCATTGATCCCCATCCCACCCTACCACTGCCACTGATTCCATCCCTTCCCACCACTGCCACTGATCCCCATCCCTCTGTGCCACTGATACCCATCCCTCCCTACCTACCATTGACACTGATCCCCATCCCTCGCTACCACTGCCACTGATCCTCATCCCTCCCTACCACTGCCAATGATCCCCATCCCTTCCCTACCACTGCCACTGATCCTCATCCCTTCCCAGCACTGCCACTGATCCCCATCCTTCCCTACCACTGCCACTGATCCCCAGCACTGCCACTGATCCCCATCCCTGCCTAGCAATACCACTGATCCCCATCCCTCCCTACCACTGCCACTTATCTCCATCCCTGCCTAGCTCTGCCCCTGATCCTCATCCCGCCTTAGCAGTGCCACTAATCCCCATCCCTCCCCAGCACTGCCACTGATCCCCATCCCTCCGTACCACTGCCACTGATCCCCATCCCTTCCCTACCACTGCCACTGATCCTCATCCCTCCCCAGCACTGCCACTGATCCTCATCCCTCCCCAGCACTGCCACTGATCCCCATCCCTCCCTACCACTGCCACTGATCCACATCCCTCCCTAGCACTGCCACTTATCTCCATCCCTTCCTAGCAATGCCACTGATCCCCATCCATCCCTAGCAATGCCACTGATCTCCATCCCTCCCTAGCACTGCCACTGATCCCCATCCCTCCCTGCCACTGATCCCCATCCTTCCCTACCACTGCCACTGATCCCCAGCACTGCCACTGATCCCCATCCCTCCCTAGCACTGCCACTGATCCCCATCCCTCCCTAGGACTGCCACTGATCCCCATCCCACTGTACCACTGCCACTGATCCCCATCCCTTCCCTACCACTGCCACTGATCCTCATCCCTCCCCAGCACTGCCACTGATCCCCATCCCTCCCTAACACTGCCACTGATCCCCATCCCTCCTTAGCAATGCCACTAATCCCCACCCCTCCCTGCTACTGATCCCCATCCCTCCCTACCACTGCCACTGATTCCATCCCTTCCCACCACTGCCACTGATCCCCATCCCTCTGTGCCACTGATACCATCCCTCCCTACCTACCATTGACACTGATCCCCATCCCTCGCTACCACTGATCCTCATCCCTCCCTACCACTGCCAATGATCCTCATCCCTTCCCTACCACTGCCACTGATCCTCATCCCTTCCCAGCACTGCCACTGATCCCCATCCCTCCCTACCACTGCCACTGATCCCCATCCCTCTTTAGCACTGCCACTGATCCCCATCCCTGCCTAGCAATACCACTGATCCCCATCCATCCCTAGCAATGCCACTGATCTCCATCCCTCCCTAGCACTGCCACTGATCTCCATCCTTCCCTGCCACTGATTCCCATCCCTTCCTACCACTGCCAATGATCCTCATCCCTCCCCAGCACTGCCACTGATCCCCATCCCTCCCTAGAACTGCCACCGATCTCCATCCCTCCCTAGCACTGCCAATGATCCCCATCCCTCCCTAGCACTGCCACTGATCCCCATCCCTCCCTAGCACTGCCACTGATCCCCATCCCTCCCTAGGACTGCCACTGATCCCCATCCCACTGTACCACTGCCACTGATCCCCATCCCTTCCCTACCACTGCCACTGATCCTCATCCCTCCCCAGCACTGCCACTGATCCCCATCCCTCCCTAGCACTGCCACTGATCCCCATCCCTCCTTAGCAATGCCACTAATCCCCACCCCTCCCTGCCACTGATCCCCATCCCTCCCTACCACTGCCACTGATTCCATCCCTTCCCACCACTGCCACTGATCCCCATCCCTCTGTGCCACTGATACCCATCCCTCCCTACCTACCATTGACACTGATCCCCATCCCTCGCTACCACTGATCCTCATCCCTCCCTACCACTGCCAATGATCCTCATCCCTTCCCTACCACTGCCACTGATCCTCATCCCTTCCCAGCACTGCCACTGATCCCCATCCCTCCCTACCACTGCCACTGATCCCCATCCCTCTTTAGCACTGCCACTGATCCCCATCCCTGCCTAGCAATACCACTGATCCCCATCCATCCCTAGCAATGCCACTGATCTCCATCCCTCCCTAGCACTGCCACTGATCTCCATCCTTCCCTGCCACTGATTCCCATCCCTTCCTACCACTGCCAATGATCCTCATCCCTTCCCAGCACTGCCACTGATCCCCATCCCTCCCTAGAACTGCCACTGATCTCCATCCCTCCCTAGCACTGCCAATGATCCCCATCCCTCCCTAGCACTGCCACTGATCCCCATCCCTCCGTACCCCTGCCACGGATCCCCATCCCTTCCCTACCACTGCCACTGATCCTCATCCCTCCCCAGCACTGCCACTGATCCCCATCTCTCCCTAGCACTGCCACTGATCCCCATCCCTCCCTAGCAATGCCACTGATCTCCATCCCTCCCTAGCACTGCCACTGATCCCCATCCCTCCGTAGCAATGCCACTGATCCCCATCCCTCCCTAGCAATGCCTCTGAACTCCATCCCTCCCTAGCAATGCCACTGATCCCCATCCCCCCTGCCACTGATCCCCACCCTTCTCCAGCACTATCACTGATTCCCATTCCTCCCTAGAATTGCCACCAATCCCGAATCCCTCCCTAGCACTGCCACTGATACCCATCTCTCCCTGCCACTGATCCCCATCCCTCCCTACCACTGCCACTGATTCCATCCCTCCCTAGCACTGCCACTGATCCCCATCCCTTCCCACCACTGCCACTGATCCCCATCCCTCCCTGCCACTGATACCCATCCCTTCCTATCTACCACTGACACTGATCCCCATCCCTCGCTACTACTGCCACTGATCATCATCCCTCTTTAGCACTGCCACTGATCCCCATACCTCCCTAGCACTGCCACTGATCCCCATACCTCCCTAGAACTGCCACTGATCCCAATCCCTCCCTAGCACTGCCACTGATCCTCATCCCTCCGTACCACTGCCACTGATCCCCATCCGTTCCCTACCACTGCCACTGATCCTCATCCCTCCCCAGCACTGCAACTGATCCCCATCCCTCCCTACCACTACCACTGATCCCCATCCCTCCCTAGCACTGCCACTGATCCCCATCCCTCCCTAGCAATGCCACTGATCTCCATCCCTCCCTAGCACTGCCATTGATCCCCATCCCTCCCTGCCACTGATCCCCATCCCTCCCCAGCACTGCTACTGATCCCCATTCCTCCCTAGCACTGCCACTGATCCCCATCCCTCCCTGCCACTGATCCCCATTCCCCTCTAGCACTGCGACTGAACCCTATCCCTCCCTATCACTGCCACTGATTCCATCCCTCCCTACCACTGCCACTGATCCCCATCCCTTCCCACCACTGCCACTGATCCCCATCCCTTCCCACCACTGCCACTGATCCCCATCCCTCCCCAGCACTGCCACTGATCGTCATCCCTCCCTAACACTGCCACTGATCCCCATCCCTCCCTAGCACTGCCACAGATCCCCATCCCTCCCTAGCACTGCCACTGATTACCATCCCTCCCTAGCACTGCAACTAATTCCATCCCCCCTAGCATTGCCACTGATCCCCATCCCTTCCCATCACTGCCACTGATCCCCATCCCTCCCTGCCACTGACACCCATCCCTCCCTACTTACCACTGACACTGATCCCCATCCCTCGCTACCATTGACACTGATCTCCATCCCTCCCTACCACTGCCACTGATCCCCATCCCTCGCCAGCATTGCCACTGATCCCCATCCTTCCCTACCACTGATCCCCATCTCTCCCTACTACTGCCACTGATCCCCATCCCTCCCTGCCACTGATCCCCATCCCTCCTCAGCACTGCCACTGATCCCCTTACCTCCCCAGAAATGCCACTGATCCCCATCCCTCCCTACCAATGCCACAGATCGCCACCCCCACCAGCACTGCCACTGATCCCCATCCCACACCAGAGCTGCCACTGATCCCCATCCCCCACTAGCACTGCCACTGATCCCATCCCTCCCCAGCACTGCCACTGATCCCATCCCCCACCAGCACGGCCACTGATCCCATCTCTCCCCAGCACTGCCACTGATCCCATCCCCCACCAGCACTGCCGCTGATCCCATCCCTCACCAGCACTGCCACTGATTTTTTTTTTCGGGGGGGGGGCAGCATTTCATTCTTGGACCCAGGTAGCACAATGTCTTGGGCCAGCCCTGTCAGTGGGAATATTTCTTCTTACATCGGTGGTCAGTAGAAAGAATGCTTCTTACATTGGGGGTCAGTGGGAAGAATGGTCCTTACATTGGTGGTCAGTGGGAAGAATGCTCCTTACATTGATGGTCAGTGGGAAGAATGCTCCTTACATTGATGGTCAGTGGGAAGAATGCTTCTGACATTAGGTGTCAGTGGGAAGAATGCTCCTTACATTGGGGGTCAGTGGGAAGAATGTTCCGTACATTGGTGGCCATTGTGAAGAATAGCTAAAAAGATTACTGGTGGCAGTGGTTATATGTCTAATGCCCCGTACACACAGTCGGATTTTCCGACGGAAAATGTGTGATAGGACCTTGTTGTCGGAAATTCCGACCGTGTGTAGGCTCCATCACACATTTTCCATCTGATTTTCCGACACAAAAAGTTTGAGAGCAGGCTATAAAATTTTCCGACAACAAAATCGTTGTCGGAAATTCCGATCGTGTGTACACAAATCCGACGGACAAAGTGCCACGCATGCTCAAAATAAATAAAGAGATGAAAGCTATTGGCCACTGCCCCGTTTATAGTCCCGACGTACGTGTTTTACGTCACCGCGTTTAGAGCGATTGGATTTTCCGACAACTTTGTGTGACCGTGTGTATGCAAGACAAGTTTGAGCCAACATCCTAGGATTTTGTTGTCGGAATGTCCGAACAAAGTCTGGCCGTGTGTACGGGGCATAAGAGTCAGAAATTGCTAATTGTCCTTGAAACCCCTAGAAACCTCTAAAGGAACCCTGGTTGAGAAAGGCTGACATAGAGTTCACATGGCCATACCTCCCAACCTTCTCAAATAAGAAGAAGGGACTTGTGTAGGTATGGGATGTAGCCCTGTCATGCCCCCAGTTACGCAGATCATGAAGGATATGAATAATGCAGAATATGACTGGATATAATGATACCTGTATCTCTTCACTACTACTTTTCTTTTATACTGGATTTTCAAAATAACGAAATGCAATTATTTAGAGCAGCCTTTCTCAGCCTTTTCAACACAGAGGAACCCTTGACATAACTTTCTGGCCACAGCAAAAAATGACTATATTTACAAATCATGATACATTAGTGTGATGGTCAGTGGGAAGAATGCTCCTTACACTTGTGATCAATGGGAATAATTACCAACTTACAGATAACTAAAAAGATTACTGGTGTCAGTGGGAACTTATCTGAGAGGCAGAGATTGCTCATTGCTCAGGGAACCCCTAGCAACCACTGCAGGAACCCTAGTTGAGAAACCCTGATTTAGAGGCTAACTCAAAGGTTAATGCAGTATAACACCTTTGATAGCTAGCAGGAACATTATAGAGGTATATACATCAGACCAAAAAGAGAGACAACTGAGGAAGAAAGATGGACAAAGGTGTTTGGTTCAAATAGGAGGACCATCCATTCTGTTTTGGCAGTGTGGACTACACCCTTCTCCAGGAACAATGGATACACTTGTTATGCAGATCAAAGCTTTATTTAACATGTGTGAGAACAATAAAAATAGGAAATTGTTTTGGATTGTGCACAAAATACATAGGATTATAAAGCAAGTAAATTAGTATAGGTAACAAGATACATCCCATTTGGGTAAATATAAAATACATTATATATGAAATAACCAATAAGTCATAATGTCAATCCAGAAACGAAACAGTTAACCATCTTTATTCACAAGTTTAGGTTCGGTTGAAACCTTTTGTGGTCTTTACCAAAACTAAAAATGTCTAAAGAATGAAACATTTTTATTGGTCTCCAGAAATTGACAGGTTTTACAGACGTACAGTTATTCATGAGTTTAAAAAGAGGAAGTATCACTATGTGCTTGAAAAGATTAAGCCGCAGACAAACGCTATATATGTATATCTGTAAGGATATATTAATAGCAGATACATGTCTCTCACAAAATGAGGGCAAAAGCCTTGCAATTCTATAAATCCAATATACTTCAGATGAAAGACACTTGGGAGCTATGCATGGCTACTTGTCCAACCCTTAGTTGACATCTTTATTAGATAAAACTAAACTTAAAGTGATACTAAACACACACTGTTTAATTTACATTACATTGTCCATTCTCTTTCTATATGTGGATGATGGCACTGTAATTATTTTATTAAAAAAAACAAAAAACATCTAAGTACCTTTTTCCCAATCGATGTACAGCTGTCACATGACCCAGCTCTTTCCCAGCCTGTCTGGCAGAGAAACATAAGCAGGAGGAGCTTCTAGTCCTCTGCTGCTGGTCACATGTTCAAAATTAAAAAAACAGCTTATGGAATACAGAGTAAAAATAAATATATAATATCAATAAACTTTTTTAAATTGTCATACAAATATATATTGGAAATCAAATATTTATTATTTTGGCAATAACGTGGTGTGGGTGGATTTCTGTCAGTCACATGCTGTATTACATCCCTCCAGCCTGTGTCTTAGACAGAGGGAGGTGTAGCCTCTATTAAGTTAATATCTCTTCCCCATTGTGTTTAGCTGGGTAGTGGGCATAGAAGACGAGAGAGGGAGCTGGCTGTCATTTATCACTCTGTATACCTTCACATGTGTGACTCTATACTCACATGGGCTGCTCAGATGTGATTGGGAAGAAATGCTCAGCATAGAAACTCACTGAAAACTGAGCATGTGCAGAGCTGCCACTACAGCTGCAAATACTCTAGCTGAATTGGGGACACGGACAGAAGGTGGAGATAGAGAACAGCAGGATCAACCAGGTTTTTTGTAGAACATAGGAAATGAATCTCATAGTGGCTGAGTGAGTATGAACAGCATGTAATACACCATTTATTAATATTTTTTTTTATTATATGGGTTTAGTGACACTTTAACTCCCAAAAGAGATTGCCCGTGGGCTGGCCGGTACATCATCAAAGCTGACTGCCTGCATTTGGAAGAGGCAGCTACCGGTAGCTGAAGAAGATCAAGATGGTGACAGGGGAACCGCTGTATGGCACCCGAACAGCGGATTGTACTGGAACAACACTGGATTCAGGTGAATATGTTTTTTGAAAAGAAGGCGGCATTATAGGAAAAAGGGGAAAAAATTGGGGGAGGTAGAGAGAGTTGAGTACTGCTTTAGGTTTTCAAGAATAAAATATTATTTATAATTTTAGAGGGTAACAGAACTGTGGGAGATTAAGGATCTAAAGTCATTGGACTTACTGTATCTATAGAAGCAGCATGGGTAGACATGACTGGAACCAAGCTCTGCCAAGTGCTTAGACCTGAAGATGTAAGCTGAAGAACACAAAGAAAACACAAAATTGGCTGTATGAAGCGATGATCTTCTAATGCCTACAGTATATGTGCCTTAAAGAAGAAAAAATACAGAGGTTGCCATTGCTAAACGCCTTCTGAAAATGCAGTTTACGCGATTGTATATGGCTTCAGTAGTTTTACAATCACTGACCTTGTAAAAATATGCAACAGATAAAAACAGAGTGTAGACAAACCTCCCAATCCTCACATTTTTTCTGGGTCTAGGATTCAGAATGCCCTGAAGTCACTGAATCATCATGACCACAGAAAAACAGTATTTTCAGAAGTAGGGGTCAACAATGGCAGCCTCAATTATTGCTGATGCTGAGTACATTTTCCTTGGAAAGTGTATAGTGGGAAGAGACAGCTGAAGATCCAAGAAAACCTTGTCTTATGCCAGTCTTAAGGGGCTCCACCTGACCTGGAGACAGCCTTACTAGGCAATGATGGGTGAATATTGTATGAAGAGCAGTTATCATGTCTTCTTCTCATTGAAAAACCTTTAAAAGGAAAACACAGAACCATGAGCATGAGCACATCGACTGCAAAGAGGTGATCTAAGGAAGGAATCTAGGTAAGTTTGACTCACCTTTGATGTAACAGCACAGGGTGATGGCAGCCAGTAAAATCAGGACTAACAGGATAATTTTGACAATATTCAGCACAGCATAGGAGGGCATTTTCTTTGCTGAAAAATATTTGAGACATCTAAGATAGATGTGTGTATTCATATAGCACATGCATGCCTCTTAGCACTTACATAGAGTACAAAAACAATTCTATTCATCCCTTCCACCTATAGTTCCTGCCAAGGCTGTATTTATGGTGCAAGGGGAGGCACTGGACAACCAGTTTGTGTTTCTTCCAAGGCATATCCCATAACCTTCTCCATCCTGCACAATGCCCACATTGTGCCTCTCAGAACCACCCTGCCCAATTCAATCAATTCCTTTTTCTTTAAGGGGTTTACTCTTTATGTGAAAGCATATAATTGGTCAATGAGGCTGTTGGTTGGGAATGAGCAACATTTGGGGTTTTCATTTTTGGTGAAAATGCATTGACACCAATGGGGAAGGCAAAATTAGGGTGCAATGGCCTTTAAATGGCTATGGAGGGTTACAGAAGTGCTTTTCGTGTTTATCCTGGATTGAAAATAGCCTCTCGTTAACCTCATCTTTTTGACTTTTTTTCACTGAAAAAAGAAGTATACCAAAGAAAAGTTAAAAAAAAAAATCTTAAAACAACGATACACAAAATATGATCAAATACAAAAAATTAAAGTGTGTAGATTAAAAGTCTCTATACCAGAGTCTCCTGCTCGATCATGTAAATTGTGAACCAAAATTCAATTAATTGTATAAATGATTGCTGCAGCTGTTGTCATATGTTTCCACACCAAATATGCAATAATAAATAAATAAAACTCTGCACACTCAAACAAAACTAAACCACATACATAGCATATAAATCTCCTTTAAATTAATGAATAATAAATCCGTGTGACTAAAAAAAATATTATCTGAATATCTTCCATTACAAAATATAACGTGCTAAGTCAAAAATGCAGTGTAACATCCACTTATATGCAAATGATAATGAACAGTGAAAAAAAATATTTAGTGAAAAAAGCATATACACACATATATATATATATATGTATATATATATATATATATATATATATATATATATATACTGTATATATTAATAGTCCACCTCCTTTTACTGACACCTCAATTTTAGCCCATAAAAAATAAAATAAAATGTGCATCAGTGAGGATTCAAAACGAATCACCATCAAGGAGTGCTTCTTCCTCCTTCCAAACAGGCTGCTTACCTAGGATTTTGACCTATTGAAAATTAATCAATATGTGCCTTGCTCTTTAAAAGGGCTTTGTTTCCATGCAAACACCTTTCCTCCAAAAGTAGCTCAAAAGAGCAAAAAGAACCTAATTGCGCACTATATTAGCTTACCAGATCAATTTATTAAAACAAAGGGTCTTTCTGAAGCAGTCATGATTGGATAACAAAACGCGTAAAAGGCGTGGTTGGATGACGTCATTACGCTGACAAGAAACAGACGTCATTTACTGCGGCAGGGCGGCCCAGGTGTGCAAAATCACGGACCGATACGTGATTTTGTGCATGCAGTTTATTGGGGTGCCGCGATGGCTGCTGCGACCCGCCTATCATTCACAGGAGAGATGGATCAGCCATCTGCCTGTGTAAACAAGGCAAACTGTGGATCTGTCAGGAAGGGAAAGAGAGATCTTGTGATTCAGCTAAGCTGAATCACGGATCTCTCTTTTCCTTCAGTGTGACACTGCCCCACACAGTGTCACACTAGGGAACATTTAACCCTTTGGTCGCCCCTGATGTTAACCCCTTCCCTGCCAGTGTCATTTATACAGTAATCCGTGCATTTTTATAGCACTGATCACTGTATTGGTGTCACTGGTCCCCAAAAAGTGTCACTCATTATCCGATTTGTCCGCTGCAATCCTGCTAAAAATCACAGATTGCCACCATTACCAGTAAAAAATAAATAAAAGCCCCTAGATCTATCCAGTATTTTGTAGATGCTATAGCTTTTGTGCAAACCAATCAATATACGCTTATTGGGATTTTGTTTACCAAAAAAATGTAGCAGAATACATATTGGCCTAAACTGATTAAGAAATTTGTTTTTTTTGTTTTTTTTGGGGGAGGGAGATATGTATTATAGCAGAAAGTAAAAAATATT
Organism: Aquarana catesbeiana; assembly: GCF_042186555.1. Classification (NCBI taxonomy): domain Eukaryota; kingdom Metazoa; phylum Chordata; class Amphibia; order Anura; family Ranidae; genus Aquarana; species Aquarana catesbeiana. The sequence goes on along the minus strand of NC_133324.1, from coordinate 104,974,273 downwards.
GTTATTTTTTTTTTCAAAATTGTGGGTCTTTTTTTGTTTATAGCACAAAAAATAAAAAGTGCAGAGGCGATCAAATACCACCAAAAGAAAGCTCTATTTGTGGGAAAAAAGGACATACATTTTATTTGGGTACAGCATCGCAACGACCACGCAATTGTCAGTTAAAGCAATGCAGTACCGTACCAAAAAAAAATGGCCTGATGAGGAAGGGGGGTAAACCTTCCGGAGCTGAAGTGGTTAAAGAGGCAATACTTTCTCCCTTTGTGAGTGAGATTTTAACCCTTAGTTTTTTTTAATAAATTGATCTGGTAAGCTAATATATTGAGCAATGAGGTTCTTTTTGTTCATTTGAGCTACTTTTGGAGGAAAGGTGATCATATGTGGAGAAAGAAACAGATGGAAGTTTGCATGAAGACAAAGCCCTTTTAAAGGACAAGGCACATATTGCCGTGATTTTCAATAGGTCAAAATCTGCGGTAAGCAGCTTGTTTGGAAGGTGGAGGAAGCACTCTGTGGTGGTGATCCGTTTAAAATATTCACTGATGCATGTTTTATTTTATTTTTTATGGACTCAAATTGAGGCGGAAGTAAAAGGAGGTGGACTATTAATAAATATGTCTATATAATGAAGTGGGATTGCTGCACAAAATTCTTTTAATAAATAAATATGAATAGCATCAAAAATGTAAGGCAGTCATGGTAACAGTTTCAGGCTAATACAAGTACAGATAATGCCCTTCTTCAAAACCTCATACCTACAAATGACCACATACATGGTAGAATATATAGCTCATCATCAATCTATTAAACAATCAGACAATCTGGAATCAATTGATTAGTAGATTATTACATGAAATTCTTTGTAAATACATAAAATTATTCAATCTTGGAATGAATCAACTCATAAAAATACAGTCCTGCCCAGATTTCTTTCCTTTTGGAATTATTGAAGATAGTTTTAGAAGAGACTTTCTTCTTATTCAAGGATACCTATTATTTACAGCTTGCAGGAGCTTTGATGGCTTCAAATATGGCATCACCATATGCCAATGCGTTTATCGATATGCTGGAACATACATTCATTTACAATTATAAATTTTATGATAATTGTACAGTTTGGTACAGGTTCATTGATGACGCTTTTGCCATATGGGTGGGTGACCTTGAATCACTATCATTATTTAATACATATTTAACTTATTTAATTCGTGGTTTGAAATGTAATATGTCCATCAGCCAGGGACAAACACCATTTTTGGATACATTATTAACTATACAGGACAAATATATTATCAGTGATCTACAGTATATAGAAAGCCCACTGATCGTAACCAATTATTGCATTTTTTAGCTTTCATCCTCCTGAGGTTTTTTAAATCAATCCCCTGGAGCCAATTCAATCGTGTATCTAGGATCACTAGCAATTCTGACACTTGTGAAATTAGATTAAATGTAATGGAAGACAGACTGCGACAATGAGGATATCCCAAAGAAATGGTTCATAGAGAACGTATCAATTTGCATAATAATAAAATTAACATTATGAGTTGCAGAATGCCATTCACTTCACAATCCCATCCTTTTTCAAATCAGATAAATAACATTATTAAAAAACACTGGTTGGTTTTGAATAGATATTCTCCCACAGTCCCAAAATTTTACCATCCCCCTTTGCCCTCATATCGTCGAGGGAGAACTATCTATGACAGACTAGTAAAATCTGACCAATATCGTACACCTACCCCTCATGTCACTTTTTTAGGTCCAAAAAACAAGGGCTCATTCCCTTGTCTCTGCTGTATACAGTGTACTAGTTTGAGTTAAGAGTTGGTATGGGTAAGAGTTTTTCTCATCCCCACAAAGGTTATAACATACTAATAAAAGATCATTACACGTGCCAATCCTCCTATGTAATATACATCATAAAATCAAGTGTGGCCTCCTATATGTGGGGGAGTCTACACAAAAAGTAAAAGACTATCGCAAGACACAAATATTCTATCAGGGATAAGTTGGATAAACTACCACATGCAATATATTTTATAGAAAAAGGGCATACAGTATCACAACTTAGATAAATGATTATTGATGGTGCACCTAGAAACAGATGGGGAGGTAATAGAGAACAGTAGTTGAGAAAAAGAGGTCAATTGGATACATCGGCTTGATACCCTACAACCCAAGGAGTTAAATTCAGACTTTGACTTGTATTTATTTTTCTAAATTATTATATTTTTTACAAGGATCATATGTTATATTTTATATTTTATATTTTTTTGCTTGTTTTTCATGATATGAAAGATATCCATTAGATTAGTGTATGTACATTATTATATAGTTTTTTCTTTTTCTTTATTATTTTTATTTTATTTTATTTTTATATCTTATTTTTAGCTTCTATTTTATTTATATAAACATTTTTGCATTATTTCTCATATAGGGTTCCCAACTGACAATTTCTTCTTGGCGGTGTGGGAAAATTGATACACCTGTTGATTATTTCGTTTCAAGATTGAATAATGTTATGTATTTACAAAGAATTTCATATAATAATCTAAGAATCAATTGATTCCAGATTGTCTGATTGTTTAATAGATTGATGATGAACTATATATTCTACCATGTATGTGGTCATTTGTAGGTATGAGGTTTTCAAGAAGGGCGTTTTCTGTACTAGCCCGAAACTAGTAGAGGCTGCCTTACATTTTTGATGTTACAAAAGTGGAGGCTGCCTTACATTTTTGATGTTATTCATATTTCTTTATTAAAACAATTTTTGTGCAGCAATCCCACTTTGTTTTTTATATTATGGTGCTTGGGAATGCTTGATTGCTATTGCACACACTGCTGTGACCGACGTGCACCTCACCCTCTGAACTTTTATATATATATATATATATATATATATATATATATGCTTTTTTCACTATATATATATATATATATATATATATATATATATATATATATATATATTTCACTATGTATATTTTTTTTCACAGTTTATTAATTATTTGCATATAAGTAGAGGTTACACTATATTTTGGACTTGGCACGTTATATTTTGTGATGGAACATATTCAGATAATATTTTTGTATTCACACAGATTTATTATTCATGCATTTGAAAGATTTATATGCTATGTGTATGGTTTAGTTTTGTTTGCTTGCTTGGAGTTTTGTTTATTTTTATTAAATTAAAAGTCTGATTGCAAAATCTCAGAAACCAGAAGAGAGGTTAGTCCAAAGATGGGCTTAAAGGTAGATGTGAACCCAATCAGTAAAATCTCATATAACTTGTATATATAGTGTAATATTATTTCAAAATTCTTTTTTTTTTTTTTTTGACATTTTTTAAACCTGCAACCTTCAGTAAAAGATAGGGCAAAAATAGAAGAAAAATTGTAAATTTTGTGCTTTGTTCCCCCTGTATTAGGCATTGGCTTACCGGTGGGAAGTTATGTTTTTGGCCCCCTCCCCTGGCCACATTTTAGATCCAAGATACATGGAGCACTTTTAACCTACCTTGAGTTTTCTGGATTGCCTAAAAAAGGATCTCGAGGAAACTCATCCAATCCAAGTACAGATCATATAGGAAGGGTTTTATGTATGAAATGACTCCAAGACCCCAGGCATCAGTGTCACAGTGCTAAACATTAAAAGACACCATGATTTCCTAACAGATTGTATTTGATAAATTATTAAATTACTAAAAAATTGAGAAATTGTGATCTGAACATTTTCTGACTCTCCTGATTATCTGCATGTACCGTATACACGTCTGATCTGTAGAGTACTATGAGATTCTCTGCAGACTAGACAAATCTTCCTACTTTTATTAAACGTATTATTTATGTAGTTCCATCATATCCCCTGGCACTGTAAAAAGTAATAAATATAAAAAGGGAGCGTACTACCAGGGAAATAATACATGACTATATATATCTGTTCAATTAGGTCTGACTCTCTGTAATTCTAGCTCCTTGTGCATCATATCTGATACACTAAAGAGCTTCTTCCATAGAATTATTTTAGTAAACTTTCTTATGAGGTAAAGTAGCCAGGTCTTTCCTCAACCCTCCCCAATTGCTCAGGCCCACCGCATGAAATGTGATAACACATATGCATAGCCAATTTGTACACTCACACTCAGGCCAGCATGTTTTGGGATCTAGGGAGAGATTTGAACCAAAGGACCTCATGGCATAAGTGCTATCCACTAAGCCATTGTGCATCCTGAAATTTGCAATAAATAAAATGTTTCAAATAGGATTAAAATTGATAGCAACTCTGTGTATGGCAACAAATATTGCATGCACTTCTGGAATTACATTACCATATCAAAAATGTACATGAGATTTTAGTAATTAAGTTTACATATACTTTAAATACTGTAGTTAGAAAAATGTAGTAATAACAAAAGGAAAATGAAGGGAGGGCCCTGCTCATATGAGTTTACAAACTAAATGTACACATCAATTTAAATAGTCTAAAGGAGGGGTTTCCAAACTTTTCAGTACAATGGCCACATCAAGTATTTTTATATATATTTGCAGGCCAAAAAAATCAGTTTTTTAAATTAGTGCATACAATTTAAATAGATGAGTAAGACCCCCCTTCTACCCAGGAGTTCCCAGCAGAGTCCCCCCTTCCACCCAGGAGTGCCCAGCAGAGTCCCCCCTTCTACCCTCTAGTGCCCATCAGTAGAGTCCCCCTTCTTCCCAGTAGTGCCCATCAGTAGAATCCCCCCTTCCACCCAGGTGTGCCCAGCAGAGTCCCCCCTTCCACCCAGGAGTCCCCAGCAGTAGATTCCCCTCTTCCACCCAGGAATGCCCAGCAGAGTCCCACCTTCCACCCAGGAGTACCCAGCAGAGTCCCACCTTCCACCCAGAAGTGCCCAGCAGAGTCCTGCCTTCCACCCAGGAGTGCCCAGCAGAGTCCTGTCTTCCACCCAGGAGTGCCCAGCAGAGTCCCACCTTCCACCCAGGAGTGCCCAGCAGAGTCCTGTCTTCCACCCAGGAGTACCCAGCAGAGTCCTGTCTTCCACCCAGGAGTGGCCAGCAGAGTCCCACCTTCCACCCAGGAGTGCCCAGCAGAGTCCTGTCTTCCACCCAGGAGTACCCAGCAGAGTCCTGCCTTCCACTTCAGCAGTGCAGTGCCAGCTAGCCATGACCTCCTACCTCTCAGGTAGCAGAGCAGCAAGGTGACAGTCAGTATTCAGAGCAATGCTGGATAGAGAAGTCCAGTCTTCCTTTAAATGCTCAGAGCAGGGCAATGGCATCACATGGTGCTAGGAAACTGGTGGTTTCACAGTGGGAGTTGGGAGTTGGAAGGTGATGGCTAGCTGGCTGTGGATACACCGATCTTCATATTATGACTGGGGTTGTGGCGGGCCAGATAAAATCTCGAAGCAGGTCAGTTTTGTATCATGGACTATAGTTTGAAGACCCCTGGTCTAAAGCATACATACAGGCTTATTCAATAAAAATCTGTAAAAAAAGGATACTAATACATAGTTACCAATAGCAGGTAACAGATGGTTTCAGGTTGGTTGCTAGAGGTTACTACAGTCTGCACATAATATTACCTGTTACGATGAGAAAAGTCCCATTGCCATGTCCTGATATTTCACCATTCAGCTGAAGGGTAACTTCACAGTAATATAGCCCTGTGTCTGACTGTACCAATTGATGCAGCTCAAGAGGAGCTGACCTGCCATTGATGAAATGATTGACACTTGCTATGGAGACTCTTCCATGGAAGTCCTTATTTTTATCAGAGACCAGGGGTCCAGCTCTCACTTCGTGTCTGTACCACTTATAGTGGCCGACTGTAGAATAGTCCCCGGTGCTGATGCTGTAAGTACATGGCAAGGTGACTGAGTTGCCCTCTGAGGCCACAATTCCCGGATTCTGGGATACATGGATTCTCTGGGTTGGAAATCCTGATACACAAAAGTATAAAACAGAAGCTGTTGAACCTCACACTATTATAAAAGACAAAAGTATATCAATAACTTAAAATGAAAAAAATTCAAAAAAAAAAATTGTAAAGTGCTGTGTAAATTGACAAAGCTATATACTGTAAGTACCTGCAATAGAAAAAATAAAATACCAAATGTGATCAAATTATTAAAAAAAAACTTAACATTAATTAAAATGAATAACTTTTTCTGATCAGAAAATTTGAAATGTATTAACAAACTTCATAAAAATAAGTGAAAAAAGTTGTGTGCGCCATGTTCTACATATAAAAGGCCAAGTGCCAAACTGCCCATCTGGCAAATCTAGCATTGTCATAAGGAGATGGCTCATTTACACCTGCGGTAAGAACTGACGGTGATTTAAAAATCAATCTATGCTTTTTTTCACTTTTCAGAGGCGTTTGACAGGTGGTCAGAAGGTGATATGTCGCAGCGCAAACGTAACTCCACTGTGTGTTTTTACTGCCCCTCGAAAAAAAAAAACAAGTGTAAAGGAGCCCTAACAGTAAATGTAGCCTGGTGTAAATACCTGTGTGTTGATCAGCTGTACTTTAATAATACTAAGTCAAAGATAGATAGATAGATAGATAGATAGATAGATAGATAGATAGATAGATAGATAGATAGATAGATAGATAGATAGATAGATAGATAGATAGATAAGCACGTACATAATGTCGATATCCTATAACCCCTATGCTCACCATTACCATCAGAGACCTTGATCAACTCATTGAAGTACATTTACTATTACTATTTACTATGGTGAAAAGGTAATGAGTAAACAGCCAGACCTGGTAGGGCTCCCAATATAAAGAACAGTCCGATGATGGTAATCATGACAGTCGGTCCGGTAGTACTGTATCTTCCAATATGAAATAGTTTTGTACTTCTGCAGGTAGTTTTATTTTGCATACGTTGAATTGGACATCAAAGATAAAAAAAAAAAAAAAGACCGTGCGGTTGTTTTGGGAAACCAGACAAGCCATATGAAGTCATGTACTGTAGCTATTATGGTTATGGTAATTATTATGCATAAGTGATATTTCTATACATAGTATGAAGAGAATAGTAAGTACAGGAAACTCTTTCACAGGCTCATAAGTATACTGCCCGTAACATTTGTACTGCCTGTGTATTGGCTTCAGTTATAAATTCCTCCTAAAAGGAGACAAACATTTCATGGAGTGCTGTAGGAAATGCTGTTCCTGGTGTTATAGTGGGCACATTGTAGAAAACGGTATTCCAAACCCAATGACCGTTTACCCTGACCAATGTCAGCCACAATTTAAAATTCCAACTCTGATCATTTTCCTTGCAAATGTAGTCCTCCCAAAAAAGTCCACATTATTATTTTCCAGCCTGCTGACACATTTTTGCAAATAAAGCTGGCAATACACTAGTAGATTTCAGAACAAACGTTAGTACAAACTTTCGTGCAAAACTTTTATGTGAAAATTCTCAGTACAACTTGGCAAATGTTATTTAATAGTATTTCTAAATTTCCATTGCTTTTAACATCTGATTTCAGAACAAATGGACTTCCGCAGTGTTAATTTTGACATCAACTTTTGATTTAGTTTTAGTCATAGTCTTTTGACTAAAATGGCATTTTAGTTTTAGTCGTATTTTAGTCAGCTGAGTTGTTTTAGTTGTATTTTAGTCGACTAAAATCTGCAGTACATTTTAGTCAACTAAAATTGAATGGGTTTAGTTAAAATTGATACTCCTGGAGTAAAAATCGAATAAGATGTTTATTATTAATGGTATTAAGGTTCAAACATGGACTACAGACACAGATTTGGCCGTTGTGATATAAATTCAATTTAGTTTTAGTCATAGTCTTTTGACTAAAATGTCATTTTAGTTTTAGACGTATTTTAGTTATCTGAATTGTTTTAGTTTTAGTCGTATTTTAGTCAACTAAAATTGTTTTAACTTAGTCTACGAAAATATTTTAGTTGATTAAATAAACACTGGACTTTACTGAAAGAAACTACATACAGTGTTAAAAATCCAGTTATCTGAGAAAAATGTTTCATCATGCTCCTTTGAATTTTCTCATCACTGTGTTCAAAGACAAATGTTGGATTGACCCAACTAATGAATATAAAAAGAACGAAAATTCTTAAAACTAAAAATGTTGAACAAAAGTTTGTTGGTGTATGGTCAGCTTAACACTACCAGTATGAAACCATGGTTAAACCATTGATGCTGTTGCAGACAAGTCCATTTATCTTACCTGCTACTTTGAGAATTACCCCATTTTAATAACAATTTGTCCATTGTCATAAAAATATGTTTTTGGATCATTCTTAAAGCATTTGTTACCCCGACACGTTATATTCCTGATATGTGCCTGCTGTACCATGTACTTGTATGAGAAAATATCCTTTTCTCTTTGTATTGCTTCCTTTATGTGAATTATCTGGTGTTTCTGTCAGTCCCTCCCTTTCCTATTAAAAACTGACCACACTAAGCAGAGAACACACCGTGGTCAGTTCTCTAGCTATGCTGGGAACTCGGTGTGCTCTCCTCCAATGATCAGACTTGTCTTACTACACAGCCATTCACTGGAAAGCTCAGTGTGCTGCTGCTTCTCCTCCCCCAGCTCTTATGCAGCTGAGAACAGAGGGAACATAGTAAATGTGATCACTTATAAAAAGGGGAAAAAAAATACTTTTAATGTTTTTTTTATATCTATACACAAATGTTTTTGCATTTCATTTCTATTTTAAACTGAATGGGTTATTTTTGAAGGTGATTGTTTACAATCACTTTGAGTGAGGAAGAAATAGAACCTGCAGGTATTTATTTCTAGGTATGCAAGGCAGATTTTATTCAGTCAATTAGGCTCAATTCACATCTAAGTGATCTGCAGCGATAGCTGCAGCAGCTCATTTTGTTTTTTAGCTTTTTTATTGTTTTTTACTGGAGCGTATTTGGAGTGGCACCATTCATTTGAATGGGCCTCCCTCGTGGTGCAAAAATGCTCCAAAAGATGCTCATGTACCAAATCTCAGCACAGAGCCAGGAGCGTTTATGTGGTCACAATTTTTGTTATGATTGTAGCACAATTTGTAGCCAGTTGCAGCAAAACTCCACCACGCTTGGGGTACCATTAAGAAATAATTGTAAATGTGTTCCATATTTTGCCGCAAATCTGGAATCGCAGGCGGAATTGCCGCAATTCTGCCCGCGATCCAGAACACTCAGGTGTGAATGGATCCTAAATATAAAAAGCCAACACATATCGAGGACTCAAAGGATTACTCTTCATCAGGGCTGCAGATAATATATAAAAAAATAGTACAAGTATTCTACATTCAACATTGAAAATATGGTATGTATTAGAGCGAATGGTAAGTATGCATTAAAACTAATAGTAAGTATGTAGTAGGAAATTCATATGAAATACTTAAAGGCTGGACTTATCTTTTAAGTATAACTTTTTCTTTTTTGCCTTTAATTTCTCTTTAAGTGTTACACTTACACATTACTCAGCATACACACATTTAACATGAAAATATATATATGATGCTAGGTATGCTTTATATGTACATTCAGTGTATCAAACAGTACAATATAAAACTAAATATCCAGTGTAGCAAGGATATGAAACCTATAGCATCTGTATTTTAGGTCACAAAATGTGGTTATTCAGATACACAACATGTAAGAAAATAAAAGCACGGGACGGTGAGGATGAAAGAAAAGCCACTCGTGGAAGCAACAGGCAGTGTACACCATAAATAGCACTGCAAAGTAAAAGCTGTACGCACTATAACATTAGAACATACAGATACTATACACACAAAACCAAGATCCCATTTACATATAAAATTACTGCAAAGCATATTAACGAACATTAATTTAGCATGCTGTAGTCTCATTTATTTAGAATCGCAACCTAATGTTCTAAGGCAACACCCCTCTATCCGGTGGAGGACACCAGGACCCAGAGACCTGCCAAGTCTTGGGGAGACACCATCATTGAACTATCACCTTGCGGAGGTATGCCTGTGCAGCCTAATTGAGTTACCTAGGAATTGTTGCATTGAATTGTTCGTGTTGGACTGTGCCTCAAAACCTTCAAGTAATGTTGCATCAACTGTTCCAAGCTTGGTCTGAAGTCATTTGTAGAGGTGCGAGATGGTTCCTGGCCTGTGAAAAAACTAGGGTCAGTAAAGCACATGAAGGGTATGAAGCTAAAGCACTATGAGAGGTCTACTCAGCAAGAGAAGTAGGAGAAGTCATGCAATTTCTGTAGGTAACCAAGTACAAGTAAAGGTACATCGAAGCCGGTCATGAAGCGCGGTAGCTGCCATGGCGAAAGGTTCTCCGGTAGTGAGGGGGTCGGTGATCTGGATCCCTTCCCACCGGTCAGTTTTTCTAAAGGGACCGAACACTCATTACGGAGTCCCATAGCCTGGCTGCATGGTACAGGAGTGACGGAGTTAACCAATGCGGACATGAGGTCCACGCTAAGGGCATGGCTGGACCCCATTCTGTCACTGGGAGTGAGGTAACAGAGGTACACTGGACTGGTGAAGAGGGCACGGGCTCAGCAGTGTCCCTCCTAAATGCAACATCTATCAAGCTGTGTAGTGACATGGGACAGCATTTTTATAGAAGGACTCTGTGCAACTAATTACTGCACATTGTGTAAGCCTCTTCTCCAAGATGGGGAACCACAATAATGTTTGACTTTCACATGACCACGGTCCCCGCCTGGTCACGGGCATTGTTAAGCATGCTCTGCAAGAAAGGTACCCCCACGTGCATGGGCGAATGACCTCGCCCACAGGCCTTCAACAAAAGTACAGGATAAATAGAGCATACATAGACCAAGCAGAAATGCTGCAAATGCTGGATCCAGAGAGAATGAGGCCAACCTCTAATCCTTCCATCATCAATGTGTACAAACTCACTAATTAAAATCCAAGTTAGTGGGGTTTAGTTACTAAAGAAACAGAGGGTTCACTTAGCAAGGTTAGTGTTCGTGTAGCTTAGTGAATACGGTGACACTGCAGTCACTTCATTTATCCACTCAATACAAGCAATAATCCAGTTTTATTAATGCACCTTGCACATGATTGGGTATTTCATGATGAACACTGCTTCACCTTATTTACTAAGCTAAATGAACACGCTGTATTTCTTTATTAAGGCTCGTTTACACAGTTGAGCCATGCTTCTACTGCCCCCTAATCACTACCCCTTAAGCTGTAGAGGCAGCGGCCAGGGGTGTACACATGCTTTGCCTGCAATGCCCTGTTTCACGGCTCCAGCAGGAATGTTACCTACTGATGCTTTGGGCATTCGGATCACTCTTCAGCAAGCATTTGACAGGTGGTGAGGAGATATTTAGTCATTTAACCCCATTGAACCCCACACTAGCATGCTGTAACCACGTGCATTGCAGAGCCTGAGCAGGCCCATTCACTTGAAAGTGACATTGGTACCATTCCTGCCAGCTGTACACCCCCAGCTGCTGCCTCTGGGAAGTGGTTTGGGGACAGTAAAAGCACAGCTCAACCCTGGGGTTTTATCACACACACACACACACACACAGGCCAGTGTGATCCCGCCGAAAGTGACCAACCCATTCAAGTCAGTGGGGCCGCTCTGCAACCACAGGCAACGTAGGTGTACTATAAGTGATAAACAATTTAAAGTCCAACTCTAGATAACATTTTTCAGCAGTTACAGCAACATTTTTTACCTTCCAAAAAAAAGAATAAACCCTATGAATAAAAGCGGACTTTTAGGTTCCAGTGCCATCATATGGGGCTGGAAGAGAAATCTCCAGCTGTCATTGATGACACTTGATACTTCTTCTTATGGAAGAGTGACAGTCAGATCCAACAGGGGCTGCTGATTGGATGCTGATCTCTTACATATGTAGGAGGATGTGAGTACAAATTAAAAATAGGCATTTGTCACACTTTCAGTTATGATAGCTATTAAAAGCCAAAAAGGTTTCATGTGCAAATGTTCAGATATTGCTAGTGAGCAGTGTTGCCAACCGTCAGTATTTTTACTGGCAGCCAGTAAAAAATGGGCACTTTTCTCCTGCCAGTAACAGCAAAAGGTTGCCAGTAAAAAAGATGGCTGTGACGCCCGGTCAGAAGCCGGCTGAGACCATCCGGCAGGGGTGGGGTCAGGCGGTGCCTGAGCATGTCGTGTAATGTCATGGTACAAGGGAGCCGAGCTGACCGTACCAGCCGGAACCTGGTTTACGGGTCTAAGGGACAAGAGCAAGGCAAGCTGGAAGCAGGACACTCAGTGCTGTTTGGACTGGAGTGGACTGTAGGGACCACCTGGCATGCAGCGAGGCTGTCACTATGACTCAGGAGGGGACGTGTTGTGTCGGTGAGGTGTCATCATCATCTGTGCTGCTGCACACTGCTGTCAGTGTCACTGTGAGAGTCAATTTCATGTGTGTATGCCTGCCCATTCAAATTTTTTGCCCTACTGAGTCCTGTCCCTGAGCTAATTACTTACTATATTGTAAATAAAATAGAAATATATGTTTTGCCTTAATATTATGTAGCACAGCCCCCTTGGGGACTGCTTGGATTTACCTGCTCATTTGCATCGCCATGACCCTGTGAACATTCCAACCCACCTGACATTTTGGGTTCAGACATCATTGCAACACCTTTAAATAATAAGACAACACTCAATATGTTTATTTTCTGTTAACGTTTACTGGAATACTTAGGTGAAGATATGGTTGCACAAAAGAGGTAATGGTTCAACTGAGCTTGGGATAACAGCACAAACCCAGTTGAGTGACTGCTCAATAAAATGCCAGTTAAGAGTGTTGGCCACAACAGATTATTAGATATACATATGTACAATAGAGTACCACTTGAACATAACCTGAAAGGATAAGCAGAGGTTAAGTATCAATTCTGACAATACTTCTAGAAAAAGAAACCCAGCCGGCCTGTTTAACCTTGATCGTAATGAGAGATGAAGCTAAACATGGATGTTATGAGGGCCCTTTAAGTAGCAATGACAGAATGTCCCTGTTGCAGATCTGATGGTCTTCACCGGCAGTCGGAGCTCATTAATTGTAACCAATAAGGTGTAGTAACAGAGTTGTAGTATATCTGGTCATGACTGTAGCTAAAGATGCTTATGTATGGTGTTCAAATAAAGGTGCAGTGAAGCATTCCCAAAGTAAAGCTGTCTGTGCACAGTGTCCCAGTGAAACAACAAAGGAAAGCTTTACAAAGATGGGCAGTGGCCCTCTCACCAACAACCAGACTGATTCGATGCCTTCAAGCTAGCGAATCCTGGATGGACGTCCTGGCCGCAGACCCACTTGTGACGATCACCCATTGCGGAGCAGGAAGTGTGGGTTGCTGTACTGTAGAGCTGGTGCTGGTCAGAGGTCCGATGTACAGCAGGCAATGCTGGACCCCTTCTCGGTCGGGTCTGGTGACTGTAGGCCGCGTAGTAGGCCACAACCTCACCCTTGCACAGAGAGATCCTTCACACCTGAGGACTTGGCGGAAGAGAGCGTGGGGCAGATCTCTGGTCTCTTTTATAGCTCTTCCCATCAATCTCTCTGGTGATAGCAAGGATCCCTGGGATATGTAGTCTGGGTGTATAGTCATGCAGGCAAATAGCCATCTGATAGAATTACTAGTCCCTTTGGTTGGGCCCACAAATATGATGTCAGTCTAGCAACGCTGGGCACTGGGGGGGGGGCAATATGATATACAGACAGGGCAGGAAATAGCTGTTTGTTGCAATTGTAGTCCATATTGCTACATCTACCTTAACCACTTAACAACTGTGCCATTGCTGAATGACGGCTACAGCGCGGCTCGATAACTCTGTGAGGGCGTACATTGAAGCCCTCCCAGAATCGCGCTCCTGCGCGCCCCCTGCGGCGTGCACCCGGGAATATATTTGACTGCCGGGTCACTGTGACCACCAGCTGATAACGGCCGTTTGCCACGTGATCGCTCCATCAAATAACGGAGCGATCACTTGTAAACAAACAGGCGTCATGTCCGGTTCCTCTCTCCCCTCTCTGTACCGATTGGTACAGTGCGAGGGGAAAGGGGAGAGACCTGGTGCAGCAGCACTGTGGGCTGAATGTGTAGTGCCCACAGCGCTGCTCTGTGACAATTCAGGGACTCATCCATCCATCCATGCTCAGCCATCCCATGCATGCCATCCATGCATGCCATCCCATGCATGTCATCCATGCTCAGCCATTCTATGCATGCCATCCATGCTCAGCGATCCCATGCATGCCTTCCATGCTCAGCCATCCCATGCATGCCATCCATACTCAGCCATCCCATGCATGCCATCCATGCTCAGCCATCCCATGCATGCCATCCACGCTCAGCCACCCCATGCATGCCATCCACGCTCAGCCACCCCATGCATGCCATCCATACTCAGCCGTCCCATGCATGCCAGCCATACTCAGCCATACCCACTCATACTCAGCCATCCCATCCATACTCAGCCGTACCCAGCCATACTCATTCATGCTCAGTCATCCAATCCATATCCAGCCATACTCAGCCATACTCATTCATGCTCAGTCATCACATCCATACCCAGCCATACTCAGCCATACCCAGCCATACTCAGCCATACTCATTCATGCTCAGTCATCCCATTCATACCCAGCCATACTCAGCCATACCCAGCCATACTCAGCCATCCTCATTCATGTCTCAACCGTCCTCAGCCATCCCCATGCACGGCTCATCTATCCCCATTCATACTCATCCATGCTTACAAAATTGTCATAGGTAGTCAAATTACATTTGAAATGTATGCCCCTAGAACACCTGACACCTGTTAGAGAAGGAGAGCAGCGCCGGAGATCGGAGCGGCTGGTCTCTGTGTGGAGAGAGACCAGCCGCGCAGTAACATCGCTGGGGGGTGCCTGACGTGTTCTCCTCCTCTGTCTTCCCCTCCCGCCCAAGCCTGTCTCCATCTGCTCTCCACCCGGGCGGCGCGGCTGCACACTGTCCTCTCCTCTCCAGCTGCCGCCCGGGTGTTTTTATGTACGCTAATGGAGGGGGGTCTCTACTAATAGAGGGGGGTCTGTCCTAAGGGGGTCTGTACTAATGGAGGGGGGTGTGTACTAATGGAGGGGGGTTTGTCTTGGGGGGGTCTGTACTAATGGAGGGGGGGGTTCCTGGGGGGGTCTGTACTAATGGAGAGGAGGGGGGCGGTTTGTCCTGGGGGTCTGTACTAATGGAGGGGGGTTTGTCCTGGGGGGGTCTGTACTAATGGAGGGAGGGTTTGTCCTGGGGGGGTCTGTACTAATAGAGGGGGGCTTTGTCCTGGGGGAGTCTGTACTAATGGAGGGGGGTTTGTCTTGGGGGGTCTGTACTAACAGAGGGGGGGTTGTCCTGGGGGTCTGTACTAATGGAGGGGGGGTTTGTCCTGGGGGGGTCTGTACTAATGGAGGGGGTTTGTCCTGGGGGGCTTTGTCCTGGCGGGGTTGTACCAATGGAGGGGGGGTCTGTCCTAAGGGGGTCTGTACTAATGGAGGGGGGGTTTATCCTGGGGGGGTCTGTACTAATGGGGGGGTTTCCTGGGGGGGTCTGTACTAATGGAGGGGGGTTGTCCTGGGGGGGTTTGTACTAATGGAGGGGGGCTTTGTCCTGGGGGGGTTGTACCAATGGAGGGGGGGTCTGTCCTAAGGGGGTCTGAACTAATGGAGGGGGGGTTTATCCTGGGGGGGTCTGTACTAATGGGGGGGTTTCCTGGTGGGGGTCTGTACTAATGGAGGGGGGTTGGTTTGTCCTGGGGGGGTCTACACCCAGGAAAGTACACCCAGGACTCCAGAGGGAGAGGGCAGTGCTGAGAGAACACCATCAGAGAGAGAACCCCGCTGCCCTGCACCACCAGAGGGAAAGCCACACAGCCTAACGCCATCCCTGGCGGAGAAAGGAATGGAGTCATTGCAGGAATACAGATCTGGGTGCTACCCAGCGGAGTCGCCACGGGCAATTCAGAGTGAGCTGACTCCTGATCAGAAGAACCATTGCTGTATCGCTGGATCAGGTGAGAGGGCCGATCGGCCATTATCTACTAACGTCCATAGGAACTGCAGTCTCTGACCATTTCCTGTATCATGTCTACAGTCTCTGACCGTCTCTTGTATCATGTCTACAGTCTCTGACCTTCTCCTATATTATGTCTGCAGTCTCTGACCATCTCCTGTATTATGTCTGCAGTCTCTGACCATCTCCTGTACTATGATTGCAGTCTCTGACCGTCTCTTGTATCATGTCTGCATTCTCTGACCATCTCCTGTATTATGTCTGCAGTCTCTGACCATCTCCTGTATCATGTCTACAGTCTCTGACTGTCTCTTGTATCATGTCTACAGTCTCTGACCTTCTCCTATATTATGTTTGCAGTCTCTAACCATCTCCTGTATTATGTCTGCAGTCTCTGATCATCTCCTGTATCATGTCTACAGTCTCTGATTGTCTCTTGTATCATGTCTACGGTCTCTGACCTTCTCCTATATTATGTCTGCAGTCTCTGACCCACTCTTGTATCATGTCTGCAGTCTCTGACCATCTCCTGTATTATGTCTGCAGTCTCTGACCATCTCCTGTATCATGTCTACAGTCTCTGACTGTCTCTTGTATCATGTCTACAGTCTCTGACCTTCTCCTATATTATGTCTGCAGTCTCTGACCATCTCCTGAATTATGTCTGCAGTCTCTGACCATCTCCTGTACCATGATTGCAGTCTCTGACCGTCTCTTGTATCATGTCTGCATTCTCTGACCATCTCCTGTATTATGTCTGCAGTCTCTCACCATCTCCTGTATCATGTCTACAGTCTCTGACTGTCTCTTGTATCATGTCTACAGTCTCTGACGTTCTCCTATATTATGTCTGCAGTCTCTAACCATCTCCTGTATTATGTCTGCAGTCTCTGACCATCTCCTGTATCATGTCTACAGTCTCTGACTGTCTCTTTATCATGTCTACAGTCTCTGACCTTCTCTTATATTATGTCTGCAGTCTCTGACCCACTCTTGTATCATGTCTGCAGTCTCTGACCATCTCCTGTATTATGTCTGCAGTCTCTGACCTCCTCTTATATTATGTCTGCAGTCTCTGACCGTCTCTTGTATCATGTCTGCATTCTCTGACCATCTCCTGTATTATGTCTGCTGTCTCTGACCATCTCCTGTATCATGTCTACAGTCTCTGACCATCTCCTGTATTATGTCTGCAGTCTCTGACCATCTCCTGTATCATGTCTACAGTCTCTGACCGTCTCTTGTATCATGTCTACAGTCTCTGACCTCCTCCTATATTATGTCTGCAGTCTCTGACCATCTCCTGTATTATGTCTGCGGTCTCTGACCATCTTCTGTACTATGATTGCAGTCTCTGGCCATGTCTTGTATCATGTCTGCATTCTCTGACCATCTCCTGTATTATGTCTGCAGTCTCTGACCATCTCCAGTATCATGTCTATAGTCTCTGACTGTCTCTTGTATCATGTCTACAGTCTCTGACCTTCTCCTATATTATGTCTGCAGTCTCTGACCGTCTCTTGTATCATGTCTGCAGTCTCTGACCATCTCCTGTATTGTGTCTGCAGTCTCTGACCATCTCCTGTATCATGTCTACAGTCTCTGACTGTCTCTTGTATCATGTCTACAGTCTCTGACCTTCTCCTATATTATGTCTGCAGTCTCTGACCGTCTCTTGTATCATGTCTGCAGTCTCTGACCATCACCTGTATTATGTCTGCAGTCTCTGACCATCTCCTGTATCATGCCTACAGTCTCTGACCTTCTCCTATATCATGTCTGCAGTCTCTGACCGTCTCTTGTATCATGTCTGCAGTCTCTGACCATCTCCTGTATTATGTCTGCAGTCTCTGACCATGTCTTGTATCATGTCTGCAGTCTCTGACCATCTCCTGTATTATGTCTGCAGTCTCTGACCATCTCTTTTATCACGTCTGCAATCTTTGACCGTATTATGTCTAGGGGCTCTTTCTAACAGACAGCCCTCTGTGTGTGCATCAGAGAGACTCCCCTCCAGGTCTCATTAGTGTACTCTCTTTCTGTATTCTCTTTACTGTTAAGAAATCATGGGAGGATCCCAAGGTAACGAAGACTTCTAAGGGGAGCATCTCTGTGTTTAAGTCGTTGCCATAGAAACATTGGTAAAGGGGAGGAGTTGGTAAGATGACCACACCCCTTTTGTGGGGGCGCCAGAAATATTTCTGCACCCAGGCATCTGTGACCCTAGGATCGGCCCTGATTGGACATCTAAGTGGGTGCATGACCCTGAACTCACACGGTTTGCGACCGGTAGGGTGACCACATTTCCATACTGTCATTCGGGGATCGGGACATCACAAGGGGGTGGTGCCACCATGTGACATCGCCGGGTGGCCCTGGTCTAACATTGCAGTTGCAGGTAGCCACTTCCAAGAGTGTAATTGTTCTTTCAATGTTACATTAAACAAATTATCTTTATATCTAAGGCACTAAAGTTGCATATAAAAAAAAAAACATAATTTAGACTACAAAAGGAACACAATGACCTGAGGGATCTGGTGTAAAAATCTGAAAAAATTAAGTCTCAAAACGAATCTAAAATGAGCTTCCCCTAATTGATATGTACAAATCCATCCACAATGCACTGAATACACATGTACAAAACTAAATTCAGCCATACGGAACTACTAGTACTTAATGTACCTGATGTCTGTAACACACTGAGGAGGAGTATTCCGTCTAGGAGTCAGGATGCTTGGGGCTCACACGGCTGTAAGACATGCTTAACACTGGTGGCTGGGAGTGACGTCAGTGGCAGGAGGTGGGAAAAAGGTCTGACTAATGCTCACGGCTCAACCTTTGTGAAAGTGCCCAACTAGGAAGGGGAGGGGGCTTTATCCACCTCTTGCTGTATTTCTCAAGGAGAGGCAGGGCACCACACAGCGCGCCGGGGTGACGTCTTTGACAATCGATGCAGAATCATGAACAGCTGCATCAGTTGTGTCAGTTTTATTCCGGGACACTGTATTATCCCAGAATGAAGGTGCCCGGGACCTGCAAAATGCAGAACTGTCCCGGACAATCCGAGACACATGGTCACCCTAGCAACCAGGGCCGCACATCCACACTCGCACGACTGTCAAATTGGGAGCAGCAGTTGTGTCCATGCAGCTGCTGTGTCCCAGTTGACATGAATGGACTGCCTGCACAGGAATGAATGGAACACCTGTGCACTCCCTTGAGGGAAAACTTGGCCCTTGCATGGATGTACACTATAATATGCCCGTGTGAACGAGGTTTAAAATTATATGCCATTTAACCACTTGGCGACCGCCCGCCGTCATTATACTTCGGCTGTTTGAAGTGGAATATCGTTGTTATGGCAACAGCTAGCTGCCATAACCCCAGTATCCGCTCATTCAGCGTGCGGTTGGCTTTCAGATAAAAGTGGTCTCAGTGGTGGATTCGCCGGTAGATCACTTTTATCGGTGGCGGGCCCCTCTCTCCCGCCATGCTGCGGTGCCCCCCGCCGCTTACCGGAGCTGCCGGCGGAGGCAATTGGGTCCTTCTCCCTGTGTGGTATGGAGCTGAGTGAGAGGAAGATGGCCCCCACCTGGCTCCATACCATTGCAGGGAGGAAGCGACGTCAAAATTTCACTTCCTCCCATAGCTCTTAAAGGGACATTTTTTTAAAATTATTTTTTCCAAACAACATTTTTTTTCTTTTTTTTTTAATTGCATTTTAGTGTAAATATGAGATCTGAGGTCTTTTTGACCCCAGATCTCATATTTAAAAGGTCCTGTCATGATTTTTTTCTATTACAAGGGATGTTTACATTCCTTGTAATAGGAATACAAGTGACACAATTTTTCTTAAAGAACAGTGTAAAAATAAAGAATAAAAAGTTAAATAAATGATTCTGTTTCTATCACAACCTAATATAACATTACCAAACCTACTACAAATATTAAAAATCTTCTCATCCCTTTCTGGTTTATCAGTAAATGTTTTGAAATCATTAGGTATGCCTATAAATATTCCCACCTCACAACTAGACAACATTTGATCCTCATTTAACCTCACATGCACAACAGAGTCTCTCCCTTACCTAGGTGTACAACTCATTCCAGACTTCAATAATCTAGCTAACAAAAACTTTCTACCCATGCTACAAAAACTAAGGATGACGATGAAAATATGGAAATCCTTTAATATTTCATTTTTAGGTAGAATAACCGCTATAAAAATGACTCTCTTACCTAAGTTATTATATTTATTTTGTGCACTACCAACCAGACTTAATAAAACATTGATCACCAAATTCCAATCAGATGTTAACAAATTCATATGGTCAGACTCTCACCCAAGGATCTCCAAAACAGTATTATATAAATCACAGAAAAATGGTGGACTAGGTGTTCCAGATTTTTGGCTATATTATCTTACAGCTAGATGGTCCCAATTAGCCCAATGGCACATACAAAATTCCAAAATCCCTTGGGTTAATTTTGAAAATAACTCAATTCTCCCTTATTCCATCGCTGGTTTACTATGCGGTCACAAAGTTCCAAATCACAAATTAGCTAATCTTAATCTTGTGGTAGCTAATTCCTATCAACTTTGTAAATTACATAATAAAAAATTTAATATGATGTCAACCACGCCCCCACTCGCCTCCTTTATAGGTGATCCCAAGTTCTTACCGTTACACCAAGATTCAGAACATTTCACATGGTGGACTGAAAATAATTTAACCACCCTCAAGGCCCTTATGGTAGACTCAACTTTCACTTCCTTTGCAGCTCTAAAAGAAAAATACAAGATCCCTAATAGCGAATTCAGAGGATTCCTACAAATTAGACACTTTTATTATACTTACTTTCAAGTTTCATCCAACATATCACACACATTTTATGAAAAAAATTGTGTTAACTCTGCAAGAGCCACAGGCTTAATTTCAGAAATATATTCACATCTGATCAATACTAACAATCCAGACATCCCTATATGCCTAAATGGGAACAAGAATGTGATATCACCCTATCCACTGAAAATTGGTCTGATTGCATTTCCAATCTACTCAAATGCACAAGGTCAATCACAATTAGAGAGACAGCAATTAAGCTCTTCACATGTTGGTATTATACACTAGCCAAACTTCATGCCATTTTTCCATCAGTACCGCATACATGCTTTAGAGGATGTATCTCCACAGGTTCATTTGCCCATATTTTTTGGGATTGTGATAAAATCTCTCAAATATGGAAACATCTTGAAGGTTTCACATCCATTATTTCAGAAAACAATGTTAGTCTCACTCTTTCCAATTGTCTTTTATTCACACCTATCATAGGTCTAAATTATTTTCATATGAGACTGGTCCACACAATATGCGTTGCCATACACTGGCTCATTGCATACCACTGGAAATCACCCACACTACCCTTATCCAGGGGCGTTGCTAGGGGGTGGCTTTTGGGGCTATAGCCCCGAATCTGGGGCCAATAGCCCCGAGTCTCTGCAGGGGTCCCCAAAGGGGAGGGGAGGGGAGGCTCTCTGGGGACCCTTATGTAAGCGGGGGGGGGCTCTCTGGGGACCCTGATGCAAGGGAGAGGCTCTCTGGGGTCCCTGATTGTAAGGCAGAGGCTCTCTAAGGACCCAGATTTAAGGGGAGGCTCTCTGGGGACCCTAATGTAAGAGGGGCTCTCTGGGAACCCTGATGTAAATGGGGGGCCCTCTGGGTACCCTGATGAAAGGGGGAGGCTCTCTGATGACTCTGTTGTAAGGAGGTGGCTCTCTGATGACTCTGTTGTAAGGAGATGGCTCTCTGGGGACCCTGATGTAAGGGGGGACTCTCTGGGGACCCTGATGTAAGGGGGGACTCTCTGGGGACCCTGATGTAAGGGTGGACTCTCTGGGGACCCTGATGTAAGGGGGGACTCTCTGGGGACCCTGATGTAAGGGTGGACTCTCTGGGGACCCTGATGTAAGGGGGGGGCTCTCTGGGGATATATATACACACACACATGTATATTACTGTATATACATGTGTATGCCCGCCCAAGCGTATGACTTTCTTTACTACGCTGCTATGGGCTCTAGCCTCAGATCTTTTGTAGACCTAGCAACGCCCCTGCCCTTATCCCAACTTAAAACAAGAATCAACAAAATTCTTCTTATGGAAAAAATATTTCACACCTTAAATAATTCAAAACATTTATTTGATAAAAAATGGAACCCTTGGTTCATTCATGCAAATCAGTTTATTAACTCGGAATAATTAATTTTCTGTATCTACTATTCATTAAAAAACACTTGAATTGTATGTACCAAAAATGTACAACCGATGTATACACAAACATCATTTTTTTGTAAGGATGACTATTTTTCTATGTATTTCTCTTGATATTTGACAATTCGCACTGTACCACTTTTTATACCTAATAAAAAAAGTTTGTAAACAAAAAAGAGTAAAATAAATAAGAAAAAAACATTTTTTAACCCGCCCCACCGAGCTCGCGTGCAGAAGTGAACGTATACGTGAGTAGCGCCCGCATGTGTAAACGGTGTTCAAACCACACATGTGAGGTATCACAGTGATCGTTATGCCCTGTACACACGGTCGGACTTTGTTTGGACATTCCGACAACAAAATCCAAGGATTTTTTCTCACGGATGTTGGCTCAAACTTGTCTTGCATACACACGGTCACACAAAGTTGTCGGAAAATCCGATCGTTCTAAACGCGGTGACGTAAAACACGTACGTCGGGACTATAAACGGGGCAGTGGCCAATAGCTTTCATCTCTTTATTTATTCTGAGCATGCGTGGCACTTTGTCCATCGGATTTGTGTACACAGGATCGGAATTTCCGACCACGGATTTTGTTGTCGGAAAATTTTATATCCTGCTCTCAAACTTTGTGTGTCGGAAAATCCGATGGAAAATGTGTGATGGAGCCTACACACGGTCGGAATTTCCGACAACAAGGTCCTATCACACATTTTCCGTCGGAAAATCCAACCATGTGGACGGGGCATTAGAGTGAGAGCAATTTTGAAGCGTGACATGTTGGGTATCAATTTACTCGGCGTAACATCATCTTTCACAATATAAAACAAAAAATTGGGCTAACTTTACTGTTGTTTCATTTTTTAATTAAAAAAAGTGTATTTTTTCCAAAAAAAGTGCGCTTTTAAGACCACTGCGCAAATACGGTGTGACAGAAAGTATTGCAATGACTGCCATTTTATTCGCTAGGGTGTTAGAAAAAAAATCTATATAATGTTTGGGGGTTCTAAGTAATTTTGTAGAAAAAAAAAAATCGTTTTAAACTTGTTTTAAACTTGTAAACACCAAACTTGTTTTAAACTTGTAAACACCAAATCTCAAAAGGAGGCTCTGTCCTCTGTCCAAATCTCAAAAGGAGGCTCTGTTAAGACTACTCTGTCCAAAGGGTGACAATGCTGCTGCACAACTTCATTTTACAGAATGAGGAGCATTGCCTTGTAAAAGTAGAAAAATAAAAGATCTACTGAAAGGATCAGCAGACATTAAAATGATGCTTCAGGAGGACAAAAAACAAAACTCGCTGCTATAATGCTAAGGTATTTTTGGATTTGCCCATAGTTCCACTTTAAGTTATAAGAACATTACAAACAACATTAAAAAAGCCTTCTCTTCCACTGAGTAGATTTGTTGGTTGTCCTTCAAACAAACATATTTTAGCCCTTCAATGCTATTTTAGACAGACCTTCACAAACATAGCACAGCACATAGACTGTAACTCTTATACAGCAGATCTTCCTTGAGATTAAAGCTTTCCACTAAGATTCAGATCTATCCATCTGAAAATTTCCCTTTCCCATAAAGCTTCAACACACTCCACACAGTGCAGTACATCTTATCTCTCCCACAGGGAAAAGAACAAACAGTAGAAGTCCATGGGGGCTGATTGACTAATCTGCAGAACAAGCAGTACTGGAGAATGAGACATTTTCATCCATCCATTAATGTGATTCTGAACCTCTCTGCCTATAGTCACTAATTACAGTCATTTAATGTGTCATCAATCTGACATACAGATCACAGATGGAAGCAGGCCGCTCTATTATGATAATGTTTTTTTCTTTCCGTTGTATGCCGAAAAGAGAGTTCTTAAGTCATTCGGATAGTTAACTCTCCTCCTGTACCAAGCTATGATTATAGATTTCCCTATCATAGGGAAATTTAATGGGGAAATTTTCAGGTACATTTCTTCCCACTGAGGATTTTTACAGCAGAGGACAGCAATCAGAATTTTAAGTATTTGAACCAAAATCCCTCTGTCCAAAAATCGTAAAGTTGAACTCCACAAACAAAACATTTAATTGAAATATATTTCTTAATAGTGACAAAGGATCAGAACAGCATTGTGAAAATTTGTTTAAAAAAATGACATTAAAATTATTTCAACATTAGAATTAAAAATAAAAAAATTTTAAAAATCAGACAAAAATTTTAATCAGACTAAAAAGCCACGCCCAATATGCAGCATAAATTTAGCCACTCCCACTGTTTTCTGCAACGTTCTAGGCACGCCACAGGTCACCATCTCCCTGCTAGGGGGCTGCAGTGCATTACTTTATAATGAAAAAATCAACCAGCGCTAATCACATGAGATTGAACTAAAGCAGCTAATACTGAGGATAAAACTTATCAAATCCAGCAAATACAGTTCATAAAAAGCAGTACAGCGCATAAAAATTAATTAATTAATCATTTGAAGCAATATTGTGTTATAAAAAGTCCATACAAAAGAAGAATTTCTGATAATAATCCAGCAGTGCGAGCGACATCCACACAAGATGAGTGACTGTAGTGTGATAAACCTCCACCGACAGTAACACTAGCCGCTCACCTCAGCAGGTGGACCCCTGAGTGAATCAGTCAGGTCAATAACAGCCTTTCCCACAGAAGGGAAAATAAACAGGAGCAGGTACACTGTGGCCGGTCAACTTTCAATCTTAGTGGAGCTCACAAGGATCACATGTAATAAAATAAAGAACATCTAGTGCTCTCTGTATTGTGCATAAAAGTTTTAATGTATAAAAAGTAGAACACTTACAAACGAAGCACTGTACCCCAGTGCGAAGGATAAAAGCTTAATAGGATGATCCACGGAGATCAGCGAGCGAGCTGCGGGTGACGTCACGATCCAAGTCACGTGATAGTTCTGTACGCGTTACGTCCCTTGTGATGGGCGGGACTTCTTCAGTGGCGACGGCAAGACGTGGTCCACCCTCTATAAGTATAGCTCAGCTGATCGAAACAGCCAATAGGCTGTAATGTGTGTATAATACCATGGTAACCGAAAAACAGAAATGAAGACAACAGTTCTTATAGCAGAACAGCAGAGGGGTCAATTTTAGCGATGATGTATAACCAAAACTAAGCCCATATTTGCTTTAAGGAGGTTTATCACACTACAGTCACTCATCTTGTGTGGATGTCACTCGCACTGCTGGATTATTATCAGAAATTCTTTTTCATGGACTTTTTATAACACAATATTGCTTCAAATGATTAATTAATAAATTTTTATGCGCTGTACTGCTTTTTATGAAGTGCATTACTTTGCCCAGGGGCCCATGATGCTGTTAAGGTGACATAAAGGTGACATAAAGATAGTTCTTAATGAGATTGGCTGTATGTTTGGGGTCATTGTCCTGCTGCAGAGTAAATGTATGGCCAATCACACGCCTCCCTGATATTATATCAGATATTTTTCTCAGCATTGATTGAGGACACCACTGACCCTGACTAAATCTCCAACTCCATTTCCTGAAATGCAGCCCAAACTTGCAGGGAACCTCCACTATGCTTCACTATGCTTGCCTGCGGACACTCATTATTTTACCCCACTTCAGCTCTTCAGTAAATAAACTGCCTCCTGCTATAGTCAAAGATTTAAACTTTTGACTCATCAGTCCAGAGCATCTGCTGCCATTTTTTTGCACCCCCGTTCCTATGTTTTCATGCATAGTTGAGTCCCTTAGACTTGTTTCCACGTCGGAGGTATGGCTTTTTTGTCGCAATTCTTCCATGGAGACCACTTCTAGGCAGATTTCTCTGGACAGTAGATGGGTGTACCTGGGTCCCACTGGATTCCGCCAGTTCTGTACCGATGGCACTGCTGGACCACTTTCTGATGTCAAAGGGAAATAAGCATGATGTGTCTTTCATCTGATGCATTGTTTCCGTGTCCAACCACTGCGTCTACGGTCCTCAACGTTGCCCATTTCTTTGTGCTTCTTCAAATAAGCTTGAACAGCACATCTTGAAACCCCAGTCTGCTTTGAAATCTTTGTCTGGGAGAGACCTTGCTGATGCAGTTGAACTTCATTGTTGCTTGTAGCTGTGCTCAGTCTTGCCGTGGTGTAAGGCCTGGGACTTGA
Organism: Aquarana catesbeiana; assembly: GCF_042186555.1. Lineage (NCBI taxonomy): Eukaryota > Metazoa > Chordata > Amphibia > Anura > Ranidae > Aquarana > Aquarana catesbeiana. Next base: position 104,947,815 of record NC_133324.1, on the reverse strand, counting down.
AACGGTCTTCTACAACCTCACCATAGTAGCAGACTTTAGATATGCTTCGTCCTGTTTTAAGCCTCCTACGCAGCTGTTTCTGTGTCAGTTAATGACTGTGTTTCAACCTACATATATGTTGATGATCATTTGCCCCTGCTCGGTATATTTGATTAATCATACACCTGAATCTAATCCTACAAAATCCCTTACTTTGTGCAAATGTACAAAGTGTGCATGTGTAAGAATTGATGCTGGTTTGAAGCCAAATGGTTGTCACACCAAACATTGATTTGATTTAGATTTCTCTGTTCGCTCATTTTGCATTTTGAAAAACAAAAAAACAATTAAAACATGTAGCATTCTTACATTACAGCATTTCTTCACACCTGCCTAAAATCTTTGCACAGTACTGTACTGTACAGTATATTCATCATCAATCATGTTATCCAGCAATGCAGATTCGCTTCAATCTCATAATGCCCAATGCTTGCCAACCCTGCCAAAAGAAAAAGAAACAGCGACCATCCACAGAAGTCTGATTTTGCAACTTCCCTTACTTCGAATGACAGCTCCTTTCTCCACCGGGGACCAAACCGGCAGCTCATCTCTACTCCACCCTGCACCCTGCCTTTGGCCAATTATGGCTCTCTTAGCTGAGGGTGCTGGGATTGGCCAAAGCATGCAGGTCATGGTGCATGCTTTGGCCAATCATCATACAGCAATGCACTGCGCTCCCGCAGTGCATTATGGCCCGTTGCGCCCATAATATCCATTGTGGGCTGTTACGCGCCGCTCAAATTTGGCGCGAACGGCCCATAATGTTCGGTTTTCGACGAACGAGCGAACAGCCAATGTTCGAGTCAAACTCATGTTCGACCTGAACAGAAAGCTCATCCCTACTTGACAGCAACAATGTTTTCTCCCCTATACATAAAGCCATGACTCCAGCGTTGTAGGAGGTGATTTCACCACCACCACAGTTAAAAACAAAATGGTGCATGTATGCCCATAATTAGAAGTGGGTGGATGAAAGGAGGTATTTTAATGGTGGGCATACCCACCGATCAATCTCTTTTTTTCGTTCAGCCCTCAGGCTGCATGAAAAAAAAGATTGCAATATATGCCCAACAAGGACCAGCAACGTATTGGTATGTTGCTGGATTTGAGTGGTTATACCAGAATGATGCTTGTGGGTTTAGGCATCATCTTGGTATCATTCTTTTCAGCCAGCAGTCGGCTTTCATGTAAAAGCAATCCTAGTGGCTAATTAGCCTCTAGACTGCTTTTACAAGCAGTGGGAGGGAACGACCTCCCCACACCGTCTTCCATGGTTTTCTCTGGCTCTCCTGTCCCAACAGGGAACCTGAGAATGCGGCCGGTGATTCCACCAGCTGACCATAGAGCTGATCAGAGACCGGAATGGCTTCAATCATCTCTATGGCCTAAGAAACCAGAAGCTACGAGCATTTCATGACTTCGATTTTGGTGGATGTAAACAGCGCCATTGGGGAATTGGGAAAGCATTTTATCACACCGATCTTGGTGTAGTCAGATGCTTTGAGGACAGAGGAGAGATCTAGGGTCTAATAGACCCCAATTTTTTCAAAAAAGAGTACCTGTCACTAACAATTGCTATCATAGGGGTAATTTACATTCCCTGAGATAACAATAAAAATGATTTAAAAAAAATGAAAAGAACAGTTTAAAAATAAAATAAAAAAGCAAAATAATTTTAAAAAAAGCACCCCTGTCCCCCCCCCTGTTCTCGCGCAAAGGCGAACGCAAGCGTCGGTCTGGCGTCAAATGTAAACAGCAATTGCACCATGCATGTGAGGTATCACCACGAAGGTTAGATCGAGGGCAGTCATTTTAGCAGTAGACCTCCTCTGTAAATCTAAAGTGGTAACCTATAAAGGCTTTTAAAAATGTATGTAGTTTGTCGCTGCATGTTTGTGCGCAACTTTAAAGCATGTTGTGTTTGGTATCCATGTACTCGGCCTAAGATAATCTTTTTTTATTTCAACAAACATTTGGGCAATATAGTGTGTTTTAGTGCACTGAAATTAAAAAAAGTGTGTTTTCCCCCCAAAAAATGCGTTTGAAAAATTGCTGTGCAAATACTGTGTGGAAAAAAAAATGAAACACCCACCATTTTAATCTGTAGGACCTTTGCTTTAAAAAATATATATAATGTTTGGGGGTTCATAGGTATTTTCTTGCAAAAAAAAAATATTTTTTCATGTAAACAAAAAGTGTCAGAAAGGTCTTGGGCTTCAAGTGGTTAAAAGAGTGGGTGATGTGTGACATAAGCTTCTAAATGTTGTACATAAAATGCCAGGACAGTTCAAAACCCACCAAATGACCCCATTTGGGAAAGTAGACAGCCCAAGCTATTTGCTGAGAGGCATATTGAGTCCATGGAATATTTTATTATTTGACACAAGTTGTGGGAAAAAGACACTTTTTTTTTTTTTTTTTGCACAAAGCTGTCACTAAATGATATATTGCTCAAACTTGCCATGGGCATATGTGAAATTATACCCCAAAATACATTATTTTGCTTCTCCTGAGTGTGGGGATACCACAAGTGTGAGACTTTTCGGGAGCCTAGCCGCGTACATGAACCCAAAAACCAAGTTTTTGATTTCACTCCTCACTGCCTAGCACAGTTTCGGAGGCCATTAAATGCCCAGATGGCACAAACCCTCCCAAATGACCACATTTTGGAAAGCAGACACCCCAAGCTATTTGCTGAGAGGTATAGTGAGTATTTTGCAGACCTCACTTTTTATCACAAAGTTTTGAAAATTGAAAAACGAAAAAAAAATACATTTTTCTTTTCTTTCTTCATTTTCAAAAACAAATGAGAGCTGCAAAATACTCACCATGCCTCTCAGCAAATAGCTTGGGGTGTCTACTTTTCAAAATGGGGTCATTTGGGGGGGTTTGTGCCATCTGGGCATTTTATGGCCTTCAAAACTGTAATAGGTAGTGAGGAGTGAAATCAAAAATGTATTCCCTTAGAAATCCTGAATTTTGGGGTGTAATTCCACATATGTCCATGGCAATATATAATTTAGTGACAACTTTGTGCTAAAAAAAAAAGTTTCTCATTTTCAACTTGTGGCAAAATATAAAATATTCAATGGACTCAACATGCCTCTCAGCAAATGGGGTGTCTACTTTCCAAAATGGGGTCATTGGGGGGGGGGGGGTTGTGCCATCTGGGCATTTTATGGCCTTCAAAACTGTGATAGGTAGTGAGGAGTGAAATCAAAAATTTATGCCCTTAGAAATCCTGAAGGCTGTGTTTGGTTTTAGGGGCCCCGTACGCGGCTAGGCTCCCAAAAAGTGCCACACATGTGGCATCCCCGTACTCAGGAGAAGCAGCAAAATGTATTTTGGGGTGTATTTCCACATAGGGCCATGGCATGTGTGAGCAATATATCATTTAGTGACAACTTTTTGTAAAATACATTTTTTTTTTGTCATTATTCAATCACTTGGGACAACAAATTAAATATTCAATGAGCTCAACATGCCTCTCAGCAATTTCCTTGGGGTGTGCACTTTCCAAAACGAGGTCATTGGGGGGGGGGGGGGGGGGTTGTACTGCCCTGCCATTTTAGCACCTCAAGAAATGAGATAGGCAGTCATAAACTAAAAGCTGTTTAAATTCCAGAAAATACCCTAGTTTATAGATGCTATAACTTTTGCGCAAACCAATAAATATACGCTTATTGACATTTTTTTTTACCAAAGACATGTGGCCGAATACATTTTGGCCTAAATGTATGACTAAAATTGAGTTTATTCGATTTTTCTTATAACAAAAACTAGAAAATATCTTTTTTTTTCAAAATTTTCGGTATTTTTCCGTTTATATCGCAAAAAATTAAAAGAGGCAATCAAATACCATCAAAAGAAAGCTCTATTTGTGGGGAAAAATAAATAAATAAATAAATAAAGTTTGTCATTTTCCCGCAACTTGTGGCAAAATATAAAATAATTCATGGACTTAACATGCCTCTCAGCAAATAGCTTGGGGTGTCTACTTTCCAAAATATGGTCATTTGTGGGGGTTTTGTGCCATCTTGGCATTTTATGGCCTTCAAAACTGTGATAGGTAGTGAGGAGTGAAACTAAAAATGTATACCCTTAGAAATCCTGAAGACGGTGCTTGGTTTTCGGGGCCCCGTACGCGGCTAGGCTCCCAATAACAAAAAGTAGAAAATATCATTTTTTTTCAAAATTTTCGGTATTTTTCCGTTTATATCGCAAAAAATAAAAATCGCAGAGGCAATCAAATACCATCAAAAGAAAGATCTATTTGTGGGGAAAAAAAGGATGCAAATTTTGTTTGGGTACAACATTGAATGACCGCGCAATTACCAGTTAAAGCAGCGCAGTGCCAAATTGTAAAAAGTCCTCTGGTCTTTAGGCAGCCAAATGGTCTGGGGCTTAAGTGGTTAAAGGAGAATTATAGAAAAAAAAAAGATTAGTTAAACCCACAAGTGCTTTTTTACCACTACTATTCCTTTATACTGGCTGGTATTTACAAATTCAGCAATTTAGAAATTGGATAAAAGGTTTAGCACTGGGAAACACATTTCCAAAGATAAAAAGTGCATTTTATGTACAATTATACATATCAGACCAAAATGAGGGACAAATGAAGGGGAAAGAGGGACAGAGGGACTTTGTTCCAAATCAGGGACAGTCCCTCAAAATCGGGGACAGTTGGGAGCTATGTAAGAGGACAGCTGCAACATCACCAAACTGGCTAGACTACAGGAAAAGGGTGAGCATAGGGTTTGTTAAAAATAAAATGTACCTGGATGAAGTGGGGTGGGGGATGAGATTAGGGTGTAAATACCCAGAATTAATTTAAAGCAACTTCATTTCCTCACAGCCTAAATCTAAAAAAAACGTACACGTTCTCCCCAAACAGCAGAGTGCATATTTCATGCAGGCAATTAGAGGAGGATCTACAGGGGGATTCAGATTGGCCTGGAAGCAGTGTTGTACATGACTGGAATAATCTCCTTTTATAGAGAGTGCTAATGTTTCCGCACCAGACAATTGCACTGGGCTGAACTCTGCCATGTTATCCTAAGCAGATCTGACAGTTCATACTGAAGGGTGTGTACAGGAATTCTGATCTGAAATCTGCACTTATGAAGGGGCTATCTTGGCCCTAAAATTAGAATCAAAACACAGGTTTTATGATTTTTTTCTTTATTATAATTCCTGGTATATATTACGTTAATTAAACTCTATTTTGCTACAGCCTGATGACCACACATGAATTGTAGACAGCCAAGTATTGGGTGCAATTACATTGTACAATACAAAGACAATCTGAGCAAATTGTGATGAATGCAGTCCATAATAGAACATCTAATTAGATGTAAGCCAGACACACAATATACATTAATATCTCCTATTAAAAAAAAAACATGCTGTATCAGAGTCAGATGGAACAAAAGAAGCTGAATAAAGAGAGCCTACACACAGAGAACGAGTAGGCAGCCTTTGCTCACCTTTTCTTTTTAAAAACATTCTAGTTGCCTGGCTTCAATGCTGATTCAGTGGTTTCCAGTACACCCGATGCATGCTTGTTCCAAATCAGTGACTGAAAGTGCAGAAGCCAAACACAGCCATGTAACTAGAAGCCAGAGACAGACAGGCAACTAGCATTTTCAAAAGTAGGTTAGCAATAGTGACCCCATATTTTATTATTATTATTACAGGTACTTCTATAGCGCTGTCAATTTACGCAGCACTTTACATTAGGGATGAGCCGAACACCCCCCCCCCCCCCCCCGGTTCGGTTCGCAGCAGAACATGCAAACAGGCAAAAAATTTGTTCAAACACGCAAACACCGTTAAAGTCTATGGGACACAAGCGTGAAAAATCAAAAGTGCTCATTTTAAAGGCTTATATGCAAGTTATTGCCATAAAAAGTGTTTGGGGACCCGGGTACTGCCCCAGGGGACATGGATCAATGCAAAAAAAAGTTTTAAAAACCGCCGTTTTTTGGGGAGCAGTGATTTTAATAATGCTTAAAGGGAAACAATAAAAATGAAATATTCCTCTAAATATTGTGCCTGGGGGGGCGTCCTTAGTATGACTGTAAAGTAGAGCATCTTTCCCATGTTTATAACAGTGCCACAGCAAAATGACATTTCTAAAGGAAAAAATGCAATTTAAAACTGCTCCCGGCTGTAATGTATTTTCGGATCCTGGCACTATAGATAAAAATACCATAAATACCAAAAAAAAATGGTGTGGATGTCACCCCCCAAATCCATACCAGGCCCTTCAGGTCTGGTATGGATATTAAGGGGAACCCCGCACCCAAATTTTTAATGCCGTGGGGGTCCCCCAGGCCCCCTATTCTCCAAACAGCAGTATATATACTATACGGCCTGCCCTATATACTCTGCAGAAAATTGGGCCTTAGGTGTTGGTGGTACCAGAACACTCTAAGCCCTCACAGTTACTCTTGGTGGGTGCAGGAAGGGACCCTGCTGTGAAATATTATATCAAGAATTGTAATTACATGCCCCTGTTAAACAGGGGCAGAAAAATTAGGCCTTGGGTGTTGGTGCCGCAACACTGTAACCCCTCACAGATACTCTTGTTGGGCGCAGGAACGGGCCCTGCGTTGAAATATTATATCAAGTATTGTATTTACATGCCCCTGTTAACCACTTGCTGACCAGCCGCCATCATTATACTGCAGCAGGTCGGCACGTTCCCGCAAGCCATCGTAGCTATACATCGGCTCCTTTAAGCGGGATAGCAGGCGCGTGCGCCCACTGCACTGTGGGGGTGCCAATGCTCGTGAACTGGCGGTTGCGATGACCACCTGCCAGGAGTGATCACGGGCACGAGAGGCAGAACAGGGACGTGTGTGTGTAAAAAATGTATATATATAAAAAATTTGTAAAATATATATATATATATATATATATATATATATATATATATATATATAGATATGTTTTATATATATATATATATATATATATATATATATATATATATATATATATATATATATATGAAGCCACAGTCCAACATGGAAATCCCAAATGACAGATACATATTCTATAAAAGTCATATGCACAATGTATATTGTAAATAATATCCAACGTGGACATAAACATTTACAGTTCAAAAGGGGACAGACGTGAGAAAGCATACTGATTTAGGATTGATTAATAAAGGCATTAATGTCCCACTCGGGACTGGAGCTCATATATCCAGTAAGTCTCTAACTGTGATACGCCCCGAGTTAAGGCCCCTCCCCGCCAGGGGGGGACATATCTGTCAATAATAAGAAATTGTGATCCAGATGGATCTCGGTTGTGGTACTGTCTATAATGTCTGGGGACGGTATGTTTAGTATCCCCCCTAATTATTTTTGCAACATGTTTGCCTACCTGGACGGAAAAGGTCCGAGTAGTACGGCCTACATAGTGTTTCCCGCATGGGCAGGTAATAAGGTATACAACGTACCTCGTTGCACAAGTACAGGACATTTTAATTGGGTAGATTTTATTAGTTACATTAGATCGAAATTCCAGTGTCTTATGTCTACCGTTTATGTTGTATTGACACACTGTACATTTTTTACACGGAAAGTAACCCACCAACTCGTGAAAGAAAGTGGGACATCTGGGGGGATCTATTATATTGGGGGCAATTTTATTCTGTATGGAGGGAGCTCCTCTGTAGATGACATTAGGTCGTTCGGGTAGAATGTTACCCAGGACACGATCACTCTTCAGCACTTCCCAATGGCGTTCAATGATGGTTTTGATGTCTCTATGCTGAGTTGCAAAAGAGGTCACCATAGAGTATTTAAAGGCGTCATTGGATGTGCAGGGAGTTTTAGGGATCAATAGTGATCTCCTATCCATTTGCATGGCATGTTGTATTTCTGATTCAAGAGTAATTGGGTCATACCCCTTTTCTAGAAATTTTTGTTTCAAAGACAGTGCCTGTATTTCGAACGTATCAATGTTGGTGCAATTCCTTCTTAGCCTTAAGAATTGGCTGCAAGGGACTGATCCCAGCCACGATTTATGGTGGCAACTATCGACGGGTATGAAACTGTTACGATCAGTTGTCTTAAAGTGAGTTTGGAATTTAAATTGTCGAGAACTGATCTCTATGTCTAGATCCAGAAAGTGTACCTTGGTTGGACTGTATTCAAGAGTTAAGGACATGAGTGGAAACCTTCCAAACAGAATTTTTTCATTTTTTTAGTGATTGTAATTTATATTTTTTGTTTTCATTACAAATAAAAAAGATGTTATACTTATCTGCTCTGTGCAATGTTATTGTATAGAGTGCTTCCCTAATTCCTTTTCTGGAGTCCCCCACCTGTAAGCAGATAAAGTTTTTTGCTGCCCCAGCTGGGAGGGTTAGTGTTAATTGAGTTTTCCAGTTCTTTCTATTATGTTATGCCAAGTTATTTAAGTAAAGCTTTTGAAACTTTGTTTTTGCCTGGTCAAAAGTTACTAAAGAGGTGCAATGCAGGCAACAGACACATATAGCCTACAGCTCGGGTCAACTAAGAACATTAAGGTATGAAGGCAGCAGTGCGAGTTATTATAGTGTTAAGATACTAGTGTTTACCAAGGGTAACAAAAGTTTCTCTAGCGGCTTGTCATAAGTGTGTACATGTGGCAGGTGGGATAGCCTCTTGCAGGAGTAGTTGTTGTTGGCACTCTCTCCATGAGAAAGTCCTTCTCCCACAGCATGGGGAGCAGATGAGCACCTCAGAAGTCCTCAGCCTGTGCACAGGTACAGAAGAGGAAGAGTTGAGTGTACATTGAGTCTGCGCTAGGTGCATGGCAGGACCCCATATTGTTACTGGTAGTGAGGTAGCGGAGATATCTTGGACAGGTGGAGAGGGCATTGACTCTGCGTGCCCCCCCTAAATGTAATAGTGACCATGATGGTATCTACAGTGCCTTGAAAAAGTATTCATACCCCTTGAAATTTGTATTTATTGGGATTTTTTTGTTATAGAACCACATAATTGAGAAGTGGAAGGAAGATAATAAATGTTTTTCAACATTTTTTACAAATAAATATCTGAAAAGTGTGGCGTACATTTGTATTCAGCCCCTTTTACTCTGATACCCCTAACTAAAATCTAGTGGAACCAATTGCCTTTGAGAAGTCAGCTAATTAGTAAATAGATTCCACCTGTGTGTAATTTAATCTCAGTATGAATACAGCTGTTCTGTGAAGCCCTCTGAGGTTTGTTAGAGAACCTTAGTGAACAAACAGCATCATGAAGGCCAAGAAACACACCAGACAGGTCAGGGATAAAGTTGTAGAGAAGTTTAAAGCAGGGCTAGGTTATAGAAAAATATCCCAAGCTTTGAACATCTCATGGAGCACTGTTCAATCCTGCATCCGAAAATAGAAAGAGTATGGCACAACTGCAAACCTACCAAGACATGGCCCTCCACCTAAACTGACAGGCCAGGCAAGGAGAGCAATCATCAGAGAAGCAGCCAAGAGGCCTTTGGTTACTCTGGAGGAGCTGCAGAGATCCACAACTCGGGTGGGAGAATCTGTCCAGAGGACAACTATTAGTCGTGGATTCCACAAATCTGTCCTTTATGGAAGAGTGGCAAGAAGAAAGCAATCGTTGAAAGAAAGCCATAAGAAGTCCCGTTTGCAGTTTGTGAGAAGCCATGTGGGGGACACAGCAAATGTGGAAGAAGGCACTCTGGTCAGGTGAGACCAAAATTAAACTTTTTGGCCTAAAAGAAAATGTGTGGCAGAAAACAAACTCTAGACATCCCCACCGTGAAACATGGTGGTGGCAGCATCATGTTGTGGGGATGCTTTTCTTCAGCAGGAACAGGGAAGCTGGTCAGAGTTGATGGGAAGATGGATGGATCCAAATACAGGGCAATCTTTGAAGAAAACCTGTTAGATTCTGCAAAAAGACTTGAGACTGGGGCGGAGGTTCACCTTCCAGCAGAACAATGACCCTAAACATGCAGCCAGAGCTACAATGTAATGATTTAGATCAAAGCATATTCATATGTTAGAATAACCCAATCAAAGTCCAGACCTAAATCCAATTGAAAATATGTGGCAAGACTTAAAAATTGCTGTTCACAGACTCTCTCCATCCAATCTGACAGAGCTTAAGCTATTTTGCAAAGAAGAATGGGCAAAAATGTCATTCTCTAGATGTGCAAAGCTGGTAGAGACATCCCCAAAAAGACTTGCAGCTGTAATTGCAGCGAAAGGTGGTTCTACAAAGTATTGACTCAGGGGGCTGAATACAAAGGCATGCCACACTTGTCAGATATTTATTTGTAAAAAAATTTGAAAACCATTTATCATTTTCCTTCCACTTCACAATCATGTGCACTTTGTGTTGATCTATCACATAAAATCCCAATAAAATACATTTACGTTTTTGGTTGTAACATGACAAAATGTGGAAAATTTCAAGGGGTATGAATACATTTTCAAGGCACTGTATTAACATCAAGAGAGGTTACTAGAGTTTAGTCATCTTTGCAAGTAAAGGTACCTAATGTGTAATGCAGTGACACTATCCAAAGTGTTTAGCATAGCCCAGGAGAACCCACCCCAGGGTAGGCCTGTTATGTGACCCTTATTTGGCATCCAACGAGAAGGGAAACATGAAGGACATGACGACCACCCCACTACCTTACCCCCTACATGCCAGCACTGTGTGCTGCCACTTCCCCTGAATTCCCCTCTTAGCAAGCCATGTGCTAATAGGGCAACGGTTCGGGCGCTCCCAAGCCAAGCTGTGTGCATCCATAGACACATACAGTGCTAGTAAGCCACATCCCCGTTCCCACCTCACAGGAGTTTGACTGACAGCAGTAGGAGCCTATCGCTCCTGCTGTTGCCTGTGTTTCCTGTGAGACCAGGCAGTGAAAGGTGCAAAGTAAGTGTTTTGGTATGGGGGGTTACAGGTAGTGGGATGTTTATTCATCTTAATGCAGGGAATGATTTAAGGTAAAAAATGTTTAGACTTTAGAACCAATTTAAAGTATGGGACAGATATAGCCTTTAATTAAAATAAATAAATGATCTCATACAAAAAGTTCACAGAAAAATACTATATATACAGTATATATATATATATATATATATATATATATATATATATATATTTATTTATATATACAGTGCCTTGCAAAAGTATTCACCCCCTTGGCTTTTTACCTATTTTGTTACATTACAGCCTTCTTTAGTTTTAATCTGAATTATATGTGATGGATCAGAACACAATAGTCTAAGTTGGTGAAGTAAAATTAGAAAAATATATACATAAAACTATTTTTGAGCTATAAAAAACTGATAATTGGCATGTGCGTATGTATTCACCCCCTTTGTTATGAAGCTCATAAAAAACTCTGGTGCAACCAATTCCCTTCAGAAGTCACATAATTAGTGAATCTAATGTGTGCAAACTAATGCCGCGTACACACGATCGGACATTCCGACAACAAAATCCATGGATTTTTTCAGACGGATGTTGGCTCAAACTTGTCTTGCATACACACAATCACACAAATCTTGTCGGAAATTCCGATCACCAAGAACGTGGTAACGTATAACACGTACGACAAGCCGAGAAATATTAAGTTCAATAGCCAGTGCGGCCCTTCTGCTTGATTCTGAGCATGCGTGGAACTATGTGCGTCGGAATTGTGTACACGCGATCGTAATTTACGACAATGGATAGTACCAACTTGAACAGAGTACACAGTTTTTTACATATCCCAAATTAACATAAAAAGTTATAGATTACATGTTCTAATGCCATTTGGAAGTATATACCAACATTACATGTGTGTCACTACTACTGGATGTTCTCCATAGAGGGGAACAGAAGTATAGTGGATCCTCATCAAAAATCATGCATTTCTCTTTCTCAACATGTTTTGCGGGACTTTACCGCTACATCAGGAGAGTATTGTCTGTAATGGGTTAACAAAAATACACATGTAAACAAAAATTTACAGGTACATATATATGAAAGACATTTGGTTTGCAAAGGGGAAACACGAGGGAAGAAATTTCAAAAACTGCCACTTACCGATGGATCTGCATCCAACACAACATCCAAGATTCCCCTACAGCAAATGTGGGGGGCACATCAAGCATGGACAGCAGTTAAAACTGTCATGAAGAATGTATATAGATGTAATCATTATGAAATAGCTGTCTGATAATCAAGTAATCAATTAGGGGAAAAAAGGGAAAAAAGGGGGGGAAAGAAAAGTGAAATGGAAGGGGTGGAAAAATGGGGGGGGGAGAGTGGGGTGAGAAGAGGGGGGGGGGAGGGAGGAGGAAGGGAAAACCAAAGACTGACAAGTCAGAAAAAACAGTAAAGAGAAAAAGAAAATGAAAAAGATCAAAACAAAAAGAGAGAGGAGGAAAAATGGGGGGAAGAGGGGAGAAAATGGGGGGTGGAAGGGAAGGGGGAGGGGGTTTATGAGGAGGGAAGGGGGAGAGAGGGGCAAGGGAAGGGGAAAAAAGGGGGGTGGGGGTGAGGAAAGGGGGAGGGGGAAAAGAGGGAGAAAAAAGGGAGGGAGGGAAAGGGGGGGAAGGGGAAGAAGGGGGAAAGGGGGGAAGGGAAGGGGGAAAAAGGGGTAGGGGGTGGAAAAAGGGGATAGAGTGGGGACTGGCAAGTATGACATGTCCCAATCATCTCAATTATTTTGGATGATGATACCTTTTACCTTTCATATTTATACTACTTATGAGGCTTAAGCTTTATTCGTGAATGTAGACATTGTTTAAACAACAATTTTCCACATGGCTTCCATTTTTAAATGGAATTATATTATCTACATCATGACTAGCTTATCCTAGACTCTCAATGATGACACAGTTCATGCAAAGTAGAGGAAACTGTCAAACGTTAAAAAAATTCCAGTGCTCTGCTAAGGATACAAATGCTTACACCTAGCCCCAGCGCTGTCTTATATGTGGTTCATCCTTCATTCCACAATTAGTCACAGTCAAAATAGATAGTAGCCACACTCCAGAGTAAAGAGACCTAATATGTGTTTATTGGTGGATCCAATGTATAGCAGACCACCTGATCTCCTCCTTCTGATGCGTTTCACTCCTAATAAGCTTATTCATAAAGTGGGAGCTAAGCTATCAGGTGAGGGAATCTCTTTGTACTAACATCAATTAAGGCATTAAATGCCAGTTAGTAACATTATAGAAAACAGCACAATTAGATAACATTTCATTGAGCATAAAGTGTACAAAATGTATCTAAATGATTTACAAAAACACAGAGAGACTAAAGAGACTAAATAGAAAACCACACTGTAAATGAAGCCACTTTTAGACATAGATATAAACATCTCATTCAAATTTCTATATAATGCTTAAACAAATCTTAATAAATATATATTAAGAAATATTAAACAACTGAATCCCCCCGTTTATTGTGTGTTCTAAGTGAATATCAAAAACGTCTCACGTTGACATAAAACAGAAAATCTATATCCTCTAGACATGTGCAATTTGTTTCATTCCGAATTTGTTTTTTAATGAATTTCGACAAATTAGTTCATTCGGAAATATCCAAATTAACGAAAACCAGTTTAACAAATTTTTCTGAAACTCCATAAATTTGAATATTCGAAAAGTCGTAAGATTCGGAAATTTGTAAATTTGTAAATTTGAAAATTTGAAAATCCGAAAACCCGAAAATTCGAAAATCTTAAATAATAACTAACTAATAATAACTTAACTATTACTAATTATTAATTTATAGATATTGGAATTTCCTTTCAAATTTGGCTGTTAGTAAATGTAACAAATACGAATTTATCAGAAGTTACGAATTATCCGAAATAACAAATGCCGTATCTAAACAAATTGAATGTAACAAAATAATAATAATAAATAACAATAATAATAAAAACTTTTTATTATTATTAATATTATTATTTATTATTAATTAGTTGCATTCCATTTGCTTGGATGCGGCATTCGTTATTTCAGATAATTTGTAACTTCGGATAAATTTGTATTCGTTACATTTACTAACAGCCAAATTTGAAAGTAAATTCCAATACCTATAATTTAATAGTTAGCTATTATTAGTTAGTTAGTTAATTATTCTTTGAAATTTTCGAATTTTCTTTCTTATTTTTGGATTTTCAAACTTACGAATGTTTGAAATTACATATTTATGAATTTTTGAATTTACAAATTGCGATCATAACGAATGATCACGAAAAACAAACAAAAAAAAAAAAACGAATGGAACGAAAACGAACAAATTTTTTGACAGTGCACATCCTCCCCTGGTAGGTCTGTCTATACATTCTATGACTTATATCTTCAGAGATCCAGGGAGTCTATATATAAAAAGTTTGCTGAACAAATGTTTCAAATACCCACACAGCTCCAATGACACCTGTCATATTTTGTGTAATATATTTATCCCAGATGATTGTAAGCGACATCTAGTGGCCACAATGAGGTATTTTTTTAAAATACCTCAATCAGGAACAAAAAAATTAATTATGGCCACTGGATGGAGCTTGAAATCATAGATGATATTAATCATAGAAGATAATGATATTACACGGGTTTCTTGGAGCTGTGCAAATGTTTGTCACATTTATTTGGTGAATGCGTAAAATGCTTGGTCAGATTCATTCTTTTATTTCTTCTAATTTCTTGCACATGGTCCTTTAATCTATCACAAACCTTCCTGGTTGCACACTCTACATACTGAATTTTACAAGTGTCACAAGTGATTACATACACAAAAAAAATAGTGTACTAGCTGAGTATGGTGTATATTTGATTAGTGGCAATATATCTAATTTCCAGTCGATGTTCTACATGTTTGCCACGTGAGCATCTTGATCATTCACATCTATACTGTACATAACTTTGATAGAAAACCTCTTTCAATGAGATGATTGTAGCAATGCCTAAGGTCCCATCACACCTACATGCATTTAGTATACTTTATGCGTAATGAGCTGTTTTTTAAAGTCGGCCATCAACAGATCAAAATTTGTCAGGTTTAGCGGAAACTGGTTGAATTTCAATTCACCTATAGGCAGGCTGGTTGTATTGCACTTAATCTATCGATTGACTTCAGTACAACCAGCCTGTCAGTTTTTTTTTGTACAACTTCTGGCAAATATAATCACTAACAGTGATCATTGTATTCTGACGGCAGGAAAAACACCCGTTGTCAGAATACAATAGTGCAATGGGAGGGATTCCCCCAGCAACACAGTGTTGCTGGGGGAATTGAGCAAAACGTCTTTCCTTCAACCTGTGGTTGAAGGAAAGAAAATTGCATAATCTTTGGCCAGCCTAACTGGACTGTTTTAATGCCTTGGCTGATGTATGTGTAGCGCTGGTAGATTTTTATCTACCGCTGATAGGTAAATTTAGTGGGTCGCTTGTTATAGGAAGTTAGATTTGCCTCTGTTCCAGCTTGGCTGACGTTGCATGCAGTTCCTCTGAGTGCTCCTCTGTCCCGGAGATAACTCGGTGGAGGTGGTCCTCCGAGTTGCATTCTGGGAGAGGGTATTTATGGGACAGACGCCATGTTCTGGGGTTTTGTTTTCAGCCACCTGCTGGCCCTCCTGGCCGACAGGTATGCACTAGGAATACCACCTCGTGGTCCTCCCTTCCGGAGGCCCACATCGCTGCAGCGTGTGTGTGGGCCCAGAAGCCTGTCTGGGGCCTACCACAGCAGCGGAGGAATGGTCCTGAGCTGTCTATCCTGAGGGAAGAAGCTGGACAACCGAGAAGATCCCAGGGGAGGACCCGTCATGGAAGGATCATGCAGAGTGCTGGTCTGGAGAGGGGCCTGGTGACTCGGTTGGAGGACGCATTCCGAAGTAATCTTACAGTATAGTACTGCCGGGTTGGCTTAAAGGTTCAAGTACTGTACCTGACATTCATCACAAACCAATACATCCTGTGGCAGAGGATCGTACGGGTTTTATTCCAGATAAGTCTATGGCAGAGACTTTTGTTTGTGCTACGTGCTGGCTGCTAGGCAAGTGAGAGAGGCCTATCCAGGCGGGCAAAGATTGAATCCTACGAAAGGGGGACTATTCAATTGCAAGTGTTCAATTACAAAGAATGTTCTGAAGAAATGCAACAGAAAGGTATTTGAGCTTCCCTGCAGCTTTCCTACTACCTCTTTCCTGCTACTTCCCTTGTTCGTTTTCTTAAAGCATTGGAAAACCTACTCAAGTGTTTGGTGCTTATATCGTCCAGAGGTAAACTCAACGGAACCCTAGAACCAGTGCCGGCGAAACAGAGGTATTAAGAGTGAAGGTAACAAGCCCGCTTAAACCAGAAGCTCCACCGAGAGTTATTGCTACATATGTACAAAGAGATCCCCTCTTTTTATAGCACCCACTCTACGAATAAGCTCATTATGAGTGAAGCACCTCAATGCGAGGAGCTCACGTGGTCTGTGCATCAGATCCGTAAATAAACTCAGAATTCAGCTTTTTACTCTGAAATACAGCCACTTTCTTTTTTTGATAGAAGATTCTTAAAATATTTCCTTTCACTAATTTCCTCCTGTCAAACAGCGAGGGAAGCCAGATGAGGAGGAGGCAGGCCACCCTTATGCCCCGTACACACGATTGGAAATGCCACCAGCAAAACTCCGATGTGAGATTTTGGTCGGAAAATGCGACCGTGTGTATGCTCCATCGGACTTTTGCTGGCAGAATTCCAGCCAGCAAGGATTGAGAGCATGTTCTTTATTTTTCGTCGGAAAAAGTTCCTATTCGAAAATGCGATCGTCTGTATGCAATTCCGACGCGCCAAAAATCATGCATGCTCAGAATCAAGTACAAGACAGAAGCGCTCGGTCTGGTAAAACTAGCATTCGTAAGGGAGAGTGTGTCAAGGAAACTTGGTGTGTCAAGTTTCCACAACAACATTACTATCTTGTATTTTTATAAAGCTCAAGGAGGTTGGTTGTTGTCCCTTGTTAATTAGACATTGTATTTTTGAAATAGCTGCCTACTCACAAACAAACTGCCCTATTTGAAGAAAAACACATAGGCAAGTATTTTCATATAAAAAAAAACATTTATTCTGGCTCATAATAACAAAATAAAGAGGAAGGCAACGCTGGAGAAACTGCTTGAATTTGCAAAGCCTTTGGCCCCCAGGGCACACATCAATTAAAATTGGTAGCCTGAGAAGTCCATATAATAGGGAACACAATCTGGTCCAGGACTCCCCAAGATCATGAACAGCAGCAGATGACATATCTGTCCCCAGGCTGTGGTACTACCACAGCCTGCGTCTTCTGTCAGACCAGACTGAACCCAGACCATCACTTTCTTGTCTTCCTTGCAGCCTTCCCTCCACGCTTCCCTGCAGCCTTCCCTATAGCCTTCCCTTCAGCCTTCCTTGGAGGCTGTGGCTCTGAAGGCGGACTTGTGGCAGGAGGAGGAGAAGGAGGATGGGCGAGTGCACCTAAGTGCATGTTATCACTCATTTGGCCCCTCAACCCCTTATGAATGGCCTCAAAAATAATTTTCTGACAGATGACGCGTTGGCCCTCCTCCATTTGCTGCAATTTGGCAGCTACATAGCAGCCATAGGCCTTTTCAGCGTTGGGGGGGCTTTTCAGGGCCGCATTAGCCTCCTTAATGAGGCCCACTGCTGCCTCCTCTTCGTTACTCCCCTTCCTGGCCCTTTTTGTTGGAAGGCAGAGGGGAGGCACCTGGGATTGGATGAGGCTCCTACTGGGTCTGGCCACCTCCTGGCTGACACTCACCCCTGCCTCCTCCTGTGTGCCACATTCCAGAGCCTCGTCCTGGCTGAGGTCTTCCTGTGTATGAAAAAGGGACGTAGTTTTAGTTTTTGGTTCATCAATCACACACAATTTTCAGCTCATGACTGTTGCAAATTGAATGTTAATAAATAGAAAAGACTATCATTCTGAGCCTAGCATTTTTCATTCTTGTCACAATCATTTTTGCCCCCTACTGTCTATTGATATGTCAAACACTTTTTGTTAAATCATTCATTTGTTATCAATAATAACATCTAGTTAACAACAATAATTTTCGGACAATAAATATGTTAAAGAATACTATAACTGCCTCCAGCTGGGCTCCTCAACTTCTCTCAGGATGGAAGGCCCAGGTTGGTCCTCGGAAGCCTCAGCTGGAGTTGAGGGGAGGGTTGAGGGAAGGCTGGATGGAAGTGTAGAAAGTGATTCCCTGACTTCCATCTGGTCTTCCAGAAACCGCATCCTGTTGTAGTAGAAATTGAGGGAGCAGGATCAGTACAGAAGGATCAAGAAAGTGCTTCTAAAAAGTAGTTGTCGTGTGTTCCTATTAGTATTATTACTTGCATGGTGCTCCATGTGCTTTTCTTTACTGTCGTACAGTTTAAAATGGCAACTTTCAGGCTCGTGGGCACAGTAATCGTTTGCAGTAAACATTGTTCGTTCACCAACTAAATACAATGTTTAAGGCAGATACAGGGTTAACTACATTTGGTCATGCTAATTTGTAATAAAAGAACTTTAGGACATCGTTGTTTAGATGTGTTTGTAACTAGAATGAATAGCAAACTTGATTCAGTGTAATGTAATGAGAGGACACTCAGCAGCTGTTTACACATCTGGACTCAGGAGCACTAGTGTGGGACACAAGAACAAACTTTTTAGGGTGTCCCACATAGGTGCTCCAGTGGATACTTGGGGTGTCTACGTGTGAAACTTTTCCAAAAAAGGTAAGTATTGCAGCTTTGTTAAGGGAATAAATAATGTCTTCAACTTGGAACTCTGCCCAAACAGACAATTGTACCCCACTTCCAAGGAATGTTTCATATTTCTGGCCACAAATATCTGTGTGCTAAGTATACCTTTTGTTTTATTCTCATAGGGGAGAAAAGACTCGGGACGTCTGAGGACTCCAGGAACCCCCCCCCCCCCCACCTCCTAAAGAAGGGGAACAGAGGACACAACCTCAGGATGTGGAGGAAGGAGAGGTGGTTGAGATTGTCACCACAAGGTGAGTGTCTGACACCACAGATTCAGGTAATAGATGTATGCCTGCATATTTATAATACATTGGGGTGTATTTTTTCTTTTAGGTGATGTGCATGTTGTGGAAGAAAAATCTATTCATTCCACGACTGACAGTGCACAAAGTCTAATCCAGGACATAATGTGGTGTAGTCGGGATTTAGACCTCATAAAGGAAAAAAACAAGCAGATTGAACAAAGAATGAAGAACATGATTGATGTACTAGGGAGAATCTAAATCCCAAAAAAATAACAACTTTTTTTTTTTTAATAGAAAATTTAAATAACCTTTTTATACATTTTAAAAGCCAAATTTGGAAGATGCGCACGGTGTGTCAACATGTGCTATCTGCCATCAGGGGATATCAATGTACGTGTTTTGTGGGTGCAACCCCTTCCTTGCAACTCTAGTAGGTGAGAGGAAGGGATTGCACCCCCAAAACACATCCATTGATCCCCCATGATGGGAGATAACACATGTTGACATTAGGCATGGGATCAGGAGGGAAATCTCCATTTTGACTCCCAATTTGTGTGCATCTTCTAAATTTGGCTTTTACAGGGGTAACATCACCCCATCTGATGAAGGCAAGATCAACACATTTTTAACACTATAATGTCCGATATTGCCTTCAGTTTTTCAATGTTGAACTTTGTAAGTTCCTGAGTTGTGTATGTTATGTTTTGAAACATGCCTGTTTATGTACTAAAAAAAATTGTAAAGGTAAAAATTTATAAAACAAAGATGTTATTTTTTTACCAAAAAAGGTTTTACAACGCACATGTGAATGTGCACGGAGTAAAATGTTTTATACTCAACAATGTGTGGCTTCTTCTTTCAATGCCCAATACCAGTTTTTGTATTAAGTTGGTGTTTACAGTGACAATGGGTGTTATTTAAATAATGAAAAAAACACTTGGTACTACAAGTGCACCAGGAGAACCTAGGAGACAGATAAAAGAAACACAAGCAGTAAATCCAATTCAAGATTTTATCATATCATTTTTTTTTAATTTTGCTAATATTTAAAAATTTGCTGGCATAGCAATAGCTCCCTACCTGTAAAATATTCCACATATTTTTGATGCACTTCACTTACGCTTTGGGGGGGCAAGCCAGGACGGCCAGCTTCCAGGGCCGTCAGTGTTGGTTCATGAAGTACGGCCTCAGGCCCAACTGAGGCAACATAACTAGAAGCATTTCGCTTTAAAAAGTTGTGCAAGATGCAGCATACTAACACGATGTGATTAAGTTTGTACTCCGCCATATTTATAGCCGTTAGAAATAGGCGGAACCAGCTGGCCATTATCCCAAAGGTGTTCTACATGACTCTTCTGGCTTTGGCCAGCCGGAAATTAAAAACCCTCTTCTCCGGGGTGAGGGTCCTCTGGGGTAATGGCCTCATCATGTGATCACCCAGGCCAAACGCTTCATCAGCAATAAAAACAAACGGGAGTCTTTCCACGTTCTCTTCCGCAGGTGGCAATCCCAAGCCACCACTCTGGAGACATTGGTAGAACTCCGTCAGGGCAAAGACTCCACCATCCGACAGCCGGTCATTCTTTCCCATGTCCACATAGAGAAACTCGCATGTCATTGACACCACCGCCATCAACACGATACTATTGAAACCCATATAATTAAAATAGTATGACCCTGAGTGGGGTGGTGGGACGATGTGGACATGCTTCCCATCAATTGCCCCTCCACAGTTGGGAAAGTTCCAACGGTCGGCAAAGTGGGATGCCACAGTCTGCCATTCTTGTGGCATTGAAGGAAACTGTGGAGTCAAAACATAAAAAAAAAAAATTTGTACTTTTGCAATTTTTGAAAAGTAGAAAAGCTGAAAAGCGCGAATCGTCTCTCAACAAACTTCTACTAACACGAGATAAACGCGAGATTAGCAGAAGAAGCCCAAAGGGTGGTGCACTGGCTATTGAACTTCCTTTTTCTAGTGCCGTCGTATGTGTTGCACGTCACCTCGTTCTTGACGGTCGGAATTTGGTGTGACCGTGTGTATGCAAGACAAGCTGGAGCGGAATCCTGTCGGAAAAGCCATCATACCTTTTTCCGACCAAAGTCCCGATCGTTTGTAAGCGGCATAAGCCTAGGTTCACCAAAGAATGAGGTGCAGGAAACCCACAATCCATAAGCATTTCCAGCACAACATTTAAATCGCACTGCCCCTGTCAGTGCAATCTTAACAACACCCCACCCCTTACTTGCATCTACTGGTGGAAGGGGTCAGCAGGACACCTATGTGTTTTACAGCTGATGTACAGTGGGTGCACCCAGCCAGACTACAACACCCAATACAGCATGCTCTTGAGAGGTTCCTAGATATAATGTAGGTGACCACCTAGATGTGAGACCTTCGGAACTACAGGGGGTGTGTCACTGACAATAAGTCACACGGCCATCATAACCATGACCATGATCATGATCTCAACACTACCTGTAGGACTACAGAGGGTGTATCTCTGATAGCAAAACCAGTGCAATGGGAGCTGAATGAAGCCATGAAGCCCAGAAGATACCCAGCATCTATCGGTGAAACTACAGGTTTCAAAAACCTTCAATGCAAATCTGTACTGCAATATTGGGGAGATTTCAAGTCAACAAAAAGACGGGGGCAGAGCTTACAGTTGCAATAAAAAGTATGTGAACTAGTGGCGTCTCCAGCTTTCAAATTTAGGGGGGGCACATGGGGGGACAGGGACAAAAGTAGGGGGGCAACTATAAAATGCATATATATATATATATATATATATATATATATATATATATATATATATATATATATATATATATATATATATATATCCTGGGGCCCTTTACTAAGACCCCACAACGGGCCCTTTCACATGTTCTGCAGTAAGCTCCCTTCCTACTGTATTGGGGTCCCCCAGGGTGGCAGAAAACAAGAGATATATGTCACCAGCATATCAAGAAAATATAAGGATCCAAAGCAGTGGGAGAACTATCAGGGTTGCAAAGGTTGTCTTGCCTCCGGGCCCTGGTGTTCTGCCACTGTGGGGTTCCCCAGCCTCCTCTTGCTGTCCTGCCCCTGCTATTGACAGTGCTGGTCTGGCATCTCTTGGAATTTACAGGCTGGTTCTCTTGTCCTAAGGACGGGAGAAATCAGTCTGTTTTTTCAGTAACTGAAAGTCCTGGTGGAGTCCTTCCTGCAACTCGCTCTTCTCCCTGCCAATGAGGATGCAGGTGAAGGAGCAGATCAGGCGGCCGTGGTTGTGTGAATGCTCGCATTATGCAGTGTCAGCGAGCAGGGGAGGGGGGAGGAATCACCCGCAGGAGCTGACTGGGGACTCTCTCCCTCTTAGACATTGATTTTTTGTAAAAAAAAAAAAAAAAAAAAATTTTTTTTTTTTGGGGGGGGGGGCACATGGTGGGGCACAGCATAATGTTGGGGGGGTCAGGGCCCCCTCTGGCCCCCCCCTAGGGTCGCTATTTTTGGAATGATATGGATTTCTGCACAAATTGGTCATAAAATGTGATCTGATCTTCATCTAAGTCACAACAATAGACAATCACAGTCTGCTTAAACTAATAACACACAAAGAATTAAATGTTACCATGTTTTTATTGCACACACCATGTAAACATTCACAGTGCAGGTGGAAAAAGTATGTGAACCCTTGGATTTAATAACTGGTTGAACCTCCTTTGGCAGCAATAACTTCAACCAAACGTTTCCTGTAGTTGCAGATCAGACGTGCACAACGGTCCGGAGTAATTCTTGACCATTTCTCTTTACAGAACTGCTTCAATTCACCAATATTCTTGGGATGTCTGGTGTGAATCGCTTTCTTGAGGTCATGCCACAGCATCTCATTCGGGCTGAGGTCAGGACTCTGAGTGGGCCACTCCAGAAGGTATATTTTCTTCTGTTTAAGCCATTCTGTTGTTGATTTACTTCTATGCTTTGGGTCGTTGTCCTGTTGCAACACCCATCTTCTGTTGAGCTTCAGCTGGTGGACAGATGGCCTTAAGTTCTCCTGCAAAATGTCTTGATAAAATTGGGAATTAATTTTTCCTTTGGTGATAGCAATCCGTCCAGGCCCTGACGCAGCAAAGCAGCCCCAAACCATGATGCCCCCACCACCATACTTCACAGTTGGGATGAGGTTTTGATGTTGGTGTGCTGTGCCTCTTTTTCTGAACACATAGAGGTTGATTTACTAAAGGCAACTAGACTGTGCACTTTGCACTGCAGGTGCAATTGCTCCAGAGCTTCGTAAATGAGGTAAAGCTTCACTTTGCAAAGAACACCCAATCACATGCAAAGGAAAATAAAAAAACAGCATGTTTGCTTGAACGTGATTGGATGATGGAAGTCAGCAGAGCTTCTGCTCATTTACTAAGCTCTGGAGCAACTGCTCTTGTAGAGTGCAACTGTACTTTGCAAAGCGCACAATCAATTTGCCTTTAGTAAATCAACCCCATAGTGTTGTGTGTTTCTTCCAAACAACTTAACTTTGGTTTCATCTGTCCACAGAATATTTTGCCAGTACTGCTGTGGAACATCCAGGTGCTCTTGAGCAAACTGTAAACGTGCAGCAATGTTTTTTTTGCACAGCAGTGGCTTCCTCTGTGGTATCCACCCATGAAATCCATTCTTGTTTAGTGTTTTACGTATCGTAGAATCGCCAACAGGGATGTTAGCATATGCCAGAGACTTTTGTAAGTCTTTAGCTGACACTCTAGGATTCTTCTTCACCTCATTGAGCAGTCTGCACTGTGCTCTTGCAGTCATCTTTACAAGACGCCCACTCCTAGGGAGAGTAGCAGCAGTGCTGAACTTTCTCCATTTATAGACAATTTGTCTTACCGTGGACTGATGAACAGCAAGGCTTTTGAGAGATACTTTTATAACCCTTTCCAGCTTTATGCAAGTCAACAATTCTTAATCGTAGGTCTTCTGAGAGCTCTTTTGTGCGAGACATCATTCACATCAGGCAATGCTTCTTGTGAAAAGCAAACCTAGAACTGGTGTGTGTTTTTTATAGGGCAGGGCAGCTGTAACCAACACCTCCAATCTCATCTCATTGATTGGACTCCAGTTGGCTGACACCTCACTCCAATTAGCTCTTGGAGATCTCATTAGTCTAGGGGTTCGCATACTTTTTCCACTTGCACTGTGAATGTTTACATGGTGTGTTCAATAAAAACATGGTAACATTTAATTCTTTGTGTGTTATTAGTTTAAGCAGACTGTGATTGTCTATTGTTGTGAAGATCAGATCACATTTTATGACCGATATGTGCAGAAATCTATATCTTTCCAAAAGGGTTCACATACTTTTTATTGCAACTGTACATTTAGGCACAATAATTTAGCTCATACTCATAGGTGATATGGCCAATGTTTTTCAAGTATGTCCACGATTTACAACTTTGAGTATCTTAATTTATTTTATTTTTTTACTAACATTGTAAAAAAGAGTAGTAAATCACAACCACTGTGTAGCACTGAAAAGCAGCAAGAGGAACCTGAATATAACGATCAAATACAGTTGCTCACATGTATATACTGTATCTTTACGGATTACATATGTATACATAAACAAGGTTTTAAATCATTAACAAATATTGATAAGATTTACATCAATCTTATGTAGCCATTGTGTGAACACTACTGACAAACGATCCGCCAAATCACCCCACTGCCAGACTTCATACATCCTTTCCAGAGACAATGAACAGTCATTTGCAAGCTTCGTTTTTGTTGTTTTATTGGGGGTACAACTTGGATAGGGATTGGGATATCGGATGCCCATAGGATAAATCATTGCCATCATATTTACAGTTTCAGTATACTTTGATCATAGTTAGAGCCTGATGTTTGAATGTGCACACTTGACTAAATAGAAATCTTCTGCAGCTCCCTGCAGACTGTTACTCCCTCTGCATCTCCTATGCAGACTATTGCTCCCTGCATCTCCATGCAGACTGCTGTTACTAAGAGTTCTCCATCCATCACCGTGTGAGGGACAGAAACATCACTTTTGACCGTGTAAAAGTAATGGTCTTAGTTCTCTTCACCATCTGCCCAAACTTGCTTCTCCTTGCACTCTTGGTTTCCTCCTGCACAACTTGTAGTTACATTAGGGTATAACACATCCTCTTCTAATGGGTATGAAGAACTCAATCTGAATAAGCCCCTCTACTGGCTCTGGTGACTCTCTGCTACTAGGCCTGAGGCCTGCAGAACCTCTCCCGGGAGGCCTAGTAGGTTAAAGACTATGTTCTAGGAAATCCCCTGGGGTCTGGAAGATTGGAGAACCTTCTAGAATTAGAGTGCGGGGGTTAGGAGCAGCTGTCATGCATATTTCTGAGGACTTAGCCAATTCCCAGTAGTGGGCTAGACAGGGGATAGATTTCACCTCATAAATAGACATGGGCCATGCTAGCAGGGCAAGCTTGAAGATGGAGATGCAGTGTTGAGGAGGCTGTTGGTGGCCCTAAGGGATACCCTCTAGTCTGGGGGGGTGACCTGATTTGGGCCAGGTGCTGGAGAGTTCCTGCCAAAGACACAAGGGAGGAAGCTTTCCTGGAGGCACGGGAGCAAGAAGAGTAGTTCAACACTGGTGAGGACTAACAAAGGGGGAGATTGCCACATGTAGCCAGTCTCCCTTGAAGACAGTAATGGGCTTAAGTCTTCAGTCCTTTCCCTGAGAAATCTCCTGAGAGTCAGATGGGTGGGCTGGTGAAGAGTGAGTTGGGTGGACTGGTGTAAAAAGGCAGCTGCAGCCAGGTGGGCTGGCAGGGCCTGAAGGGGTGGTGCTGGGATTAGTGACCGCAAAGGGAAACTTACATGCTGTGTCACTCTATGTGTGCTACTGTCAAGGGACTGTGAGTTCCTGCCCGTAATGGGCTGTTACTGAACGGACAAGGAGACTGTCAAGTTCCCCCAGGAGTGTACCAGCAGAGGCTGAGCAAGAAGGAGGCCAAGCATGTGCAGGAGGAAAGTGAAGAAGAGTCTGTATATAGCTGTATATAGGAAGTTGTCCCTGAAGTTTGCTAAAGTCAAGTGGGCATATCATAACCTCACATACCCATCCATGTTATTAACCCCCTAATAAACAACAACAAAAAAACAAAGCTACAGACTGTTTTCTGACTCTGTGTGCCTGTGAAGATTCAGTGTGCATGGCTGTGCAGGAGGTGAGGGATCCTTTTCATCTGCAGTGTATATCTATATATATATCTATATATATATATAGATATATATATAGATAGATAGATATAGATATACACTCAGCTGGCATGGTATCTCTGTATTCTGGTGCTGTGGGTGAATGAGTACAAATCTCTAATTCAATTACCCCTGAGAGCAGTGCCAGTTTAGCAAAAAAAAGTTGCTTTAAATTTTAACGGGGTTTCCTATAATTTTATGCTACAGCTTCCAGATTTTTTTTGTCAAAGCTTAATTGAGCAAGCTCAAGTTATAAGCCGATTGGCTACCATGCACAGCTGCACCAGATTCTGAGCAGTGGTGTTGCTAGGGGGTGGCTATTGGGGCTATAGCCCTGAATCTGGGGTTCATAGCTTTGAGTCTCTTGCTGCAGGGTGCCTGCCTAACTAGCGGGTCGTGGCTGTGGCAGGCGAGAGGCAGATGAGAGAAGAGAAGCGAACAGGCGGACGAGCAGGGGTGACATCATCTCTCTCTGCCCGCTCCACATCACCGCTCTTCCGCCCTCACAGCCTGGCATGGCAAGTGACAATCCACATCAGTTGGTAAGTGACAATCCATACCTCGTGCCAGGTGACATGGCAAGTGACAACCCACATCTGGTGGCAGGTGAGGTGGCAAGTGACAACCAGCATCAGGTGGCAAGTGACAATCTGCAAATGGTGGCAGGTGACATGGCAAGTGACAATCTGCAAATGGTGGCAGGTGACGTGGCAAGTGACAATCCACATCGGGTAGCAGGTGACATGGCAAGTGGCAAACTGCAAATGGTGGCAGGTGATGTGGCAAGTGACAATCTGCAAATGGTGGCAGGTGATGTGGCAATCTGCAAATTGTGGCAGATGACGTGGCAAGTGACAATCCACATCTGGTGGCAGGTGACGTGGCAGGTGACAATCCACATCAGGTCGCAAGTGACAATCCACATCTGGTGCCAGGTGACAGTGGCAAGTGAAAATCCACATCTGGTGGCAGGTGACATGGCAAGTGACAATCCACATCTAGTGGCAGGTGACGGTGGCAAGTAACAAGCTGCATCTGGTGACAGGCGACGGTGGCAAGTGACACGCAGATGACGTGGCAAGTGACAATCCACATCTGGTGGCAGGTGACGTGGCAGGTGACAATCCACATCAGGTCGCAAGTGACAATCCACATCTGGTGCCAGGTGACAGTGGCAAGTGACAATCCACATCTGGTGGCAGGTGACATGGCAAGTGACAATCCACATCTAGTGGCAGGTGACGGTGGCAAGTAATAAGCTGCATCTGGTGACAGGCGACGGTGGCAAGTGACACGCTGCATCTGGTGACAAGCGATGGTGGCAAGTGACACGCTGCATCTGATGGCAGGAGATGTGGCAAGTGACACGCCCAGGGCTCCCACTGATTCTGCATTATGGTGAGCTGAACCACTTCATTATATATTAGAATGTAACAATAGAAACAATGCGCTTCAATCACCCTGACACCATATCAACCATTGTGCCATGCTGATTGAAGCACCAACACCAGCCATTGCCCGTGAAAAATTGCTTACCACTGGCGCGCCCTCCCCCCCTTAGGCCTGCAAACAGGTTAATGACCGCTGCTATGGGCTCTATCCCCAGATCTTTGGAAGACCTAGCAACACCCCTGATTCTTAGTGCTTCAGTTTTAGTAAATCATCAGTGTTTGTAAACACAAAATGTGTGTTGGTACTGACCCTTATTAACCACCTGCCTACTGCTCACAGTAAATATACTATGAGCGGGCAGCAGGTACAGGAACAGCCATGTACATGAACATGACGCGAACGACCTTCTTCCGACCTTCTTCCGACCTCATCCCATTGGCTCCCGCTGCTGTCGATCAAATCCAGTGATACTGGAGCAGGGGGCGGGACCGTGCCCTGCTGTCTGTGTCAATGGACGCAGCAACAGGACTCGGGAGCGCGCCCACGCGAGTGCCCCGATGGAATTCGGCTCTCCATGGGGGCACTCGATGTGGAGGAGGAGCCAGGAGTGCCGCCAGGGAATCCCAGAAGAGGAGGATCTGGACCACTCTTTGCAAAACCCTTGCATAGAGGAGGTAAGTATGATATGTTTGTTATTTTATTTTTTATAGAATTAGTTAAAAAACGAATTTGGAACGAAACAAATTGCACATGTCTAGATTTTATGTAAATGTTCTTTTTTTTTTTTTTTTTTTAACAGAAAAGTTTTTATTAATAACAAAAAAAAAAACAATACAAAGAAAAGAAAAGAAAAAAAAACAACGGTACATCATAAGTATATGATAACAAGGTATTCCAGACATCCGTAAAGTAACGGGATAGAGAAAACCACAGAGGAGTTGGTGATGCTACACAAAGTCATATCTAGGATAGGTAACAGGGCAAGGCGTAAATTTTTCAGTTTAAAGTAAACTTAATTTCTGTCTCATATACCTGAAAAACTTTAATAAAATAAAATGGAAACGAAAAACGTGAGGTTCTAGCTCTTCACCACTCTGTTCAAAATGATCTTTTGAAAAGGCAATATAAAACAACAGTTTAAAAACTTTAAAAAAATAAATAAATAAATAAACCGACCAAAAGCCTGTATAGGTTTTTTTTCTTGAAATAAACCACATAATGAATTATCTGTTCCAGGAACAAGCACACTTTACTGGTGTTGAGATGCATTAGTGTCTAGGTTCTCTATGGTATCTCAGGTTACATTCATACATCTAATGCTCATTAGACTGTACTCACCAGATCACAATGATGTATCCATGTTACTCTATGTCCAGCCATGCTCCAGAATGTAGACTTTCTCATCTGGATGACAAAACGCCGGCAGTATCTTGGTTAGGAATGTGAGGTCTGTCCTAACAGGCAAAGCATGTCATTACTGGATCCACCTATTACTAATCAATTCTTTGCCTCACTTGACCCAAGGTAGCTCGCAGGCGAATTATCTGGATGAAAATGAATAGTAAGAGGCACACTTCGTCATATTTACATGTTATAAAAATGCTCTTTATATTTTAAGGGTCAGTCAGTTTGATTGTATGGACATACTAAAGCTGGCCATACTTTGTTAGAAAATCATTTGAAAAAGCATTCGATACGCTCGATCATTTGACTTTCAAAATGTTATGTCTGATATTTTGAGCCTAAACAATCAATTTTCTAAACAGTACTGAGTCCGATAAAAAAGCAGTTTAAAAATATCTACAGTGCATGCCCATGTTAAAATTTAACCCCGGATTGCGTAATAGATCGCCGAAAAGTTTACCATTTATGTTGTTATCAATCATTAATTTGTCAATAATTAGGCGACATATACTAAATTGCCAAAAGTATTGGTACGCCTACCTTTACACACACATGAACTTTAATGGCATCGCAGTCTTAGTCCATAGGGTTCAATATTGAGTTGGCCCACCCTTTACAGCCATAACAGCTTCAACTCTTCTGGGAAGGCTGTCCACAAGGTTTAGGAGAGTGTCTATGGGAATGTTTGACCATTCTTCCAGAAGCACATTTGTGAGGTCCGACACTGATGTTGGACGAGAAGCCTGACTCTCAGTCTCTGCGCTAATTCATCCCAAAGGTGTTCTATCGAGTTGAGGTCAGGACTCTGTGCAGGCCAGTCAAGTTCCTCCACCCCAAACTCGCTCATCCATGTCATTATGGACCATGCTTTGTGCACTGGTGTGCAGTCATGTTGGAACAGGAAGGGGCCATCCCCAAACTGTTCCCACAAAGTTGGGAGTATGAAATTGTCCAAAATGTCTTGCTATGCTGACGCATTAAGAGTTCCCTTCACTGGAACCAAGGGGCCAAGCCCTACTCCTGAAAAACAATCTCACACCATAACATACCCCCCCCCCCCCCCCCACCAAATGATTTGGACAAGTGCACAAAGCAAGGTCCATAAAGACATGGAAGAACAAGTTTGGGGTGCATGAACTTGACTACCCTGCACAGAGTCTTGACCTCAACCCATTAGAACACCTTTGGGATGAATTAGAGCAGAGACTGCGAGCCAGGCCTTCTCATCCACATCAGTGCCTGACCTCACAAATGCACTTCTGGAAGAATGGTCAAACATTCCCATAAACACACTTCTAAACCTTGTGGACAGCTTTCCCAGAAGAGTTGAAGCTGTTATAGCTGCAAAGGGTGGGCCAACTCAATATTGAACCCTACGGGCTAAGACTGGGATGCCATTAAAGTTCATGTGCGTGTAAAGGCAGGCGTACCAATACTTTTGGTAATATAGTGTATATCGATACAATGATGGCATTATCGCATGCATATTCGACAGATCTTTAGAAATCCAACCATTTTTTGAACGATTTTTTTAACCGTGTATGGCCAACTTCACTGTTATAATTAGGGGAACTGCACTGCCTCCTCAATCAGGAGTGACCCATACACACAGCTTTATAGTAATAGCACTTTATTCACTGCTGCAGGAAAACACACTGGGAATTTAGTCCATACAGGTAAGCACATTCTGTAAAAAAAATAAAATGTAATCCAAACTATATGTAGGCCTAATGGTGACCTCCAGAGTCAGGGACAGCTGACATCCTTCTGTGTAGAGTGGGTTACGAGGTATGGTGGGTGCAATACTAGGTAGATTAATGGGCGCCAGACACTTCTTGAATGCTAAAAGATTTTTTGTCTCTTAAAGGGGTTGTAAAGATGTTTTTTTTTTTTTTTTAAAATAACAAACATGTTATACTTACCTTCACTGTGCAGCTCGTTCTGCACAGAGTGGCCCCGAACCTGGTCTTCTGGGGTCCCTCGGCGGCTGTTTCAGCTCCTCCCCGCAAGCATTTACCACCTTCATGCGAGCTCCCTCGCACGGTGGTGAGTGCTTGCGGGCGCGCTCCCGTGATACAGCCGGCGGCTATAGCCGCTCGCTGTATCACTCGGCCCCGCCCCCCGGCGCGCCGCGTCATCGGATGTGATTGACAGCAGCGCGAGCCAATGGCTGCGCTGCTTTCAATCCATCCACTGCAGCCAATCAGCGACCAGGCTGAGCTGCAATGAAGCTGACGAGGACGAGGAGCGAAGATTCGAGGCGTCAGGTAAGTAAAACGGGGGGGCTGGGGGCGGCGGTACTGTCAAAAGTTTTTTCACCTTAATGCATAGAATGCATTAAGGTGAAAAAATTTTTACCTTTACAACCCCTTTAAACAGAACTGTGGGAGAGAGGGTTAAGGCCAGGATACCCTTTAGTAGTTGCAATGTTAATTGGCAGACTCCGAGACTTCTACAGGTAGACAGCCATGCAGGGAAAGGCATCAAACAAGACACCACATCGGCACGAGTAGGATAGGTGTCTCCTATGGCAACAGTCTTGTAACAGTTTCTAACACAAATTGTAACAATTCCTTTACTTCCCCTACAATTTCCTCTTGTAGATGTTCACTCAACTGAGCTCCCAGTCTCTCTCACTAGACTTACTGATCCACTGCCACAGGATCCCCTGAGCTCTTCCAATCTTCTCACTTAGTATCTTCCTCAAGCGTCACACCGGTGTCCCTGCTGGGTCCCTAGCTTGGCTCTCACAGATATTCCTCAAGTGTCACCCCACTGGCCTGCTCGGTCCCTGGCTTGACACACAATACTGCTCTGCAAGCGTCACCTCCACTGGCTGGATCCCTGGCTTGGCACCTGCTGAAGTTTCCCAATTCTTCACCATCCCCGGTTGGTGAGAACACTGCTCTGGTAGTTGCTTCAGCTACTCACAGTGGTCCCTGGTAATAAGATAGATGGTCCCTTAGTGGCGACAGCTTCCCCTCTACATCTGACTACGACAGGTTCTCCAGCCGGCAGAACCGTCACTTCTGGTTGGACTGCAAGCTTTAGTCCCAACCCTATGCTGCTCTATTGCTTCTGGATAGGCCCCTCAGATAGCCTAGCAGCCAGATGCCCCTGGGATAGGCCTCAGACTCCGGCCTAGCAGCCCGGGGCAATACAACACACGTCCACCCAGACAGCTGTACAGGTGGCACAGAACCCCGATCACCTGACCCTACCCAAATAAATAGGCTCTCCCAGCAGGCCAAGGGATCCAAGAAAATCCCTGCCCATTGGCTGAGACACCTCATTCATTCCTAATCTGTCCTTGCAATGTCCTTGTCTTATCTAATGTCACCAGGTACCCGGCCACCTAACGACAGAAGAGAGAAGTGGCACAATTCCAGAATTAGGGTGAAATCATTTGACCTCCTAACAATTGGCCAAGGCAACTACCCCTGGCAACTAAATTTAACAGCATCCCTGCCAAGACATCAGGGTGCTACATATACTTTTAAACAAAAAATATAGCTATTGGGTATGTGGATGGGGGATTATAACGGTGCTCAGGTCAAGGGGTATGTAGAAGAAAAGCGCAAGAAAGGAGAATTTGTAAAAGACAAAAGTTACAAACTTTATTAATGGTAATACACAAATAGGAAATTGCACTTAGAACAATAAACACATTAAAATAGGTACGTATACTGTATATGACCCATAGTATGATGAAGTAGGCCAGATGGAAATGGCCGACAGAGAGGGGGGCTCAATTTCCTACATGTTTCGCCAAGGCATTGGCTTCTTCAGGGAACAAGAGCTCAAATATGGATATATAGAGGGGGTTCTGTGTATGGAGATATAGAAAACATCATGTAATCAAAAATATATTTAACAATACAGCACATCATATACATTCAGAAGGATCAATATTGTGGCTGGATAGACATGCAACCCAAGGATCCCACCAGTCCTGACAATGCAAACGTACCTGCGGCGTCAGTACCAAGGGGGAGGCCGTACGAAGGCGTCACCACAGGGGAGTAAGCAGGCCGCACCGTAAAATGTGCCTGCAGGGGGTATACAGTAGACCTGGCAATGGAGTGTATTGACATTGTGTAAGTAATAGTTGAGTTTAACAAACGAAAGGCAGGGGATAGTTACATGTCGGTTGCATGAGGCTAAAATGTGTAAAAGTATATGGGTAGTATAACTAAATCGCATTGAAAAAGTATAAACTCACGTTTTTCTCTAAAAGCAGGTAGAATAGAGAGGACACAGAGTGCCTGCAGGTGGATAAACACATACACAGCAAGACAGTCGATGGGGTAAGCCAAATCGGCGGTCAGTTGAAAAGGAGCCTGAGTGAAAGAGTAAATTGCTTGAAGGATAGTACTAATGATTACTTTAAATTTGACTAGGCAAAGGTCATCAGAAAGGTACTTACTTAATATAATCAGCTATCAACTGAAGATGTAATGGTGATGCAGTGACACGAATGGAGTGTCTGGCTTGGAGGTTTTTTAATTAGGTAGTCTTTGAAGTAAGGTAGCAATTACGGTGCCTACCTAAATAAAGTGAATACAGGAGGGAAGTTTTAAGACAGCATGGATTCTAATGGGCAGGTGGAATTGATAAGGGAACAAAGAGTATCTTACCTAGTAAGCCCTATAACATATAGTGTCACTCGGAGGAGAGCAGTATTGGCCAAGAGAATGGGTGATGAATCCCAGGTAGCTCCTATAGGTAATGATAAGGGGCACTATAAGTAGTACACAAAGAGAGAATCATTGCGAAATACCATCAGAGAAGGGGATTACCTGGATGCTGTGTGTGGAGTGGAAGCAGGCACGTCCCTCGTCCAGCAGAGGGACTGGGGAACTGGCCGGTTGCTGATATACCCCCCACATCTGATCAGATACTGATCAGGTGTGCGGACGCAAGAAGAAGGCATCCGCGCCTGCGCACATTGCGGTGCCGTGGAACTACACGTTCCATCATGCAACGCGCGCGCATGCTCAGAGCTAACGGGCCAAGTGGCGAATGGGAGAGCGAGACGCATCGGAATGGGAAGTACCAAGGCGCATCCCCCTCCCACCGGCTGATGGAAACAGAAGGACCAGAGAGTCCGAGTGCGGCGCGGACACCATGGGCAGACAGGAATCTGCCCTGGGCGTCCGTACAGGCACGAACAGCGCTGGCGATGCACCTCCCGAAGGGGGAGCCGGCGCCACGACCATCACACCAAGGCACTAAGAGGACGGAGATGCGATGCAGTCCGGTGGTGGGGCACGTCAAGTGCATGTAGGGGAGTGGGCGGAGACACAGGGTGAGGGAGATATGCCTACCCTCACATGGCAATCCATAAGAGTCCATAGGGATGCCGAAGAGTGCCTGTATGTCAGCCCACAATGTCCAGCCACAAACTGAAAACCATGCATAGAGGACCACAGGGTCCTGGTTACAAAGTAGAGCGTCTGAAAGGACAAAAAGAAATACTGATGTGACATAAACTAACATTATAGGAACCAATGGGTCAAAGGCATGTAATTGGTGTTGATACAAAATCAGAAGATTTTTTAACATATCTAAAAATGTAAAAAAAGTATTGAGGTTGAACCAGACTTGAAAAATGAACAATAAAAAATGTACATTTGTGGCAAACAACAATATCACGATGGTGTAGGGTGTATAAAAAGAGCTGTAAGGGGAACCACAGGTGCAGCCTTGGCAAAGAGACTGGGGAGCAAGGAAATGAAAGGCAGAGCAAAGAAGAGAAAAAGCGGAACGAAAGGGGACAGGTAAGTGAGGGCGAAGACGGTAGAAACTACAGACGACGCTGACTGAGGGGTGGGCATAGAGAAAGGAGAAGTATGATACATTGCGAGTATGAAACACCCAAATAAAGATATTAAAGAAAGGGTTTAAAACTAATGTATTCATTGAGTCCTGGAAAATTGGTGGCATTTAAAATATGGATCCATTTTGTTTCAAGTCTTAATAACTTATTATCAATGCTGCCGCCTCTAATATGTGGAGGAACATGTTCGAGTGCGGAAAACAAGATCACATGGGGATCAGAATTATGTTGGGCAGCGATGTGCCTGTTGATAGCAGTGGTAGTGATGTTTTTGTATAACGGTTTGATGTGGTCACGAATGCGGATCTGGAGTGGGCACACTGCCACAGGTACATACCAATGTGGCAGATGTGACATATGTGCATTTGTCACCAACTCACAATTGGTGAATCTGCCTAATGGAAACACTCATGCCATCAGACATCGTGTCACCTGTGCCACCGTAGGTGTCGTATATTTGGCTCAATGCCAATGCGGCTCATACTATGTAGGCAAAACTAAACGTCCATTCCAGATCCGCATTCGTGACCACATCAAACCGTTATTAAGACTTGAAACAAAATGGATCCATATTTTAAATGCCACCAATTTTCCAGGACTCAATGAATACATTAGTTTTAAACCCTTTCTTTAATATCTTTATTTGGGTGTTTCATACTCGCAATGTATCATACTTCTCCTTTCTCTATGCCCACCCCTCAGTCAGCGTCGTCTGTAGTTTCTACCGTCTTCGCCCTCACTTACCTGTCCCCTTTCGTTCCGCTTTTTCTCTTCTTTGCTCTGCCTTTCATTTCCTTGCTCCCCAGTCTCTTTGCCAAGGCTGCACCTGTGGTTCCCCTTACAGCTCTTTTTATACACCCTACACCATCGTGATATTGTTGTTTGCCACAAATGTACATTTTTTATTGTTCATTTTTCAAGTCTGGTTCAACCTCAATACTTTTTTTACATTTTTAGATATGTTAAAAAATCTTCTGATTTTGTATCAACACCAATTACATGCCTTTGACCCATTGGTTCCTATAATGTTAGTTTATGTCACATCAGTATTTCTTTTTGTCCTTTCAGACGCTCTACTTTGTAACCAGGACCCTGTGGTCCTCTATGCATGGTTTTCAGTTTGTGGCTGGACATTGTGGGCTGACATACAGGCACTCTTCGGCATCCCTATGGACTCTTATGGATTGCCATGTGAGGGTAGGCATATCTCCCTCACCCTGTGTCTCCGCCCACTCCCCTACATGCACTTGACGTGCCCCACCACCGGACTGCATCGCATCTCCGTCCTCTTAGTGCCTTGGTGTGATGGTCGTGGCGCCGGCTCCCCCTTCGGGAGGTGCATCGCCAGCGCTGTTCGTGCCTGTACGGACGCCCAGGGCAGATTCCTGTCTGCCCATGGTGTCCGCGCCGCACTCGGACTCTCTGGTCCTTCTGTTTCCATCAGCCGGTGGGAGGGGGATGCGCCTTGGTACTTCCCATTCCGATGCGTCTCGCTCTCCCATTCGCCACTTGGCCCGTTAGCTCTGAGCATGCGCGCGCGTTGCATGATGGAACGTGTAGTTCCACGGCACCGCAATGTGCGCAGGCGCGGATGCCTTCTTCTTGCGTCCGCACACCTGATCAGTATCTGATCAGATGTGGGGGGTATATCAGCAACCGGCCAGTTCCCCAGTCCCTCTGCTGGACGAGGGACGTGCCTGCTTCCACTCCACACACAGCATCCAGGTAATCCCCTTCTCTGATGGTATTTCGCAATGATTCTCTCTTTGTGTACTACTTATAGTGCCCCTTATCATTACCTATAGGAGCTACCTGGGATTCATCACCCATTCTCTTGGCCAATACTGCTCTCCTCCGAGTGACACTATATGTTATAGGGCTTACTAGGTAAGATACTCTTTGTTCCCTTATCAATTCCACCTGCCCATTAGAATCCATGCTGTCTTAAAACTTCCCTCCTGTATTCACTTTATTTAGGTAGGCACCGTAATTGCTACCTTACTTCAAAGACTACCTAATTAAAAAACCTCCAAGCCAGACACTCCATTCGTGTCACTGCATCACCATTACATCTTCAGTTGATAGCTGATTATATTAAGTAAGTACCTTTCTGATGACCTTTGCCTAGTCAAATTTAAAGTAATCATTAGTACTATCCTTCAAGCAATTTACTCTTTCACTCAGGCTCCTTTTCAACTGACCGCCGATTTGGCTTACCCCATCGACTGTCTTGCTGTGTATGTGTTTATCCACCTGCAGGCACTCTGTGTCCTCTCTATTCTACCTGCTTTTAGAGAAAAACGTGAGTTTATACTTTTTCAATGCGATTTAGTTATACTACCCATATACTTTTACACATTTTAGCCTCATGCAACCGACATGTAACTATCCCCTGCCTTTCGTTTGTTAAACTCAACTATTACTTACACAATGTCAATACACTCCATTGCCAGGTCTACTGTATACCCCCTGCAGGCACATTTTACGGTGCGGCCTGCTTACTCCCCTGTGGTGACGCCTTCGTACGGCCTCCCCCTTGGTACTGACGCCGCAGGTACGTTTGCATTGTCAGGACTGGTGGGATCCTTGGGTTGCATGTCTATCCAACCACAATATTGATCCTTCTGAATGTATATGATGTGCTGTATTGTTAAATATATTTTTGATTACATGATGTTTTCTATATCTCCATACACAGAACCCCCTCTATATATCCATATTTGAGCTCTTGTTCCCTGAAGAAGCCAATGCCTTGGCGAAACATGTAGGAAATTGAGCCCCCCTCTCTGTCGGCCATTTCCATCTGG
The DNA here is from genome assembly GCF_042186555.1 of Aquarana catesbeiana. Taxonomy (NCBI): domain Eukaryota; kingdom Metazoa; phylum Chordata; class Amphibia; order Anura; family Ranidae; genus Aquarana; species Aquarana catesbeiana. Next base: position 104,910,071 of record NC_133324.1, on the reverse strand, counting down.
CCTACTTCATCATACTATGGGTCATATACAGTATACGTACCTATTTTAATGTGTTTATTGTTCTAAGTGCAATTTCCTATTTGTGTATTACCATTAATAAAGTTTGTAACTTTTGTCTTTTACAAATTCTCCTTTCTTGCGCTTTTCTTCTACATACCCCTTGACCTGAGCACCGTTATAATCCCCCATCCACATACCCAATAGCTATTTTGATTATTTTGGGGATGAGGTGCTGCATCCTACGGTACCACCTAGCCACTCCTACACTATTTAAACAAAAAATATAATTCTGCAAAAGCAAAACAATAGTGTACTTACAACAAAAACTAAAGCACTAAACTCTGGGTGCAAAATACAACGTAGTAAACTTGCATAGGCTTACCTTGTTCCTGTCTTGAGAGAAGCATGTGTTGATCCTTTATTATATCATCATTGGTGTCTTTGGGTGTTTTGTAGCTTTTAAGGGTCTCCTATTCTTGAAGAGGCTCTTTATCCATAGGTGCTCCAGTTTGGGCAGAAGGCTGTGTGGCTGAATCCTGGTAACAGCAGCATATCAGGTAATATGCCCACCTACTCACTCATTACCCTAGAATCAGAACCCTCTCCTATTTTTACAAAGTAAGGGACCAGTAGGTCGGACCCAAGAAAGCCAGGAACCAGGAAACCAGGAAAACATATTAACACTAACCCTCCCGGCTGGGGCAGCATAAAACTCAACCAGCTGACAAGTAAAAGTTAGGCATAACTACATTATGTAACTCCTCCCACAGTGGCAAGCAGGTTTCCAGGGTTAGTTTTGCCCCCGTGTTCACACCTATAAGGAAATAATGGTATAGGGATGCAAATGTTTGTCCAGAATAGAATAGAAAAAAATTCTCATCAATAAAGTAACCAGGTCTAAATCTTGCATCATCAAGCATGCCATGGCCCCCACAGGGAACACAGGGTAGCAACTAGACTGGCAAAACCAGATTACCCAATGTCATTACAGACCCAAAAACTATTTACCAGTGTCTGCCCATCCTCCTTCATAAAACAAACAAGTAAATGAAAGTCCAGATAGGACTGCCATTAAATATGACTTGAACAAAATAATCTTACAAGTACTAAAGCTGTTTCTTATCAGATATGCACTCTGCGTCTTGTCAAAATAAAGAAACGGAGAGATTCAATCCTCTCATAGATTTAGATCACAATGCCCCCTTCTCAATAACAGGGTTATCCCTTTCTCTAACTTCCGGCTGATAGTAGTGCCAGGGCTTCCTCGAAAGGGAGCGCACAGCCCAGTACCCTTGGTACTCACATATCAGCTCTATATATATGTGTAGTACCCTCTAGTGTGCTAGAAGAGCAATGTAGTTCTTTTTGCGGGTAGGTGTGTTTTGGTGATCTGTGTTGGGAATGGCTCAGAGTAGTGCTGGGTGACTCACAGGTGGTGTCACCAGGACCTCCTACTTCTTTCCAGAATCTCCTGGTACTTTCTGGAAAGAGAGGTGAAGAAGGGAGGTGGAGCCACCTGGGGTGTTCTAAGGAGCCCTGACCAAACCCCAATCTGGATTGGCAGGGGGCAGGCCTCCTTAAATACCCAGGGTCAGCCCAGCTGGGGAGGAGTTGTATCAGGTGGAAGATGGAGATGGAGTGTTAGGCTGTCGGAGCCTTTGAGGGCGATCCCCAGTCTAGGGGGGGTGACCTTGGGCCTGGGATAGGGTGCGAACGGGACCCTCTTACAACCCACAGAGGTGTCCTGGCCAGGAGGCCCAGGAGGAGCAAGAGAGAACAGCGGGAGAACACTGCCGGGCAAGTCTCCAGGAGTTCCACAGAGGCAGCCAGGAGGCCTGGTGAGTGTACACACCGTTGGGAGGACTGGGAGGCACGCCTGAGATGCAGCAGCCTAGGATGGGTGCAGAGCCAGTCTGGAGGATGGTGGTGTCACGGGCAGTGGAGCAAGGTAGCTGCAGCCAGGAGGGCTGGCAGTGTGTTAGGGGAATGGCAGAATCAGAGCCTGTCATTATCGGCACTTCCCCATGCGCCTGCGTGGTAGAGTTGCACATCAGTACGTACCGTTACGCGATCGGCGGGTACGAGCACGTGTCCCGAACGGATTAGCTCACGTGGGTGCACGACGCAGCGCATCATCGCGAACGCGTGCGCGCACAGCGAGACGTCTCCCTATATAAAGACAGCTATGTCCTGTGTTTGTTGCTGGTTTGTCTTTTCAGCTCCTGTAAATCTGTTCCTGAACCTGTGAACCTGTGCCTGTCCGTTGTGACCCGGATAGACCTTGACCTCGCTTGAACCTCTCTTGTGCTTGACCCTTGGCTAACCTTCTGGACTTCTCTACCTGCCTGATCACCCGTGTTTGACCCTTGGCCTGCTGTGGACTTTGCTTCTGCCTCATCCCAGTATTGGATCTTCAGCCTGCTTGACTACCCGTGTTTGACCCTCGGCCTGCTCTCGGACGTTGCCTCTGTCTTCTCGTGTTTGACCCCTGGCCTGTTCTTGTAATTTGTGTTAGACCCTCTGCATCCGCCTCCAGTTTTCATCTCCACACTCCTGCCTAGCCAGTTCCGGTGAGGTGTCAGCCACTCAGCACGGATCACTTCTCTACCTCAAGACCCTCCAGTTATTCCATTACCTGCTGGCGACCCGTGCTTCTTCGTGCCCAATACCCGCTGTGCCACTTCCAGAGGGTATCGTGCGCCCAGCTGCAAGGGGAGCCTCTCTCAGCAACTCGGCCTTGGTGAGTACCTGACAGTACAAACCAGCCATGAGTGAGGCCGACAGAGCTGGCTCTCCCCTTGAGGCACTCTGCTAGCAGGTTTCAGCCCTCACCCAGGCTGTTCAGAGAATCCAGGACGGCTATTTCCAGATTGAAGGCCGTCTTCAACACTTAACTACGTTTCCTAGCCCCTCGGACACCATGTCAGCATCTGCCAGTGGGACATCTTCCTCTCGGGATCACGTCAACCCAGCTCCTGCAGTAGTAATGACCCTTCCTGAACCCAGAGTTCCCATTCCGGAACGATTTTCCGGGAACCGGAAGAAGTACAGAGCGTTCAAAAATGCTTGTCTACTTTACTTTGCCCTCCAACACAGGACTTTTTATTCTGAATCTGTGAAAGTGGGGTTTATCATCTCTTTACTATCTGACGAACCGCAATCCTGGGCTCACAACCTTCTTGAGCAGAAGAGCCCCCTCCTTGACTCGGCAGACAAATTTTTTGACTCCATGGCCCAGCTATATGACGACCCACAGCGCATGGCTACAGCCGAGTCCATTCTGCATACCCTGACCCAGGGAAAAAGACCTGTGGAAGATTACACTGTGGAATTCCAAAAATGGTCTGGGGACACCAATTGGAATGAGGCTGCTCTTAAATATCAATATCGCCAAGGACTCTCAGAAACCCTAAAGGACGAACTGGCTCGAGTAGACACTCCGGCCTCCCTGGAAGACCTGACCCAGCTCGCTACTAAACTTGATAGACGTTTACGGGAGCGTCACTCCGAGCGTTTCCAGTCCCCAAGACCCACCTGGATGATGCCATGGGTGCCACCTGTCCCTGTACCTTCTGCGGCCTCTTCCTCATCCTCCAATGGTGAGCCCATGCAATTGGGTTTAGTCCGATCCCCACTCTTTCCTGATGAAAGACTCCGCCGGCGTCAAGCCAACCTTTGCCTATACTGTGGGGAGGCCGGTCATTTCTTACGCAACTGTCCTGTTAGACCTAGTAAGTGCCGTCCACAGTCTACCATGAACTTTCAAGTTGCTAGTTCAAGCCAATTTTACCTTGTCCTCCTGGTCTCATTACAGGTGGCGGAAGAGGAGGTCCGGTTGCCGGCCATCGTTGACTCAGGAGCCTGCAGTTGTTTCTTTAATGCATCTTTAGCCCAAAGCCTGCACGTTCCTCTACTAGTCAAGGAGCAAATCCATGTGGCAGATGGGTCCCTACCCTGCTCTGGGCCTGTCACTCAGGAAACTAAGCCTATCCTCACCTTCACGGACTCTGGCCATTCAGAATTTCTCCGCTTTGACATTATAAGCTCACCTATGTTTCCCATCATCCTGGGGTTTCCGTGGTTGCAGGCCCATGATCCTCAGATAAATTGGAGCAAGAAAGAAATCCTTTTCTCCTGTACATACTGCTCCCAGCATTGTCTTTCGCCAAAATACGACAGAGCGGCTCCTTGTCTAACTCTACAACCAGTACCAGATAACCTTCAATATGTCCCCGCAGCATACTATGAATTTCTGGACATTTTTGACAAAAAGAAAGCAGACAGTCTGCCACCCCATCGTCCTTATGATTGCCCTATTGATCTCCTACCCGGGTCCGAGATCCCTTTTGGCCGCATTTTTCCTCTATCAGAGATTGAGCTAGAAGCCCCCCGCTTCTACATCGATGAGAATCTTGAAAAAGGATTTATCCGTTCTTCTTCTTCCCCAGATGGAGCAGGAATCTTTTTCGTCGAAAAGAAGGATGGATCCTTGAGGCCTTTTGTGGACTATAGGGAGCTTAACAAAATTACTATCAAGAACAGGTACCCGGTCCCTCTTATTCCTGAACTTTTCCAGCGTCTCCGAACCGCTCAAGTATTCACCAAACTAGATCTCCGGGGAGCATACAATCTGGTTTGGATACGTGACGGAGACGAATGGAAGACAGTCTTCTGGTCCAGATTTGGGCACTTCGAATATTTGGTGATGCCCTTTGGGCTTTGCAATGCCCCGGCTACTTTTCAACATTTAGTCAATGACATCTTCTGTGAGTATCTAGATAACTTTGTAATCGTTTATCTCGATGACATCTTGATCTTTTCCACCACTTTAGAAATACATCGTACCCATGTGAAGAAAGTACTCTCGATCCTCAGAAGACACGGTCTATAGCTAAAGGGGGAAAAATGTGACTTTGAAAAGGACACCATCCAGTTCCTCGGGTTCATTATCTTGGTAGGAGGGATCGCAATGGATCCACAGAAAGTTAAGGCCATCCAGGAATGGCCAGCTCCCGTAGATAAGAAGGGAATTCAGCGATTTGTTGGCTTTGCCAATTTTTATCGCAGATTCATTAAAGGATTCTCTTCCATCATCTCCCCTATCACTCAACTAACCCACCAGCAGACTAGATTTCAATGGTCCCCGGAAGCTCAGGAAGCTTTCAATGAACTAAAGAAACTTTTTATGTCGGCTCCTATTCTCCAACATCCCAACCCAGTTTTACTTTATGTGCTTGAAGTGGATGCTTCGGAGTCAGCAATAGGGGCAATCCTGTCTCAAAGAAGTGGTCAAAAAGCCCTGCTCCACACGGTGACCTTTGCCTCTCGTAAAAGTAGCCTTCCGGAGAAGAATTATGATGTTGGGGATCGAGAGTTACTAGCCATAAAATTTGCCTTAGAAGAGTGGAGATATTTACTGGAAGGGGCATCCCAACCCATCATGATCTTCACAGACCACCGTAACCTGGAGTATCTCTGAACAGCTAAACGCCTTAGACCTCGTCAGGCCCATTGGGTCTTGTTCTTCTCCAGGTTCAACTTTCATATTACTTGCCGACCTGGCTCTAAGAACGGGAAGGCAGACGCACTTTTCCGTATGTTCCCAGAAACCAATGAATCAGAAGAACCTGGAACCATCCTATCTCCTCACAACTTCCTTAGTCACGTTCAGCCCAACCTTAGATCAGTTATTACGCACGCCTCCAGCCAATGTACTGAACCCGAAGTGTCCTCCCTGGAAAAGAAAGACAGTCTGTTGTGGGCCCAAAACAAGGTATTCGTTCCTCCCTCAGTAAGACTTCAGATTTTACAAACTTTTCACGATCACAAGTTGGCAGGACACTTTGGTATACAGAAGACCTCCGAACTAATTAATCGCTCTTTCTGGTGGCCGGGTTGGAGACAAGACTGCAGAAAGTATATACAATCTTGCATTACTTGCCAACGCAATAAGGGATCCAACGCCAAGACATGGGGACTCTTAAGATCTTTGTCCGTACCTGAACGTCCCTGGACAGAGGTCTCTATTGACTTTATCGTTGATCTGCCTTCTTCCGAGAAGTTTACTACCATCCTAGTGGTTGTCGACCGCCTTTCAAAGATGGCACATTTCCTGTCCCTAGTAGGCACTCCTTCTGCTTCCACAACTGCAAAAGTCTTTATAAAAGAAGTGATAAGACTCCATGGCGTTCCTCACAACATTGTTTCCGACAGAGGAATTCAGTTCACTTCAAAATTTTGGAAGGATATGTGTAAATGTCTAGAAATCAAGACATCCCTCTCCTCCGCATATCATCCACAAAGCAATGGCCAGACAGAGAGGACGAACCAATCTCTAGAGCAATACCTCCAGTGTTTCTGTTCCTGTTCCCAAGATGACTGGTCCTCTCTTTTACCGTGCGCAGAGTTCGCCTACAACAATTCTATACATTCTGCCATCAACTAAACACCTTTCTGGGCAAACTATGGTTTTCACCCTTCCTTTCTCCCAGATTCCATTCCTGAAGTCACAACTCCTGCAATACAAGACCGAATACGTTTTATCCAAACAAACTTCTTGCAGATTCAAGAAACTATGAAGAAAGCCCAAAAGAGCTATGAAGAGTACTATAACAGAGGAAGAAGAAGTAACCCAAGTTTCAAGGTTGGAGATAAAGTATGGCTATCTGCCATCAATCTCAAATTACCTTGCCCATTACGCAAACTAGGCCCAAAGTTCATTGGACCTTTTGAAATTAAGAGGGTTGTAAACCCCGTGGCTTTCGAACTGACCTTGCCTAGCTCTTATAGCATACACCCGGTGTTCCATGCCTCTTTACTAAAGCCGGTCACCCCCAACTGTTTCCCAGGAAGAGGACAACTACCTTCTCCACCAATCAGGGTTGAAGGAGAGGAGGAATTTGAAGTAGAGGCAATAGTAGACTGCAGAAGGAGGGGGGGACGGGAACAGTACTTAGTTAAGTGGAAAGGGTATCCCCCGGAGGACAATTCTTGGGAGCCTGCTAGCAATGTCCATGCTCCTCGCTTAGTGCGAGAATTTCACAGAAAACATCCTGGGATCTGGGCTAGGTTGGGCATCCAGAGGTTGCCCCTTAGGGGGAGGCACTGTCAGGGGAATGGCAGAATCAGAGCCTGTCAGCATTGGCACTTCCCCATGCGAATGCGTGGTAGAGTTGCACATCAGCGCGTACTTTTACACGATCAGCGGGTAAGAGAGCGTGTCCCGAACGGATTAGCTCACGTGGGTGCACGACGCAGCGCATCAGCACAAACGCGTGCGCGCACAGCGGGACGTCTCCCTGGCGGGCCTATATAAAGACAGCTATGTCCTGTGTTTGTTGCTGCTTTGTCTTTTCAGCTCCTGTAAATCTGTTCCTGAACCTGTGAACCTGTGCCTGCCCGTTGTGACCCGGATCGACCTTGACCTCGCTTGAACCTCTCTTGTGCTTGACCCTTGGCTAACCTTCTGGACTTCTCTACCTGCCTGATCACCCGTGTTTGACCCTCGGCCTGCTCTGGACTTTGCTTCTGCCTCATCCCAGTATTGGATCTTCAGCCTGCTTGACTACCCGTGTTTGACCCTCGGCCTGCTCTCGGACTTTGCCTCTGTCTCCTCGTGTTTGACCCCTGGCCTGTTCTTGTATGTTTGCCTGTGTGTTTGACCCTCTGCATCCGGCTCCAGTTTTCATCTCCAGACTCCTGCCTAGCCAGTTCTGGTGAGGTGTCAGCCACTCAGCACAGATCACTTCTCTACCTCAAGAACCTCCAGCTATTCCATTACCTGCTGGCGACCTGTGCTTCTTCGTGCCCAATACCCGCTGTGCCACTTCCAGAGGGTATCGTGCACCCAGCTGCAAGGGGAGCCTCTCTCAGCAACTCGGCCTTGGTGAGTACCTGACACAGTGCCTGAAGAGGTGGTACTGGGAGCAGTAACCACAGGGACAGGTAGCATTGGAACTTTCTATTTTGCTACACCATAGGGACCCGCAGTCCCTGCCTGTAAAAGGCACCTGCTTTAGGCCTGGCTGAGCCAGTGTCAGGCCTACAGTGCTGGAGGAGTAAGTAGTGATACACTGCAAGTAAGGAAGTGCAGGAGGAGAAGAGGAGTATGTATAAACTGTGATGTATGTAGTAATCCCAACGTTGACCGTTAATTCGTCCTGATGAAGCACGCGATGATGTGTGAAACGCGTTGACATAACACGTACCAGCGAATTCGGAGCTGACACAGCCAACTATGGTGATATGCTTTAAGCTGCTCACCATCTCCGTGAAGCCTGTTAGGGGCACAGGAGAAGACAAGCAGCAATAAACAGACTGTTTAGGTGGAGTTTGTCACCTGATGACCTTCCCATGAGCCGGGCTGCAGCACACCCAAGACAGGGCTGCATTCCAGTGGACTGTCACTACTAGGAGCCCCAAGGAATATCCTTATAACCTACATGTTCCACTTCCCTTGATGGCTCCGGTTCCATGGACTGCTGCATGATTGCTTTGGATCGTCTTTATCCACTTTTAATGTGACACTCCACTGCTGTGGGAACTAGTAACTTTCATAGATGCCCAAACACATGACAAGCTGCTGTTTTTATAAAGTGTCAACTAAGGGGACACGGATTTGTGCATAGATATCCCAGCTGCATTTTTATTATGATTATGCTGGGAGAACTGTAGACTCAATATTACTTCCACGTGGATTACCCTGATCTACCCCTCTTGTGTTGAACCAGTGCAGCACCGGCACCACCAGTTCCCCTGTCCCTGCTGTGTGTATTTAGCTTGGTGATTGTGTGTGTATGCCCTGAGCTCCGCTGTGTACATTTTAACTTGTGAGAACGTTGTCCCACTTTTTATTGGTGACCTGGAAGGTTGCTGGTCATACCGGTAAACCACTGCTTTGTTCAGTGTGCATTTGTTTATTATCAATAAAGCTTTTTTGTATTTTTTCATTATACTGCTGTTGGTTCTAATATACCTTCTTTATCGAGTGGCCATTCCTTTGATCATTGGTTTGCCTTTTGCCCTGATTGATTACCTACTGGTATAGGACCCCACCCACTCTATTAAGGTTACCATATATTACTCCGATATTGCGGAGGAGTCAAAGCTTTACATTCAAATGCCATGGATCCCCTTGGGGAATTTTTATAATTTGATCCAACATTAACTGTTAATTACCTTGGCATCTCATAAGTTCTCCATCCCCATCCAAGTTTAGTTCCCCTCAATAAAACATAAAAAACAAGTGCAAGGACTGCTTTCATGTCTCTGAGCGAGTGAAAAGTGTGTGCCTGGCTGGGCAGGGTGACAGATGGACTACTACACTCAGCAGCTTCTATGGGGTTACCGCTACATATGCACTCTGTATGAGTGGAGACACTTCTCTTCTGTATCAAAAAAACAAACAAAAAACAACCCAACAGTTGCTTACACCCCCAAAACGATCAAGGGATAGTGACAAGGAATGCTGCTCAGCATTCATCTTGGTGGAACCCCAGTTAACCCCAGTACCTGAAGCAGAAAATATAGTGGATGTGAAGGTATTCAGTTTGCAGTGCATAGAGAACAGGTAGAGTGACTACTCTCCTCAACAGGAAACACAAGCACTGACATACATTGAGGGCAGCTTTTGCAAAAGGGTGGCTAAAGAATAGAGGAATATACATAAAAAGAAATGAAAACAAAGGTATCTACAGCATTTATGTAAACAGTGATTTGTGAAATCAGCTTTAATAGGTTAATAGCCATTGATTAACATTGAGATTATAGTTTCCAAGGATAGAACACTTTGAAACATGAAGAGAAGATACTGCTGCTGCCAGCTTTGGTCTGCGAAAGTGTGAAAGTTCCAGGAATGGGTGGTGGTACAGGTAAAGTAAAGTCTCCTTTTGTGGATGTTATTTTTTATTTAAATTCCAATTCCTTTTAAGCTTATCACAAGCATCAGTTTTTCATTATTTTTTTGTACTTTTCCTCTCAATTTGACTGTTTAACTTTTTACTTGTCCAGAGTTTTTTTTTTTCACTGATTAAGTTTTATTATTGGAATTAGATTTACCAATGTTTCCATTTGATCAGTTTGCTTAGATATTGCTACTATTGTATCTAAACACAAGAAAAGATTGCAATACATTGCAGCTTACCATTCCTGAAATGAGGTGACTGCATTTGTTTTCCTTTTTTTTTTAGCTTTTTTTTAATTTTTACTATGCTGGTGTAACACATACAGGTTTAGCATGATGACACTCACCCGCCAAACTGTATCTATGGTGGAGCAGTGATACATGTACAACGTAGCATTACATTGTAATGTTAATGGAGGTGCTGGCAACCTTTGCAAAAGCACATTACTTTATTTAATTAGCAAACAGCTGTCTCTTAAAGTGTTCTTTTTCTGGAGACAGATCACCATTAAAACAATTTTATGGCATAATTTGATGCTGATATGAATAAACTGATCACACATAATATTACCACAGAGAATCATGGCAAATGATAGTATCCATCATGACATTTTTATTAAAGTGATATTAAAGTCTTGTTTTTTTTTTTGGTTTAAAAATAACAAACATGTTATGCTCTCCTGCTCTATGTAGTGGTTTTGCACAGAGCAGCCCAGATCCTCTTCTTCTCGGGTCCCTCACCGGAGCTCCTGGCCCCTCCCTCTTGCGGAGTGCCTCCAATAGCAAGCAGCTTGCTATGGGGGCACTGGAGCCGAGCCGCTGCTCTGTGTGTCCATTCAAAAACAGAGCTGCGGCCCCACCCCCTCTCTCTCCTCATTGGCTCACTGACTTTGATTGACAGCAGCAGGAGCCAATGACACCCACTGCTATCTCAACCAATGAGGAGGGAGGGTCCCCGACAGCCGAGTCTCTCATGCAATATCGCTGAACAAAGATGAGGCTCAGGTAAGTATTAGGAGAGCTGAAGGGGGCTTCTGCACACAGAAAGTTTTTTTTATCTTAATGCATAAAAAAAAAACTTTTGCCTTTAGAACCACTTTAAATTCAGATACAAATATTTTCCACCTTTAATGTTTTTTACATCCCTGCAAAGAAAAAGAATTGTAGACATGCCACTTTGTAGATCCAGGTAAGAATAATAGCAGCAGAATGATATTCAAGTAAGTCATTGCAGTGCAGGCTTCTGATCTTGGCCTTTTGGTCTTGGAGGCTGTTGCTACAGCTGCAAACTCTCTTTCCTTGCCACTGAATTTTTGTCATAGTTGATCGGTACACTAAGCCTAAAATATTTCCAGGGCCTAAAAGTTTAAAACAGAAAAACAAATCCAAAACCAGAGACTGTCCTTTGAAATCATGGATACATTAAAGCTGGCCATACATGGATGCAAATTCAGCCAGTTCAGCCAGGACCGGCCAAATTTTGATCCATGTATGGGCAGGCTGGTTGTACAGAAATCGTTCTACTGATTGACTTTTGCACAACCTTCCTGTCTGATTTTTGCTGTTCGATCAGCGCCACCTATATAGCATGTATATAGAAAAATAATTAATCACGTATGGGCTGCTTTAGTCTCAGGTTGAGAATCAATAAACCCTGCTCCCAGATTAAACATATGATGGACCACAGGCAATTCTGTGAAACCCATACCTTTAATAACCTGAAAATTGTACTGAGATGACCATTGTTAAAGTGATTGTAAAGTCTCATTCTTTTTTCAATAAAAATAACAAACATGTTATACTTGCTCATTTGCAGTGAATTTGCACAGAGCAGCCCGGATCCTCCTCTTCTCGGATTCCTCTTCTGTGCTCCTGGCCGCTCCCTCCTGTTGAGCGCCCCCCACAACAAGAAGCTTGCTATGGGGGCACCCGAGCCGAGTCTCAGCTCCCTGTGTCTATTCAGACACTGAGCTGCGCCCCGGCCTGCCCCCCTCTCTCCTGAATGGCTGACGGACTTTGATTGACAGCAGCGGGAACCAATGGTGCCGCTGCTGTGTCTCAGCCAATCAGGAGGGAGTGACTGCTGTGACTCCTCCGCAATATCGGGGGTGGTAAACCGCCTCACCTTAATAGAGTGGGTGGGGTCCTATACCAGTAGGTAATCAATCAGGACAAAAGGCAAACCAAGGGTCAAAGGAACGGCGCACATTTAGGAGATCTTTACAGTACCTATAGGTAAGCCTTGATCTAGGCTTACCTATAGGTACAAGTTCTAAAAAGGGGTTTACAACCCCTTTAAGAACACACACCCAGGTACACAGCCAAATCCACATGCACGCATACCAACATCACTGAGTTCTAATGATCAAACAAATAGTAATGATCAGGTCAGAGTGAGTGCTAGGAAACATCAGTGGTGTAGCCCAATAATCGACCATTCAACACATCGTTGACATCTAGATTCACTATTAATAATAAACTCAATATAATAGATGCTGGTATTCTGCCCTTCTAAGTTGCATTCGGTATTCCTGACAGTCACAGTACTGCCTCTGGCTGCTAGTTTTAGGATGATTTGAGTGAGATTTGGGGGGTGATTTACTAAAGTAAATAGACTGTGCACTTTTCTAAGTGCAGTTACCCTCTCTAAGTGCAGTTGCTCCAGAGCTTAGTAAATGAGGTAAGGCTTCACTTTGCAAAGAATACCCAATCACGTGGCAGGAAGAAAAATAAAAACAGCATTTTTGCTTGCAAGTGATTGGATGATGGAAATCAGCAGAGCTTCATCCTATTTACTAAGCTCTGGAGCAGCTGCACTTGCCTTGCCTTTTGCCTTAAGTGAATCATACCCATGGGGGGTTATTTATGAAAGGCAAATCCACTTTGCACTATAAGTGCAAACTACAAGTGCAAAGTGCACTTGAAATTGCACTGAAAGTGCACTTGGAAGTGCAGTCGCTGTAAATCTGAGGGGTAGATCTGAAATGAGGGGATGCTCTGCTGATTTTATCATCCAATCATGTGCAAGCTAAAATGCTGTTTTTTATTTTCCTTGCACGTCCCCCTCGGATCTAGAGTGACTGCACTTCCAAGTGCACTTTGCACTTGTAGTTTGCACTTGTAGTGCAAAGTGGATTTTCCTTTCTTAAATAACCCCCATGGTATTTTCCCTACTGTGCTGCTCACTGTTCTTCTGAGTACCTGCAGTGCAAGGATTTCACTGTTTTGCTTCATCCAGTCTGTGGATCCAATATGCTTCTTGAATGTTCCCTCACCAGACATAACATAACAACATTATGTTCCTGGATCCCAGGACACTGTTAACCCCGCCAACAGTCCACAATTGATCCACCCACTTTATGCTCAACTTTTTTGAGTTGATCCTGCCCAGACTCCACCTACCAAGCTCACTTGATGGTGCCACCCAGGCTCTACCTCTAAATAAGAAAGGACCACCCATTTGCGACCATGATCCCCACAGATGATGGCTTTTTGTGTTGCTGTTCATGTGCCGTTCCCCCAGCAAGGCCACGCCCCAACGCATTTCACTCCACCCACTGGAGCTTACTCATGGGGATGGACGTAACTATGCCAAACTCGAGCATTATATCCAGGGCCGCCATCAGGGGGGTATAGCCGATACAACTGTGAGGGACCCGCCCGGGCCAGAGGAAGGCAGGACAGGTGAAGGGGAGCCGTGCTGTGCACTATAGAAACTATCTCACAGCTTCTGCTCAGACATGTAGCTCTTTACTGCCACATCTAGCTACTATGTGCATGTGCACCTTTCATGTTAGCTGTCTATAGTGTGCTCCTCTGTGTCAGCAACATGTCAGCTTTGTGAAAAGGAGCTGGGACTAGATAGGAAGATTTCCTTTACAAGTAGGGCCTGTGAAGGAAAGGGGGGGGGGCTGTTTGTGTAAAGGGAGGGGTCAGAGGTATGTGTTTACAGATTTGTGTATGGCTGACATATATATATATACAAGTGGGGGGCTGACATACTGTATACTGGTGTGAGGGGGGCTGACATATATACAGGTGCGAGGGGGGCTGAAAATTATAAAGGTGTGGGGGGGCTGACATTTATACAGGTGTGAGGGGGGCTGACATATATACATGTGTGAGGGGGGCTGACATATATACAGGTGTGAGGGGGGCTGACATATATACATGTGTGAGGGGGGCTGACATATATACAGGTGTGAGGGGGCTGACATATATACAGGTGTGGGGGGGCTGAAATATATACAGGTGTGAGGGGGGCTGATGTATATACAGCTGTGGGGTGGCTGACATATATACAGGTGTGGGGGGGCTGACATATATACAGGTGTGAGGGGGCTGAAATATATACAGGTGTGAGGGGGGCTGACATATATACAGGTGCGAGGGGGGCTGACAATTATAAAGGCGTGGGGGGCTGACATTTATACAGGTGTGGGGGGGGCTGACATATATACAGGTGTGGGGGCTGAAATATATACAGGTGTGAGGGGGGCTGACATACATACATGTGTGAGGGGGGCTGACATATATACAGGTGTGAGGGGGCTGACATATATACAGGTGTGGGGTGGGGGGCTGACATATATACAGGTGGGGGGGCTGAAATATATACAGGTGTGAGGGGGGCTGAAACATATACAGGTGTGAGGGGGGCTGACGAATATACAGCTGTGGGGGGGGCTGACATATATACAGGTGTGGGGGGCTGACATATATACAGGTGTGAGGGGGCTGAAATATATACAGGTGTGAGGGGGGCTGACATATATACAGGTGTGGGGGGGGCTGACATATGTACAGGTGTGGGGAGCTGACATATATACAGGTGTGGGGGGGCTGACATATGTACAGGTGTGTGGGGGGTAGGGCTGACATATATACAGGTGTGAGGTGGGGCTGGCATATATACAGGTGGGGGTGGAGCTGACATGTATACAGGTGTGGGGGGGCTGGCATATATACAGGTATGTGGGTGGGGGGGCAGACATATTTACAGGTGTGTGTGGGGGGGCTGGCATATATACAGGCATGAGGGGGGCTGGCATCTATATAGGTGTGAGGGGGGCAGACATATATACAGGATTGGGGGGGTGAGTACGTACAGGTGAGGTGGCCGGTGTGTGTATTCAGTGGGATGGCCCGTGGGACTAGAATGTTGGTATTCAGGCTGGGGGGGGGGGGGGGGGGGGGCAGGCCTAAAGCTGTGTAAGGGGCCCAAAATTTTCTGATGGCTGCACTGATTATATCTAACCCTTAAAATGAGACCTCAACACAATAACCTCCCCCTCAAAAACACCCCTAAAGCACTGAATCCTGAAGCTTAACCTTAACCTAATTCCTAAATTATGCCCTAACACTAATTAACCCCTATTTTGCTGCATACACACCTTATCTTCTCCAGGAGCCTGTAAGCTGATAGTATGAAGCAATACCTGTAGTGAATGTTTGGTAAATGTCAGATTCACTGCTT
Source organism: Aquarana catesbeiana (assembly GCF_042186555.1). Classification (NCBI taxonomy): domain Eukaryota; kingdom Metazoa; phylum Chordata; class Amphibia; order Anura; family Ranidae; genus Aquarana; species Aquarana catesbeiana. The sequence goes on along the minus strand of NC_133324.1, from coordinate 104,894,694 downwards.
TATAAATATGAGTCATTTTATGAACAGAAATCTGTCTATTTGCAGAATCAGATTTATTTCAAGAAGAGGTTGTGCGTGACCTCAGCCTCTGACCCTGGAATGTGCTTCCTTACAAAAAGATAAAATTAGAGCTCTTGATATTTGTGGAAAATAAATAAGGACATCCTGTGTTGACTGTCTCACATGTCCTGGACCAACATATGGAACCCAATTGTATTATTTGTGTATCTGGAACATAGACTTGTATAAATTAAGATAAACTATGGTGTTTTAGGTCTATTTTTTTAAGTATGTACAAACTTGTATACTGATTTGTAACATAATTTATTCTATTTTTAGAATAGATTTATTTTATTCAAATTAATAGCATGTGATACAAAATTCTTCTGTGACAGTTTGTGTACTGACCATGCTGGTCTTACTAATAGGAAAGCCCATCACTGCCTGCTCAGTTGTTGACTGTTTTGGTTTAACTATTAACTGCACTTGGTTGTATCTCCTCATGCTCACTCAGACTTGGGAGCACACGGTAAACAGGATATTCAAGTTGGCGCCACTCCTCACCTTTGCACGCTGTGCGTGGAGTTGGTGTGGCCCCGCGGCTTCCACCTCGGTATAAATGGCACTTGGGCAGGGTTTTCTTTTTTACTCCTGATCCATCTGGAAGCACATGCACACGGTTCCATGCTCTGATACTATGGTTACAGGTATCACTTGACTTCACATTTCTTCTCATGGGCTACCCTTGGTGTCTTTTGGTGTTCAGTATACCCTTCTTTACTCTTTATATATGGTGAGTAACAATCGTTTACCACCATTCTTATACACCAATTACTACTCACTGTGCACCTAAGCTTCATTGTCCCTGGTATTTTCCTGGGTTTTTGGTCTCATCTCATTTATTTCATGTATCCATATGATATTTTCCACTTCTCCAGTGGATCCAACTCCTTGGATCTAATATCCCATCTTTTTTCATCCCAGATGTTGATATCACGTTTTTTCACATATGTTTGCCCATTGATGCATGTGCAGATCTGTTTGCTGCCGGACCATTACCTCAGCTCTCGTGCTTGATGTTCCCATCATGTCCTCGGCTCCATACCCATGGGATTGTTTTTAGGGTCACCTGCAAGGTACAATGGGGATGTAAGTATTGTCTTTCTTCTCTCCTCCTGTTTTTTTTATTTTTTGTTCCCCCTGTCACCCATGGCAGATCATTAGTCTTTTGGTTATGTATTTTTCAGATACATTTAGACGTACCCCGCATTGCTCCTGACGAGTGGAGGTTTCCGCGAAACACGTAGAGCTTTCCTAGATGTGACGTCACCACTACTCATTTATCATCTGGATACCCACTGGGGTTTTTCAGAACCATGATTGATTTCAAATAACTTTTTACATTGTCCATGTGGAATCGGGGAGGATGCATTTACTTCAATTGCAACTATCATGTTGGAATATATGTACAGTTATGCATATTTTATGGTCTGTTATATACTATATGATCTTTCCTTATGAACTTATATATGTCAATAAACACCATTATTCATTTCAACTTTTTGTAGCCCATGCCTCATTTAAAGTCCCGACCCTTTACTTCTAAACTCATTTTAGGGATGGAGGCACATGACGATACCAAGCCATGGCCTCATTTAAAGTCCCTCCTGTTCTCCTTGTTATCTCCTCATGCTCACTCAGACTTGGGAGCACACGGTAAACAGGGTATACAAGTTATTTACAGTATTGTGTTAACCACTTGACCTCGGGAAGGTTTTACCCCCTTTATGATCAGGCCATTTTTTTTGCGTCGTGCAACACTGTACACAAATTAAATTTATATATTTTTATATATTTTTTTTATTACAAAAATAGAGCTTTCTTTTGGTGGTATTTGATCACCGCTGGGTTTTTTGTTTTTTTATTATGTAAACCAAGAAACAAATAATAAAAAACAATCTTTTCTACTTTCTGTTATAAAACATATCCAGCAAAATCAAATTTCTTCATAAATTTAGGCCAAAGTGTATTCTACTACTTGTCTTTGGTAAAAAAAAAATTCCCAATAAGTGTATATTCATTGGTTTATGTGAAAGTTAAAGCTTCTACAAACTGTGGGATTTATATATCTAAAACAATTGATCAATCCTGATGTACTGACAGCCTATCCCGTTTCTTGAGGTACCTAAACTGCTAGGATAGTACAAATTCACCCCAAATGGTTTTCTTTTGGCTTTTCTGTATGTAAATCCCATTTCCTTTATGCGATGTCTTGCAGTTCGGTCATAGACATTGACTTCAGTTTCTGACCATTTGTTCCTCATTTGTTTTGTTGTGCATTTTCTCTTTTTAAGGCATATTGCTTTAAGTTTTCTATCTTGATGCTGTGATGTCTTCCTTGGTCTACCAGAACGCTTCCTTTAACAACTTTTCCATTTAATTTGGACAAAAACCATTATTAACACCTAAACAGAAAAAAACAAGGTTACAGGTTGCTGAAACTTTTTGTTTTGTGCCATTTCAATGAAATGTATGAAGACAACTGCTTGAAGAAAACATGCAAATTTTCATAATCATTGATGATATGGGGTTGCATGTCAGGTAAAGGTACAGGGAAGATGACAGTCATTAAATCTTCAATAAATGCACAAGGTTATATTGAGATTTTGGACACTTTTCTTATTCCATCAATTGAAAGGATGTTTGGTGATGATGACATAATTTTTTAGAATGTAATCTGATGCAGATGTTTATTTTAGAACTGCAAAGTACAGGGTGATTCCATAATATTTTCCTCAGAATTGAGTGATTCCATATTTTTTTCCTCTGCTTGATCTGCAAAAACAGTTGCAACTGACTACAGATTTCTGTCTTTTTAATTTTTTTTTAAGTGTTTCTTAAGGCCGGAAGGTTGGAATGTTAAATTAAATTAGTTTTGAGGCAGTCCGTGATTACTTTTTTTTCTACACAGTTAAACAATTGAATGAACATTTTCCAAGAGTGGTGATTTCATACTTTTTGCCAGGGGTTGTAAATGTGCTGTGGGTGGGCGGCAAGTGGTTAGGTTAGCTGGGTAAAAAAAGAAGAGGAAAGCACCCTTAATTGCCCCACCTGCTGGGTGCAAGAACTAAATTAGACAATGGAAATATTTGCCAGCATATCATAGATCCTCAATTAAGTCCAAACTGATTTTCTTGAAGAAAGATCACATCACTAACAGAATAGTACAATGTTTCAGAGCTTCAGCACCGATACTTTGGATCGGTTATTTCAACTTGTGCAGTGTGAATATGAACTGTTATCCAAGGACAGAATGTAACCCTTCACAGGCATATTTATATTAACCACTTGTCGACCAGCCACCACAGTTATATTGTGGCAGGTTGGCTCGGCTGCACAAATCGTCGTAGGTGTACGACAGGCTCGTACACGCCGTCCATTGGCCAGTGGGGGAGCCAATCAGCGGGTCTGGCAGGCTCGATGTCCGCCATTGCCCGCAATTGTTCCCCGTAGTAATAGAAAGGGGAAACCCATAGTAAACCAGGCAGATCTCCGTTCTTTCAGGGGATGACACACAGATCCTGTCTTTCTGCTATGCAGGAAGATGGATCTGTGTGTTGTCCCAGGCAGCCCAACCCCACACACAGTTATAAACACACTGAAGGAACACATTTAACCCCTTGATCACCCCTGATGGTAACCTCTTCTGCCAATGCCATTAGTACAATGTTAGTGCATTTTAGCACTGATCACTGTAATAATGTCACTGGTACCCAAAAAGTATCAAAAATGTCAGTTAGGTGTCCGATCTGTCTGCTGCAATGTCAAAGTCCCGCTAAAAATCACTGATCACCGTCATTACTAGCAAAAAAATAAATAAATAATAAAATACCATAAGTCTATCCCCTATTTTGTAAAAGCTATAACTTTTGCGCAAACCAATCAATGTACGCTTATTGGGTTTTTTGTTTTTTTTAAACAAAAATATGCAGCAGAATACAAATTGGCCTAAACCGATGAAGAAATTTGATTTTTTTTTTTTTTTTATTGGGTGTGTTTTATAGCAGAAAATATAAATATTATTTTTTTTTTCAAAATTGTCGCTCTTTTTTTTGTTTATAGTGCAAAAAATAAAAACTGCAGAGGCGATCAATTACCAACAAAAGAAAACTCTATTTGTGGGAAAAAAAGGACATCAATTTTATTTAGGTACAGCGTTGCATGGCCGCGCAATTGTCAGCTAAAGTAACGCAGTGCCGTATTCCAAAAAATGGCTTGGTCATTAAGGGGGCAAATCCTTCTGGGGCTGAAGTGGTTAAATGTTATATCACATTTTACTAACTTAAACAAAAAAAGAAAGTGTGTTATTTTTTTAAACCCAAAGATAAAAAAGAAGTAAATTATTTTAAATATATATTGCAAAATTATTAATGGGGTAATAATTATTATTATTAATGGCCCAATGCCACATCCATAATATGCTTTAAAGAAGAAAAAGAAAAGTTTGGCCAAACTTTAGAGGCAAAATAGGACACATAGTTTATGTAAATTCCATTCATTTATTTATACACAAAAACATAAAAAGAATACACATGCATGCATCAATAAAAACGTACATTTACACACAAACACAGCAACCATAATAAGCCAACAATTTGATAACAGTGATGTACAGTATACACAATATTAAGTGAATTAACCTTTGTGTATCAATGTGTTTTGCTGGTCCGCTTCTTCGGTGCACACAAGAGGAAAGAAACAGGATTCACTACATAGATGAAAGAAATACAATTACTTTATGCATCCAAATTATGGACATTTTGTTATAGTCATATATCTAGAGCAATTACATCCATTAGAATAGTACATTTACCTTGTCTGGATGGAAAACGCACACACAGAAATCTCCCTGTGCGGGCACCAAAATACAAGGAAGGCCGGCCATTCCACAACTCAGCACTGGCTGGCAGGATTGTGGACGGTGTATATGTGTCACCTAGGTTTCTCACCAACACATGGTGAGGGGCTCAAGGGTTTGTGTTTTCTTAGAGTCTTGTTCTGGGTCCTGGAGGCTTTATAGAGCTTAGGGTGAGAATAAGCTTCCATTTCTAGATCCACTCTGTTTAGGAACAGTGAGGGAAAAAAAGGTAACTAGAAAATGTGTCTGAAGAAATGATGTCCCTATTTTGCCTGAACTTATGGGAAATGTTGACAACCCTATGTCAGAGGTACCTGACAGCAACACCAGTGGTCATGGAGAGTCAGAAGAAATGACCTTGGTGCTGAAAATATCAGATCTGATCTCATCTAATATTCATGAGAGGTTATACAATATTAGGTTCAATAGAGAGGCAGAGCTAGACATTAATAGTGTACTTTGAACAAATCATTTGTCAGTCCATGTTCCTCAGTGTTGTCAATGGAACAGTTAAACAACGTTGAATAATGCATATTACTGTGATTCATTTCTTGTTTATTTTGGCTCTGGATAATCGTACACTTCAAATGGGGCTGAGGAAAAGTTCCCACGCAATTAACAATTCAACCACAGCAAATCACAACATTTTTAAGAGCTTCATTATAAATAGAAAGCTTTTACACAACGGAAGAATCTGAACAAAAAAATAAATAAATAAAACTGTATTCACTGATGAAAAACAAAGACAACCAAAAGAGATTTTTATGGCCCATTCTACTGTAACAGCTCTAAAGGTGCTTTCTATTTTCACATGATTGTTACCTATTGAATTGTTTAAAAATATCCACAACTTTTACTAGATGTATTTAAAGGTTCACTTTAGCAGGCCCATTAGCTGCTTATACTTTCATTCCTCTCATGTGCCCTTTGGCTGCTGACTTACCTGTCTTCCTCTCTCATGAGAGTGCTGATGTTTGTTGATTGACTGCCTAAGCAAGCAGCACAATTATTGGAAGCAGAGAGAGTCCTTAGGGAGGTTTTTTTCCCAGGGGCCAAGTAGTGTGACAAGAAAAAGTAGCCGGGGAGGACATCATTGAAATTAACATGTTGCTTTGCTCTGCATTGGCATCACATCAGAAGCAAGTCAGATGCAGTATGCTTTCACATTCTTCTGAGTTGTTTTGACTTGTTTTTGAGTTGCTTTGATTTGCCTTTCAGTTGCTCAAAGTGTTCTTCTAAGGCCCGTTGCACACGGGGCTGTGTAGCTGCAGTGTGCCCCTCCCAGCATTGTAGTGCACCAGGGGGGACAGGTGCAGCGTCCAGCCCTGCTGCCTGTCAAAGTCTATGGCAGTCTTTGCCTGGATGGGGTTGAAGGCTGTACCAAGCGGTACCCATGTTTAGGTCGCTATGGAGTTGACTTACTAAAACTGGAGAATGCAGAATCCGGTGCAGCTCTGCATAGAAACCAATCAGCTTCCAGTCTTTTTTTCTCAAAGCTTAATTGAACAAGCTGAAGTTAGAAGCTGATTGGCTACCATGCACAGGTGCACCTGATTTTGCACTCTCCAGTTTTAGTAAATCAATCCCTAATGCCTAGTACATGAACAAACCGCTGTCGGAGTGATCGTACGATAATCTGATTATTAGTACACGGCAGTTTATGCGAAACTATCCAAAGGGACAAGCACGAAAATGTTTCTCATATGATAACAAAATGAACGATTTTTGTGTAATTAGTATGGTATTTGTGTGAAAGAAATTGTGTGACCAAGACCACGCATGCTCAGAAATGAAAGATTACTTTACAAAGCAATACAATACATTACATCTCTTCCAAAGTTGTAATTTGTTGTATGAGAATTTTCATAACTCTAGTAACCGATTGGTTTTCGATATGAGACCAGCATGCAAAAAAACAAACAGATGATCATTCATCCAATATTCTTATCCTGTGTACAAGGCTTTAATGTTCATGGATGATTGTATGTAACACAGAAAAGCTTGAGGTTTGGAGGTGGAAACGCCCTAATGATAACGTCTTCTCTTGCTTCTCTTTCTCCTACAAAAAAAACTTCCCACCTAGATCTAGCTTTTGCAAACCAAACACTCTTTACAGGTATAGAGGTTGATTTACTAAAGGCAAATAGACAGTTCACTTTGTAAGGGAAGTTACATTTTGCATGAGAATTTTCCCCAGAGCTTGATTGAGGTGAAGTTCTGCTGACCTCCATCATACAATCATGTGCAAGCAAAAAATGTTGTTTTTTAATTTACCTTGCATGTGATTAGGTATTCTTTGCGAAAGTAAAATTTCGCCAGATTTCCTAAGCTCTGTGGAAAATTCCCTTTGAATTTGCAACTTCCCTTGCAAAGTGAACATCCATTTTGCCTTTAGTAAATCAACTCCATAGTGTATGCTTGCTGATTGTCAGGTGGTTTACCAGACAACCTATGCTTGGTGCTAATTAGTAAAACCTAAATAGTGTGCTATGATGTCTTGGGTTACAGTAGATTGAACATCCACAAACCCTACAACAAATTCCAATAAAGGAATATTGAACACATAACTAATACTACTGTTGAATTGATGTGGGATGCCTCAAGCAGGGAAATCATTTTCTCTCAACATATCCACATGGAGGGAGCAGGTAGCACTTACAGAACTTTTGCAGTCAAGTTACTTTCACAACAACTAAACTATGTGATCCAAGCCATAATAGACCAAGATAAAACAGGATTCATGCCCTATAAAACTACAGACAAAATACCAGGCGTTTGTTTACCAACATACAAGCCACACATTCCAATACTATCCAGAGTCATTTCCTCTCATGGGACGGGCTGTCCTCTTTCCCTGGCTCTATTTGCCATTGCAATAGAACCTGTGGCTGAGGTTCTTCAATTTCACCACACATCACTGCTAGAGGAGACATAGCTTTGTATGTTGATGATCTCCTCCTTTTTAATTATGCCCCTCATTATAGGGAGCAGTGCAAATCCTAAACACCTTTTCAGAGGCATCGAGTCAGAGGATAAACTGGAATAAATTACTGCTGTTGGCTATGGATGCAAAGCTGACACCACCATCCAACTCCTATGGGTTATGCTATGTACATACCTGAGGATAACAGTTTTTATCAATCCTGGAAATTATCTTGCATTGAATGTAATGTCTGTTTTGAGTGAAGTAAAACTGACGCTGAAGGTGTGGAACTACCAGGCCCTTTCCCTAATTGGGTGTATCAAGCTAATCAAATTGAACATTTTGCTCAATTTACTGTACATATCCACTTTTATAACTTTCCAACATTACACCCTAAATCCTTCTTTAAAATTTTTCAAAAACAACTAAGCAGTTTTCTTTGGGGAGGCCAGGCACTAAGGTACACATTCTTGGCAGCGGCTTGCTTGATATCACAATGTTTCATCACAGCACAAATAATAACAGCTCAGTGGTGGCTAAGCCTTGACACCGTTATTCCAGCATCAATGCTCAGGGTGCAATTCTTAATTCTACAGAAACATTAATTCCTTCTTTTTTGCAGCCCAAGAGGACCCTACGCCCTTACTCCGTTGGTGTTAACAACTAAGTGTTTGAAAAGTGGGACTAGGCTGGTGCCTGCAAACCAAAAACAGACTTTCCCAGTGAGCAGCTTAAGAGAGAAATAGATATAACTCAAAAAACAAAGATTGATGCCCTTTGACAGCCTAAAGGGCTTTATACCTCCTCCCTATCTCACATTTTTTCAGAACTATACAGGTTTGTGCATACCTACAGCAGTCAATTTCTTAAACAGCCTGCAATGTTACTTGCAACAGAACTTGAATCTTTCCTCTGCACTGCACCTCTTCTGAAATCAATTTCAACTGTTTATAAACATATTATCCAAAAAATACCCCAGTCCTGTACAACCTTCATTTTACTGAAATGGAAATTGGATAGGCAGAGCTACTAATTGGATTCCTCAAGACCTTAGGTCCATTTTTTTAAAAGTACATGATAGCCACCAAAGGACCCCCAAGTCTTTTTCCCATACAGGTGGTTAATTAGTGGGAAGTGTGGATAGGATGTGTAGGGGCTCATTTGGCTACAGACCCACTGTTGCTTACTTGCCAAAGCTATGGCAAAGTCAGGCTATAATTACAGTCCAAATTTCTACCGTTTTAAATCTCTTCCTATCAGTTTCTATCTCTATCCATTTTGCTCAATATTATTTCCAGAGATGGATGACAAGGACTGGAATTGTGCATGGCATATACCTTTCAAATGTACAGAAAACAATGATAACCAAGCAAATTCCGCCCCTCTTGGGTTCCCACTACAGCGCTAATAGATAAATGAATATAACTATAATAAAGCTGCCACTTTAAACAAACAAACTGAGTAATAATATATTAATTTGCAATAGTGTCAAAGAAAATTAATATAAGCGGCGCTAAAGTGACACTTAGAATGTGATAAAGTGAATGCCTGTTTGCACAGACATAAACAAAATGCAATAATATCAAAAAAATCACCCCGTGCCAATGGTGAAAATAATATAAGTGTACATAAAGTCCATAAAACGTAATAAGACCTTTTTTTTCTTTGCAGGATTCTTTAAATTATCCACCACACCCCAAGTGTCAGTGATTCCTCTCCCGTCAGATGAAACACTCACCAAAAAGATATGCCTCACACTCTCGTGTTCGGCAGACAAGCGTGATAAACCTGACAGTAGGATTTAAACGAATAATCCAAATTCCATCTGTGTAGATACAAGATAATTCCACATGTAAATAAAAATTGCACTAATAGTGTAATATCGTAAAAGCAAATTTAATAACCACTGTGTACACTTCAATCATTGCACTCACATGAATCTCTTAAAAATGAGCAGTAAATCACAGCAATGTCACATCAAAACTTCCAGTGTAAGCCCAAAACCAGTGCAATATAGTCACGGCGGACCCGAGGTGTGCGGATGAAATCTCGCTACACTACGCTCCTCGGGCTTGGATCTCTGCTTCCTGACTCGGCTCAGCACGTCCTACGTCACACGCTGACTCAGATGGTTGCCGTACAGCCACGCCCCGACATGTTTCGTCACATCGACTTAATCATGGGATTCACCTGAACGACCACAACATACAGGGATATACAAGGTAATGCTGACATATAATCACACATAGGTTGGACTTGATGAACTTGTGTCTTTTTTCAACCTCACCTACTATGTAACTATGGAAAAGCTAATAAAGGGTCTGGAACATATTAGTTATGAGGAAAGGTTGCGAGCTTTGAACTTATTCACCAATGTGTAAGGCTGGGTTCACACTGCCACACAAAGAGGCTCACAGCAGGAGTCCTGTGCGTCATTGTTCATCGTTTTAGATCCTATTCCAGGTCCGAATTTTTGGCTAAATTCGGACCTGAAATGGACCAGAAGACGCACAGGACTTCTGTGCAATTCTCTCCAGAGTCGCTCCAGAGTTGTGTGAACAGGTTCCATAGAGAGCCGGTCATAATCTCCTGACCTGCGAATTGGATGCGGAGAAAACTGCATCCAATTCGCAATAGTGTGAACCCAGCCTTAAGCTAGCACGCTTACCAGATGGTGTGGATTCATATACTGCAAGTATTGAGTCAACCATGAAATTGTACAAAATCACTCCAACCGTATCCAGCACTTCAAGATGGTTAATGGGGGTATCCGATTGGCCCAAGCTTGGATGGAAGGAGATCAACCCTCAAAAGCCAGGCTCTTGGCATATGGCTAACCACATCAGGCAAATCATCAGCTCCCAGACTCCTGTAATAAGGGTGAAAAAAGGCATCTGCTCATTGATTTAAGTTTCAAAATATCTGCAGAAACCTGCTAGGTGTCCTGTGTGCAATAAACCTGGATGACCAATATTCCCAGAAAGCACAAGGTGAGTGGCTACTCCTCCTTTACTTCTAGACACTTTTTTACCCTTCTCATACTCAGATCCACTTAGGCCTCTTTCACACGAACGATCCGTTCAGGTCCACCTGTCAGTTTTCTAGGCGGACCTGAACGGATGCTCCATAGACCTCTATGGAGCGTCGGATGTCAGCGGTGACATGTCCGCTGACATCCGACCCGCTCTGATCCGAAAAAGTGTGACGGAGGAAAAACCTACTTTTCCATTCGTCTGCGGATCGGGTCGGGCGACGACAGACTCCACGGTCCGTCTTCATCTGATGCCCCATAGGGGAGATCGGCGCTCTGACAGGTCTGTCCCTGTCATCCACCTGCTCAGCGGGGATCGACGGAGCGATCCCCCACTGAGCAGAGCGGGCTCCATACACGGACACGTCCGTGTGAAGGAGCCCTTAGTCATACAAAAGATCCATTTGGGCAAGAAATCCTTAAAGCAGAGTTCCACCCTGAAAATTTTTTTTTCATAATCAGACTCCTCTAAACCTATAAAAAAACATTTGGAGGAAATTTTTTTTTAGACTTATCAGGATCACCCGGTTGCTATGTAATCCTCCTAATCTGCCTGGTCCGCGGCGCTCCTTGTCTCTTCCTCCCTCACCTGTGCTCCTTGGAAATGATGTGTCATCATTTCTCAGGAGTCTGTGGGCAGTACTGTGATCAAAAATCGTGTTATTTTCTGACAGGAAATGACGCGATTTGAGGCAGATCACAGCGCCGAGATGTGTTTATCTATGTTGCCCTAATAATGGGGCGGGACCTTCCTCCGTCACCGCCTGTTATTGCAACTTTAGAAACAATTGGCACTACGGCTACCGGTGAATCGTGCACAAGCGAGATCGAGAGGTGCATTCCTGGATGAGCTCTCCTAAGCTTATCCAGGAAGAGTTATCGATTGGGCTTCACGTGCCCACAATCATGATGGCAACGGCCACAACAGGAGAGGAAAACTTGTGAGTATAACATTTTTATTTTAGCAACATCCATTATTAAAATTATATGATCATTTTTTAATTTAATCATTAATTATGCTCGGATCAATTTAAAAAAAAAAAAATGTGGCCGGAACTCCGCTTTAAAAAGCGAGGCTGTAGAGAAAGCCTAGCAGTGGAGGGATGGGGAGGCTGGTTTGTATCCTGTGCACTCAACGCTTCTTTCTATGGATTCCTAAGGCTCTGCTGCTGTGGAATCCTCTCTTTTTCTTGTGCACTGCTAGACTCACCTGAATCCTGTACTCAGGATGCAATGCTGCTGCTCAACCTTTTTGGTGATTTAGTAACCGCTTGCGGGTCAAAATGAAATAAAAAAGGTTCAGAATTTCGATTTTTTTTTTCTTTTAAATAGCATAATGAAGGTTTTAATCAACAATCAGGATCATCATTATCTGTGGGACCAATCCTTGTTGGATGTTTACCCACTATTATATCTTGCGGGTGTGGTGCACTTTCTGAAAGCGCACCAAAACTTTTCCATTTAGGAGTTTTGGTGGGATTTCAGGAAGCGCACCAAACTCACAGGATCCAGGTGAAAGCAGCCTAATAACCCTTTTTTAAAAGTGCTAATATGCCCATTGCAAAACTATGTGATGTTTAATAAATAATATGCCCATTGCAAAACTTTGTGATGTTTAATAAATAATATGACCATTGCAAAACTTTGTGATGTTTAATAAATAATATGAACTATCTAATGTTTAATAAACTGACCTTTTTGTCTTTCAGCTTCTGCTGGCACTGCTAGGCTGTTAGAAGGTTCCTGTCCCAAGCGAAGTGATACCAAATGCACTTTGCCTGGGACAGGAGCCGGTGCTATAGAGGAAGCTCATGTGTCTCTGCTCCCTCTGCATTTGCTTGCTTCTTCTGAGGCTGGCTCCATCCACTATAATGCTCTGGGATGGTGGGTCAGCAACCGGTGACCTTGGATTGCCGACCCGCCATTCCAGAGCATGAGGTTGTGAGCCACTGGTTGAGCACCCCTGTATTGAATATACTGCTGCACCATGAAGTTGTAACTTAACTAGTACTCTTGTATTTGTTTTTTATTAAGTTCCTCTGTGTTCTTCTCCTGTTGGCTCTCCATGTGAGAATAGGGCCTCTAGGATTTTATATTGCTTACTCTTTAAAAAAAATCCAACAAACGGATTTTTTTAAATAAAAAAAAAGTATCAGCATCGACTGGTATGTTTATCGTACAAATCTGAACTCAATAGCATACAATTTCTGCTTAGTTCCCTCGGCGTATACCTTTTGTTCACCTTAGATTGAGTTAATCTCATTTTGTGGCCATGACAAGTCAATAGGAATGAGATTACAATGTTGTTTTGTTTGCTGGAGTAAATTATATCTGACATAATGCTCTAAGACTATTCTAAGAATATTTTTTACAGGAACATAATGAAAGGTCCCCAGAGTGCTGCCCCAAAAAGTGCTGCACATGCAGGCAGAGCAGTAGTGACAGAAAGCCTCCTTTTCCTCCACAGTGGTAACTGACAGCGGCTCCAGAGTCAGAGTGGCTTCTGCTGGTGTCCATCTTCTTCTGCCTGTGTGTGTGGTGCTGGGAACAGCTGTGCATAACATTGTAGATCTAAACAGGAGCGCACACAAACTGAAGATTCCAGCAGGACTCCAAAAGTCCCAGCGGGTACAGAGGGGAATCTGCATACCCAAGATTAACCAGCGTGGCTGGGGCACAGTTAGCAGAGCAAGAACAGATGGAAATTTTCTTTAAAAATAATAGCAGGAACGAATAAATCCTACTATAATCATCTCCAAAATGGCTTTATTGTCACCTTAAGTGACTGCAAGTGGCAGTCTATTGAACAACACACTTGACTTTATGAAATAATAAAAAGGGATCATATGAGAAGTAAATTGTTATGTGCTCAGATTTTATAAGGTTGAAGTAAAATTTCAGTTAAACATATATAAAACCTAACCAATGCAAGTAAGCATAAAGCTGCTTGTATTTCAAATGAATTTAAACATAAACGTTGCAAAATAAGCAAATATGAAATATAAGAAAGAGGCTGAAAACAAAGTATATTAGCTGCATAAATAAGATCTGATCCTTACCCTTACCCTTACCTCACCCTGACTAGCATCCTTCCTTCCTCCCTACATAATAAATAGTGAAAAAAAAACAGTGAGGCTGGGTTCACGCTGGATGCCAAAGAGGCTCCCAGCAGGGGTCCGGTGCGCCCCCGTTCACCGTTTCAGGCCCGATTTCAGCCCGAATTTTGGGCTGAATTTGAGCTTGAAACAGACCAAAAAATGTACAGGGCTCCTGTGTAAATTTGTACCGAAGCTGCTTCGAAGATATGTGAACCGGCTCCATAGAGAGGTGGTCACATTCTCCTGCTATTGCGAATTGGATGCAATTTGCAATTTGCGATTCAAAATAGTGTGAACCCAGGCTTAATCCTGCGGAAAATACTGGCAGGCTAACATGGAAGCATGTCAAATGAACAAATGCCTATGAATTTGGTGATGTGCTTGAAATTGAAGTTCAGGCAGAGCTATAAAATGGATGCATCAGCCTAAACATTGGTCAGCCACCAAGGTCCCTTCAGTTTAACGTATATGATTAGCCACCAAAAGAGTCCCAAGTCTTTTTCCCGTGCCTGTGGTTAATAATATATAGCTTTTTATGACCCTTAAATATATTGGTGGACCTGGTGGTTGGGATGTGTAGGGGGTCATTTGGTCACAGGTCATGCTGTAGTTTACTTGCTGATCCTATGACGAGTCTGTATGTAATTGCAGTCTCTAGTTCTTTTCCTTATCTCCCTTATTTTTATTCTCTCGCTTTTTTTCATTTTAGGCAAATTATGTTTGAAAATATGACGTCTACATTCTTTGTGTTGCTGCTACTGTTTCTCAGAGATAAGATTTACTAAGCAGGAAACCCTTGTTTTCTTGGACAAGGAAAATTTATTTGAAATAATAAAAGGCGGCTGTTTAATGAGAAATTGCAAGAATTTCAGAACTGTTTAGCCTTTTTAGGGCTAAAGGGTTCATACTTTGTTTTAGTAATACTTTTCTCCAGAACTATTTTTAAACTATTATTATTTTGTAGTTTAGGATGAACTTCAAACAACTAAATACATAGCTGAATACATACATTGGAACTACCGTTTATACTCAAGTATAGGTCGATCCGAGTATAAGTCAAGGCCCTAATTTACCAAAAAAAATGGGAAAAATGTATTGACCCGAGTATAAGACGAGGGTGAGAAATGCAGCAGCTACTGTAAGTGAAAAAAGAGGGTCAACAATGCCCATCTGCAGCTGTATACCTCCCTGTGTCCTGTGCATGTGTCCTGTGCATATGTGCATGTGTCATGTGTCCTGTGTATATGTATATGTGCATGTGTCATGTGTCCTGTGTATATGTGCATGTGTCATGTGTCCTGTGTATATGTGCATGTGTCATGTGTCCTGTGTATATGTGTCTGCGTCCTGTGTATATGTGCATGTGTCATGTGTATATGTGCATGTGTCCTGTGCATGTGTCCTGTGTATGTGCATGTGTCATGTGTATATGTGCATGTGTCCTGTGCATATGTCCTGTGTATGTGCATGTGTCATGTGTATATGTGCATGTGTCCTGTACATGTGTCCTGTGTATGTGTCCTGTGTATGCGTCCTGTCTATGTGCATGTGTCATGTGTCCTGTGTATATGTGCATGTGTCATGTGTATATGTACAGGTGTCCTGTGTATGTGTCCTGTGTATGTGTGTATGTGTCTGTGTCCTGTGTATGTGTGCATCCTACCTGTGTCCTGTGCATGCCTCCATGTGCCGCTCTGCACCGATCAGCGCGTGCTATTACTATTCGGCGGCCATTCACTGTTCAAAAGCCGCACCTCCTCCTCGTCCGTGATAGGCAGAAAACTCCATTTCCCAGCAGTCAGCCCATCACGGACATTCTCTCATCCTCATACCACGGACGAGGATGAGAGAATGTCTGTGATAGGCTGTACACTGACTGCTGGGAAATGGAGTATTCTGTCTAAAACACAGATGAGGAGGAGGCGAGGCTTTTGAACAGTGAATGGCCCCCGAATAGTAATAGCACACGCTGGCCGCCATCTGCCTGTATGACACGCTGATCATGTAGGCAGACGGCGGTGACTCGAGTATAAGTCGAGGGGGGCACTTTCAGCCCAAAAAAAAGGGCTGAAAATCTCGACTTATACTCGAGTATATACAGTATCTAAGATTATATTGTTCACCCAGTCTTGTGATCACAGCCTCCCTTTCAAGCAGCATGGTCCATGTCTATAGTCAGGTGCCATCACTGTCTTTCACTACAATAAAAGTGTGTGCCTAACCAAAACTTTTTTTCTTAGTTTTTGCATAGAGTGTGGAAAGTTTAGAATTCCTTCTAGATTTTTACTGGTATCAGGGACTCTGTTAAAGAGATCTACCTTTATTTCCTGTCCTGCTGGCAATATTTTTCTAGACAGAAAACTTCAACAGCAACACAGACAGAGATAAAAAATGGGTTTCTTTAGTAGAGCAGGG
Source organism: Aquarana catesbeiana (assembly GCF_042186555.1). Lineage (NCBI taxonomy): Eukaryota > Metazoa > Chordata > Amphibia > Anura > Ranidae > Aquarana > Aquarana catesbeiana. Next base: position 104,878,309 of record NC_133324.1, on the reverse strand, counting down.
GAAGACTAGAACATGTCAGATATTTCTTTCTTTCTTTGTCCCTGTTGAAGATTTTCTGTCCCTTCCTGTCTGGTGAAACAATTGCCCCCACTCTATCCAAAACTAGCAAAAAAGTTCAGGCTTGACATATCTTTAAAGTGGTAGTAAACCACTTTTTTTTTTAAACTCTGTAAGACAATTGCAAAATGTGCTAGTATGCATCGCATACTAGCGCATTATGAAATACTTACCTTAGAACTTACCTTAGAAATTACTTACCTTAGAACAAAGCCTTTCAGCGGCGTGCTGTCACAGCTGAAGGCACTTCCATCTTCGCTCAGTATTTCTTCTGGGTTTGCGTCCTCTGGCCGTCTGATTGGCCGATAATGCATGCGCGCAGGAGTCATGGACTGTGGCACAGAGCTCTGATGGGATGGCACAGGCATGCCGTCCCTTCAGAGTGCATGCATTGGTGACATCACCGGCTGCATGCAGTGTGAATATCACCACTGTTGCTTTGCTGTGCCATTCTGTCAAATAGCTCCCAGTGTTAGACTAACAGCTTTGTGCAGTGCAGTAACACCTGATTAGTTGATCCCCTAGCCCGTTACAACCAGCCATCTGTAAACAGTTGATGCTGCACTGACTCTTAATGCGCCATTTGCATGGCTTATGATGGTAGAGTGAACATTCAGAAATAGTAAGTCTCCAAAGTAGAACTTGAAAATTGACATTAGTTCTACAGATATCATTGTTTCTTGAACAGGAGAGACCACTTTTTACTTGTAGGTAGCAGGCAGATATTTAATTCTATTAGAGTAGTGGGGAGTATTGGCTTTCTGCCAAATATATATCTTTTTTATTTTAGCCTTCTCTGACCAAAAAGAACCTTTCGGCATGTGTTTGCTACATTTTCTGCATGCCTACTGGCAAACTGTAAATTAAATCTAATATGGATTTTTTCATCTATATTTTTTTACAGCTTTGTGAAGTGTATGGGCTGTAGTTGTCCTATACAGTATATAGTTTCTCTCATCTAATTTGTGGAACTTTGCTGTTCCTCTTGGTAACATGGTTTCAAGTTGGCCTCTTGGTTTCTTGTGTGAGAATTGGCTCAAGTTTTCTAAGCAAAGTCACCGATTTGCCATATGGTCCCCAATTTAAAAAATAGATTTAATAGAGTGCCATGAGATGATCAAAGTTTCTCAGTTTTTTTCCTACCACTTCCTTTATAATGGCTTTTCAAGACAACAAATTTAAAGAGGAAGTAAACCTCCTTTACTGATTTTTATCTATAGGTAAACCTATAAAAAGGCTTACCTATAGGCAGTGGCAGACGGTACTCAATATTTTGGGGGTGATGGCAAACAACAACCCCCCCGGGTGGGTCGGACAGGAAGGCGGCGATCTGTGGCCTTACCTTCCGATGACAAGGTGGTACTGAATCCAGGGTAGGGCTCCTGTTCCTGCCCCTCCACCCACTGCTCCTCGCTCCAGCTTGCTGAGGGAAGAGCCGGCCCCATTGCTTCTCCTTCTGGCAGAACAGGAAGTGGGCCCTGAGACCCGATTGACTGGGAGTCCTAAGACTCCTGGCCAATCGGGTCTCAGGACCCGCTTTATGATTGCCCAGGAGGAGAAGCAGGAAGACATTAGCGAGTATTAATTTGCTAATGTCACACAATTGGATGGGTGTGTGGCACAGTGCTCTGTGCCCCAAGCCCACTCTTTTTTTAGCCAATTAGAGCCTCGGGCTCTACTCATGCGCTTCTTAAAAAAAAAACATTGAAAGCCATGCGTCCGGCGCCCTGCATTGAGATTAGGGGCCGGGCGCATGGATTAGGGGGGCAGCGCTGTGATTGGCGGCTCTTATCGCAACCCCAGAGATGTTGAATTTGAAGAAATATGGGAGTTTACACAAACTGAACCCCATGAGCTGGCAAAACAATACAAACAAAGGTCTGAGTTGAAGTGGCTCCTACGCTTGTGAGATGAATGGGCAGACAGTGTTGTTTTGTCAGGTAAGGAAGCAGTGGCTATGGGACTGTTAACCCATGATCAACAAATGCATCAGGCAATGCGAAAAGAGAGTTTAGTGTGAATCTTTCACTGTTCGACCTTGTGAAAGATGGAATAGTCTGAGTATAAGCTAGTCCTAGTGACCTGGAAAATACCTACTCCTGGAGAACAATAGGAGAGGGTATTTCCAGGTTACGTGAGATGGGTTGTATAACTGGATTAAATACATTTCCAGAATTGATGGGTCCAGATATGGAACCCTTTACGTTTGCTCTGTGCTCTAAGCTGATGAAGTCTGCGCCATTTAATCTCAAGGCTCCTTTATTGTCCTTGCTGGGAGGCCTGAGATTAAACAGCAAGACTCATGAAGCCACTACCCTTTTAAGCCAGTTGGGGAAGCTAGAGGAGACTAAAATAAAACCTGTCATGGCCAGACAGGAAGAATACAAGCAGAAAAGAACTTTTACAGAGAAAAAAGGGAATATGGAAGAGAAGAATGGAGGTAAAGAGAAAACCAGGCTAGTTATTTCTAGGAAATAAATGTGGGTGGACCTAATAAGGGCAGGAGTACCTAAAGATGAGATAGATGGGATTTCTACTGCAGGAATGCTGAAGAGATGGAAACATTTAGTAGGTAAAACTGTCAGGGTTAGAAACACTACTCCTAATGAAGATAACATCAGCCCAGACTTAGAGAAAACAAAACAGACCCCTCCTGTTAACTCCCAACCAATTCCCAAAACTGAACATGAACCCAAACTTGAGGAGGAGTTAGAGAGAATCAGAAAAGGGGATTGGGAGGTTCCTCATTGATTTATGTAGAAGGTTTGGGAGGGAAAACCACCGTTAAGACACGGGTGAAAATGGCTATTGGCCAAATTGGCTATTGGCAAGGGACCAGGATTTTGGTCAAATGTTTTCATATCAGAGTTACCCGAAAATATTCTTGGGATGGATGTACTTCAAGGTACTCCAAGGTCAGGCTATTCAGACTGAATGGGGTACATTCACATTTGGGTATCCTGATAAAGCATATCTGGTTAGGGTGGTGAAGACTGTGGTCAGGCGAAATGGACCTCTGTCTACATTCCTCCACCAGAGAAGCCAGTCTGTCCCAAGCAGTACAGACTTCCTGGAGGCCACAAAGAAATTGGGGAGACTATTCAAGAACTGTTGAGAATAGGGATCCTTAGACCTGCTGTAAGTCCTTTCTCGTGTCTGGTGTTCCCAGGAAAGAAACCGCATAGGACCTATAGAATGACTGTGCATTACAGAGGTCTAAACAAAGTGGCTCCTCCATTGATGTCAGCTGTACCTGATATGATCTCAATTGTTGAGAAAATTGCTAAAGAGGCAGGAGAATTTCATGCTGTGATAAACCTGGCTAATGTTTTATTTTCAATTTTGATAGACCCAGAGTGTCAAGAACAGTTTGCTTTGGTGTGGGATGGCCGCCAGTACACTTTCACTGTGCTTCCTGAAGACTATGTTCATTCTCCAATGATTTGTCATGGACTGATTGTCCGAGATTTAAGTACCCTGAATTTGAAAGTCGCTGTTTTATTACTTTGATGACATCATGATCCCTGGGACAAAAGAAGATGTAACTGAAGCACTGCACCTGCTGATACACCACTTGGAGAACAGAGGATGGGCTATCAACAGAGACAAAATCCAAGGACCTGCCACAGAGGTGAAATTCCTGGGAATGATGTGGACGGGCCACAGAGGAAAATTCCAGAGACAGTTGTGCAAACTATACAGGCGCCCGCTACTCCCCCTACTACCAAAAAGGAGGCACAGAAGTTCGTTGGAGTTGTGGGATTCTGGAGATCATTCATTCCACATCTTGGACTGATTCTGAGGCCTATATACAATGTTACCGGGAAAAAGACCATAATGGGGTTAAGAGCAGCGGACCGCACTCCTTGCTGCTAAAGAAGCCATTTTGCAGCATCAGGGATTGGGACCTGTGAGACAAGGAGTACCATTTCACCAGGATATAGTGGAGCAGCATGGTAACATATCTTAGAGTCTGTGGCAGCCAAATTAAAAGAAATGACTGAGAGCAATACCCACTGGATTTTGGTCCAAACAACTGACAGGGGCACAGAAGAGATACACACCCCTAGAGAAGTACCTGTTTGGGGGCTACACAGCACTTGAACATGTAGAGACCATTACAGGAAAGGACACAATCACCATCCATACTGCATTGCCAATAGCAGGATGGGTGAGAGAAAATGGACTGACCACTAGGGCAGCTGTAGCCCAGAATCATACACTGATGAAATGGAAGTGGTACCTTCAAGAAAGAGCAAAGAAAGCACTCCTGTGCTGCAGTCATCGCCCATTCAAGAGGCTCCACCCTTTGAGTCTGTGTCGGAAGACATGAAAGAGTCAGCATGGTTCACTGATGGGTCAGCCATAGTCGCCTTGTCTAAGCATAAATGGACAGCAGCAGCCTACAACACAAGTACAGACACAGTCCTGCAGGAGACTGGAATTGGAGGGTCCAGTCAGTATGCAGAGTTGAAAGCTGTAGTGATGACTCTTCAAGAGGATCCTTCTTCCCATGTCACTATCTATACTGACAGCTGGGCGGTTTTTAAAGGACTGACAACTTGGATGCCCACGTGGAAGTCCAATGAATGGATGATTCATGGAAAGGTGGTGTGGGGAGGCAAGGAAGTCTGGGACTACATCTGGAAGTAAGCCTACTCCCGCACCACAAAAGTGGGGCATGTTGATGCACATGTGCCCCTAGTCCCAGACTTTAAGAACTATAACAGAGTTGCAGATGATATTGCCAAAGTGAAGGCAGTTGTGCCAATTGATCCTGTCTTGATGAACCTGGCCAACTGGGCCCACAAGCTATCTGGACATTTGGGGCAGAAAGCAACATATGAACGGGCACAGCAGAGAGGATTGCCTATATCCATGGACATGATGAAGACTGTAATAGGAAACTGTACAGTGTGTGGAGAAGTGCAACAATGGCCATTGCAAAAGTATTCCACCGGGTCGATTAAGAGGGGTGAGAGGCCTGCAGAGATCTGGCAGATTGACTTTATTGGTCCCCTGCCCCGGGGAAACAATGGACTGAGATATTGCTGCACTGCAGTGGACACCTATTCAGATCAAACCGCAACGCTTCAACTGCTCCAGAAACTTGTCATTGCTTATGGTTGTCCCAAACAAGTCCAAAGTGATAACGGCTCACACGTCACCAGGATCAACAGTACAGCAGTGGGCCAAAGATTCTGGAGTGTACTGGTTGTGCCACATCCTATAGCATCCACAGGAAGCTGGTTTTAATGAAAGATACAACGGGCTATTGAAGGACCAGATACGCAAACTTACACCCACACATACAATAAGGGGGCGGGATCGGGTCCTCACACAGGCAGTCATGTTGTTAAATTCTTGGTCAATAGCCAAAAGCACACCATATGAGAGGATGGTAGGGGCTGGGGCACAGATTCCACAGCTGGAGTGCAGAGTTCAGTATTTATGAAAGGTTCCTGAAAGAACAGGGCTTAACAGATACTATGTTATTGCTTCCCATGACATAGAAACCAAGAATGACGAATCTGAAGCTGAAGCCTATCTAGGAATGAGAGGGAATCTGGCAGGAAGGTTTGAAGTTATATTCGCATTGGCAGATGACTTCAAGACAGTGGCTGGGACTCTGACTGGTTAGTGGATACTTCTCAGCAAGAGTGGAAAGTGAGGCTATATAACATCAAACCTTCCAAAATAAACAGCAGTGATCTTCTGGGAAATATCAGTATTTCCTCTCCTCCCTATTGATGTTCTTTGGGAGGGTCAGAAGTGGATACAGATAGGTGGCAAAGTATTCGTCAGATATCCAGGCAAGAAGCCATTTAGAGGAGAGATTGTAGCTGAAGGGCCGGGATCTACTGTTTATGTATTATTAGAAGGAACAGATAAACCACTTTATTTTCCACTCCACAGGCTGTCTACGATTTTATCTCTAGGAAGACCAGAGAAAAGTGGTTACATGATGGACATAATGATGGAAGATCGCAAGAGCTGTGGAGAGCAAGGCCTTTGATGTATTACGAGCCTGGACTTGTTTCTAAAGAACTTTAGAATGGACTTTCTAATGAACTTTTAGCCAAACACTGGAAGAAGAAGAAAAGGAAAATTAATCTTTAGAATGAGTTTAGTAATGAAGAGATTTTCTGTGTGTAGTCTGAGAGGAAAATCAAGGGCGGAATATGTTGTGTTTGTTATAAAATTTAATTTTTCTATAAGACTCATAACATTCTGGTTTCACAGACACAGAATTTCTCAAACAAATGCTGTTAGATAGAATGGGAATGTAGACACCATTGTTGTATTCCGTTGGCAGTTTGGGAACAGCCTATTGTCTCTATAGCTAGGTAAGAGAATGCCTTTCAAACTGAAGCTACCGAGATGTAGGCTTGTTGGTTGTTAAGGTAACGGAGTTTGTAACCATTGTGAACAAGCTGACATATAAAAGGACTTATGATGCCTTAAACATGGGCCACTCATCATGGATTAACACCAGAGCAGGAGGAAGAATCTGGAATAAGCGAAGAAGAAGGTGCCTAGTCTCCAGGAGCAACGGAGATCATGATTACACAGTAACCGGAGTTAAGTAACTTTTAAGTGTATTTCTACTGTTACAGACCATAGGCTGTTTATTTGCTAGGAATTTTGCTTGTTATAGATATCTGTCAGTCTTGTATTGTATTCCTAATATTGTAATAGTTTTGTATGTACAGCATCTTTGTATAGTAAAAGCACATTTACACACTGCAGAGGTCTCAGCTTCCTTGCTTATAGCACAAAGTAACCTTGCTAGATAGACGCAAGCAAAACAAACGCCAAGGTTTGGTGTCTGTTAAGGCCACTACTAGTCCCGGAACAACCGTGAAAGAAAATTTCAATGGACTTTATTGTAGACTTGCCCCTATCAGAAGGGTATACAACCATCTTTGTTGTAGTGGACCGCTTGACTAAGATGGCACACTTCCTGCTTATGATAGGCACGCCTTCCGCTGTGGATACAGTAAATATCCTTATCAAAGAAATACTAAGACTGCACGGTCTTCCTGACAACATTGTTTCTGATAGAGGGGTCTAATTTACTTCCAGATTTTGGAGAAATCTCTGCAGAAGTCTGGCAAAACCAATTTCTTATTAAGTGGAAAGGGTATTCAGTAGAAGAAAACTCATGGGAGCCTGCAAGTAACTTACATGCCCTTAGACTTTTGCAGGAGTTCCGCAACAGACACCCTGAGAGATGGGCCCATTTGGGCATCTGGAGGCTGCCCCTTGAAGGGGGGGCACTGTCAGGGAAATGTCCAAAGAACTGGCAATCTTACCAACAGCCATCATGGAAGCATCAAGCACGCTCCTGTGCGTATTGGCTTATGCAGATGTGTGGGAGCGCGAACGGGCATGCGCAGATGAGCAATGGTGCCTCCTGGCCTATATAAACCTGCTGCTGAGACCTGTGCATTGCTGGATTATCCTCAGCTCCCCTGTGTTCCTGTGCTCCTGTGTTTCCTGATCTTTGACCTCCCATTACCGAACCGGCTTGCTTAAAGGGGTTGTAAAGGTAAAAATTTTTTCACCTTAATGCATTCTATGCATTAAGGTGAAAAAACTTTTGACAGTACCGCCGCCCCCAGGCCCCCGTTTTACTTACCTGACGCCTCGAATCTTCGCTCCTCGTCCTCGTCAGCTTCATTGCAGCTCAGCCTGGTCGCTGATTGGCTGCAGTGGATGGATTGAAAGCAGCGCAGCCATTGGCTCGCGCTGCTGTCAATCACATCCGATGACGCGGCGCGCCGGGGGGCGGGGCCGAGTGATACAGCGAGCGGCTATAGCCGCCGGCTGTATCACGGGAGCGCGCCCGCAAGCACTCACCACCGTGCGAGGGAGCTCGCATGAAGGTGGTAAATGCTTGCGGGGAGGAGCTGAAACAGCCGCCGAGGGACCCCAGAAGACCAGGTTCGGGGCCACTCTGTGCAGAACGAGCTGCACAGTGAAGGTAAGTATAACATGTTTGTTAAAAAAAATTACTTTACAACCCCTTTAACCTGCTATCCTGATCTCCTGGTTTGACCTCTGGCTTCCACTACTGACTCTGCTCTTGTCTGCTCCACTGTGTTTGATCTCGGCTTGGCTCTCTGACTCTGCTGCAACCTGTCTCACTGTGCATGACCCCGGCTTGTTCCAGTTCTGCTACCTGAATCTCACATTGACTGATTTACCGTGCATGACCCCCCAGCCTGGCTCTTGGTTCTGTTTCTGGATTGTCCATCTGCCAAGTTCACCTGGTACTCCGCAAGTACACCTGCCCTATAGTGCATCTTGCTTGTTCCAGCAACCTTCCGGTGATCAGCACATCAAACCACAGCAACTGGCAAACTGTGCTTCTTTGGGAACTGCACTCCCTGTACCACTTCCAGGGGTGCACTGCACTTAGCCGCAAGGGGAGCCCTCTCAGCACCTCGGCCTTGCACCTGGTGCGTGACAGGTGGTCAGTATTGAAGTGTGTGAGTGCAGTAGCAGTCAGTGGAGAAGCGTGTGGGTGAAATGGTAGTCAGAGAAGTGTGTGGGTGAAGTGGTGGTCAGAGAAGGATGTGGGTACAGTAGCAGTCTATAGAGAAGTATGTGATGCAGTGGTGGTCAGTAGCAAAGTGTATGGGAGCAGTAGCGGTCAGTGCAGAAGTGTGTGAATGCAGTGGTGATCCACAGAGAAGTGTGTGTGTGCAGTAGCAGAGAAGTGTAAGGGTGCAGTGGCGGTCAGTTGCAAAGCGTGTGGTTGCAGTAGCAGTCAGTGGAGAAGTGTGTGAGTGCAGTGGTGGTCCGCAGAGAAGTGTGTGGGTGTAGTGGTGGTCAGTGGAGAAGTGTGTGGGTGCAGTGGAGGTCAGTGGAGAAGTGTGTGGGTGCAGTGGTGGTCAGTGGAGAAGTGTGTGGGTGCAGTAGCAGTCAGCAGAGAAATGTAAGGGTGCAGTTGTGATCAGTAGCAAAGTGTGTGGGTGCAGTGGCGGTCAGCGGAGAAGTGTGTGAGTGCAGTAGCAGTCAGTAGAGAAGTGTAAGGGTGCAGTGGTGGTTAGTAGAAAAGTATGTGGGTGCAGTGGTGGTCAGAGAACTGTATGGGTGCAGTAGCAGTCAGTGGAGAAGTGTAGACACAGTGGTGGTCAGTGGAGAAGTGTGTGGGTGCAGTAGCAGTCAGCAGAGAAATGTAAGGGTGCAGTGGTGATCAGTAGCAAAGTGTGTGGGTGCAGTGGCGGTCAGCGGAGAAATGTGTAAGTGCAGTAGCAGTCAGTAGAGAAGTGTAAGGGTGCAGTGGTGGTTAGTAGAAAAGTATGTGGGTGCAGTGGTGGTCAGAGAACTGTATGGGTGCAGTAGCAGTCAGTGGAGAAGTGTAGACACAGTGGTGGTCAGTGGAGAAGTGTGTGGGTGCAGTAGCAGTCAGCAGAGAAATGTAAGGGTGCAGTGGTGATCAGTAGCAAAGTGTGTGGGTGCAGTGGCGGTCAGCGGAGAAATGTGTAAGTGCAGTAGCAGTCAGTAGAGAAGTGTAAGGGTGCAGTGGTGGTTAGTAGAAAAGTATGTGGGTGCAGTGGTGGTCAGAGAACTGTATGGGTGCAGTAGCAGTCAGTGGAGAAGTGTGGACACAGTGGTGGTCAGTGGAGAAGTGTGTGGGTGCAGTAGCAATCAGTAGAGAAGTGTGTTAGCGCAGCAGCAGTTAGTAGAGATGTGTGAGGGTGCAGTGGTGATCAGTAAAGATGCTGTGGGGGTCAGAGAAGTGTGTGAGTGCATTGGTGGTCAGTAGAAAAATGTGTGGATGCAATGGCTGTCAGCGGAAAAGCACAAGGATGCAATGGCAGTCAGAAGAGAAGTGTGTGTGCAGTGGTGGTCAGTGGAGAGGTCTGTGGGTGCATTAGTAGTCAGTAGAAAGGTGTGTCGGTGCAGTGGTGGTCAGTAGAAAGGTGTGTGGGTTCAGTGGTGGTCAGTGGAAAAGTGTGTGGGTGTATTTGAAGTCAGTAGATAGGCTCGCAGGTGCAATGGCGGTCAGTAAAGAAGTATGAAGAACAGTAGAAGTAGATGCAGGAATATTCTGTGTACACTATGACATTGGTAGGTACAAAAGTACAAAAGTACTTGGATGCAGTCAATGCAGTAATGTGTTGATACAGTGGAGTACTTATCAGGTCCCCAATTACCCAGTTTTTTGGCAAAATATAAGTTTCCTTTGAGTAGATACCAAACATGTCAAGCCTCAAAACTGTGTGACCCCATATGAAACAGCATCAAATTTTGGTAACTAAAATTGGCCATAGGCAACATTTACAAGACTTTATAGGTCATCAGTTTAGAGTTAACCATAAATGATGGCCCTAGAATTATTGCACTCACTCCAGCATGTGCAGCGATACCTAATATGTGATAGCATTTGGTATATGACAGGTCCTCTTTAAAGAGATGTCAGAGGTCTATTAGAAGCCTAATATCATCCTGGATCCTATTGAAGCTGATCAAGCACAGACCGTGTTGTGTGCTCCCCGTGTGGACTGACAACTCATGGGGCCCCCGGGCAATAAGAGATTATGGGCCCCCGGGCAATAGGAGAAGATTATGGGGCCCCCCGGGCAATAGGCGATTATGGGGCCCCCAGGCAATAGGAGATTATGGGGCCCCCAGGCAATAGATTATGGTGCCACACAGTATACACACACACACATACAGTATACACACACAGTATACACACACACACACATACAGTATACACACACAGACACACAATATACACACACAGTATACACACACAGAATACACATACACACACTGAAAAGGTACTGGAGAGGCGGGGCAGCTATAATCTTGGGATTTTTAAAAAACACAGATTTTTACATACTGTCCCTGGTTTTATTGAGGCTGGCAACCCTGATGGGGCCCCTTAGTGGCATGGGGCCCTCGGGCAGTGCCCGAGTGCCCGAATGGTCAGTCCGCCCCTGGTGCTCCCATTCACACAACATACCTATAAAAAATTTGTAAAAAAATATTTCTTACATTTCTAGCTGTATCTTAGAGCAGAATCAAAGTGACACAAACTCTGGTTTAGAAAAAAATATGTATTCTTAACCCAAAAGTGCCCCATCTATTGCTCCCAGCCTTCTCCAAATCTTCAAATTCCTTATTTTTTTTTGCCGTGATCTGACTTCTTGTTACACAGTGGCTATGTTTATTCTCAATGATACCACTGTATGTAGGAACATAGCCACTCTCTCCTGCTCACTTCTGTGATGGACTAGGGAATATGGGATGTGTAGTGTTCATAGAGTAGTGTACATTATCCCAATTAATGTGCACTGTCCTCATTCTAAAAAGTGAGAGAGAGAGGCGAAGAAGGTAAGGTGAATGAGAGGTTCAGAAGTTTGTGGAGGACATTGCAAGGATGCAGAAAAACATAGCTAGGAACAGTTTCATGAAAAATAGATTACAGGGCTATTAACTACTTCAGCCCCGGAAGGATTTACCACCTTCCTGACCAGAGGATTTTTTGTGATTCGGCACTGCGGCGCTTTAACTAACAATTGTACCCATACAAAATTGACGTCCTTTTTTTCCCACAAATAGAGCTTTCTTTTGGTGGTATTTTGCTAAAAACAAAAAAATACCAACAATTAAAAAAAAAAAAGCAATATTTTTTACTTTTTGCTATAATAAATATCCCCCAAAAATACATATAAAAACATTTCTTCCACAGTTTAGGCCGATATGTATTCTTCTACATATTTTTGGTAAAAAATTGCAATAAGTGCATATTGATTGGTTTGCACAAAAGTTATAGCGTCTACAAAATAGGTGATTGATTTATGGCATTTTTATTATTATTTTTTTCTTTTTCAGTAATGGCGGCGATCTGAGATTTTTATTGAGACTGCGATATTATGGCGTAGCCAGATCGGACACTTTTGACACTATTTTGGGGCCATTGACATTTATACAGCGATCAGAGCTACAAATAGCCACTGATTACTGTATAATTGACACTGGCAGGGAAGGGGTTAAACACTAGGGGGTTAAGTGTGTTCACTACAACATGACAGAGATCACTGCTTCCGATAACAGGGAGCAGTAGATCACTGTCATGTTGCTAGGCAGAACAGGGAAATGCCTTGTTTATATAGGCATCTCCCCGTTCTTCCTCTCCTCACCACAATCGCGGGCTGCCGGCGAACATCGAGTTTCCTGGACCAGCGGGCAGTGTGTGCGCGCCGGCTAGGCAGCAAATTCAAAGGGGCATACTGGTACTCCCTTTTGCCTGCCTATGCCATTCTGACGATGTAAATCGGCGTGCGGCTGTCGGCAAGTGGTTAAATAATGAATGTGTATGGATTATTTTTGGACAATAAGGATATTGTTTAGTTTCACTTTAATCACAAAACTCTTTAATTCAGCCTGCGTTGTTCAAAATAACTTTCAGAGTGTTTATTTATGGCGACTTTAGGGACAGTACAGTAACATACAATGCAGAACCAAAGCCTTTAATATCTTTAAACCTTTAGTGAGACAAACAGTGTACATATGTAGTTTACAGCTGATAATGAGATCTGCTCGCACAGTACAGACCAGGTAATTATGGTAAACATAACTCCCTCCCTTCCATAAGCCATCTCATAAGTATGTAGGACTTTCCATTTTAAAAAAGACCTGCTGGTTGTTCCCATTAGAAGGCTTGAGGGCTGCCAAAATTATGTTCTCAAAAATTTTGCATTTAAATTTAGCAAAGCTGGAGCATACAGAATCTGGGGCAGATGCATATAGCAACCAGCTTCAGCTTGTTCTGATAAAGTGTTACTAAACCCAGGTCCCTGCATTCACTGTATCTGATCTCCCACTGTATACAGAACTTTGAAATGCAATTATTTTAGTAAATATAAACGGCTAAATACCTTTTCTCAACAGCGGTATATAGCAGTCTTGTGACTTCTACCAGTGTCTGGTTAAAGCTTGTAGGAGGAGTTTTCATTCTCCCATAATTGTCCTATAAGGATACAGGACCCCTGATCCTCACTCTAGACAGTGCTGATTGGCCCTGTTCTGATCACATGCACTCTCCCTAAACTGAGCATGTGCAGTTTGTCCCCTAGCCTCTGTACTATCCGATGGTTTTGGGACTCTGAAAGAAGGGGAGGATCAGAGAAGACAGGAGCAAACAGCCTTTTTACACAATGCAGAGAATTAACCCATTAGGTTCCACAGTGAGTATAACAAGAATGTTTTACTGCATAATAGTAACACTTTATTGTGGATGTAAACTCTCACATATACCCACTGCCCAGTAAAATGAATAGCCTCAGATGATACACAGGGATGAAACAAATCAACCTACATAAGCTTTACATGTATATCTGCTGTCTTCAGCTTTATATACTGTGCAGATTGTGAATTAGAATTTTCACTTCCTCATTCTGCACTGTGAAAGAAGTCTTGGATTACACTGGGAGACAGCTGATTGGAGGAAAGGCACACACCCCCTCCAGATAGGCAGAGACTTTCAGAGCTATCGTGTGAGTAAAGCAGCTTGTCAGAAGTTATCATGCTGATAACAGAAGAACGGAGCAGAAGAAAGCCACGGGACTTAGCGCTTTGAAGAAAGATAAGAAAACACTGCAGATATATGTGCCCAGCTCGAATTTCATGAATCGGATTTACATCCACTTTAAGCTTTAAAAATGAAACATAGAGGCTGATTGGTTGCCATGCACAACTCCTCCAGATTCTGGCTGTTTCAGTTTTGATTAATTTCCCTCAAATCGTTTGGAAATGACAAAAATCAAATTAAAATAGAATTAAAATAGAAAAATTAAATAAAGTTAAAGGTAAACAATTTTGAAACCTAATTTCTTCACAATGCTTACAGATATAGAGGTGAACGGGGGCTTCCTTTAACCACTTCCGGACTGCAGCACACCGATGTATGTCCTCACTTTGAGGATGGATATCGTTGTTATGGCAGCAGCAAGCTGCCATAACCCTGGTATCGCCGTGTTCGGCTGGTGGTCCGGTACAAGATAAAAGTGGTCTCTGCGGCAGGTTCGCCGCAAGATCACTTTTATCAACGGTGGGAGAGGGCCTCCCCCTCCCGCTGCGATCCGGTGCCCTCCGCTGCTTACCGGAGCCGTCAGCAGCAGTGGAGGCAATTGGATCCTTCCCGTGGCTGTGCATGGAGATAAGTGAGGGGAAGATGGCCCCCACCCGTCTCCATGACTCTGCAGGCTGGAAGCGACGTCAAAATGACAAAGTTTTTTTTTTTTTATTGCATTTTAGTGTAAATATGAGATCTGAGGTCTTTTTGACCCCAGATCTCATATTTAAGAGGTCCTGTCATGCTTTTTTTCTATTCTATTACAAGGGATGTTTACATTCCTTGTAATAGGAATAAAAGTGACATTTTTTTTAAAAAAACAGTGTGAAAATAAAAAATAAAAGGGGTAAAATAAATAAGAAAAAAAAATATTTTAAACGTGCCTCGTCCCGCCGAGCTTGCGTGCAGAAGCGTACACATACCTGAGCAGCGCCCACATATGAAAGCGGTGTTTAAACCACACATGAGGTATCGCCGCGATTGGTATCTAGCCCTAGACCTCCTCTGTAACGCAAAACATGCAACCTGTAGAATTTTTTAAATGTCTCCTATGGAGATTTTTAAAAGTAAAAGTTTGTCGCCATTGCACGAGCGGGCGCAATTTTGAAGCGTGACATGTTGGGTATCAATTTACTCGGCGTAACATTATCTTTTACAATATAAAAAAAAATGGGCTAACTTTACTGTTGTCTTATTTTTTAATTCAAAAAACTGTATTTTTTTTTTTTTTAAAATGCGCTTGTAAGACCGCTGCGCAAATACGGTGTGACGGAAAGTATTGCAACAACCGCCATTTTATTCTCTAGGGTATTAGAAAAAAATGTATAATGTTTGGGGGTTCTAAGTAGTTTTCTAGCAAAAAAACCCTGTTTTTAACTTGTAAATAACACATCTAAAAAAAGGGGCTCGGTCCTTAAGTGGTAAAGTGTTTTACTGCTTGTTAGAAAAATTTAATAATTAATGTTCATGATCTGAGCACGAGTTCACTTTTAGATCTAGAAGCAGTATCATCTGCCACCATTGTGGCAAGTTGCTAAGAAATTTACCAGGTAAATAATAACATAACTACATTTTCTACATATAGAGCTGCAGAGGTGGTTGTATGCTGTGACCTGAATAAAATGATGGTACTCTGCCAACACTTCAGAAATGGTAAAATCCTGTTAAACATTAATGCATATCTCTCATGGCTATCTTTCTCAAAGGTTTATGTATTATTTATACTTTCAAAGTCTAAATGTTGGAGAGAAACTGCTTCTGTGCCCTTGTCTTAAAGAGTGATTGGCTTACAAACTCAGCCTTTTAGCATGATTGATGTCCTTCGTAAACTGCTAGATGGCTCCCAAGTATAATATAGTCTGCTTGAGTGGCAGATCAAGACAATGAAGGAAAGCAGCAAGCCTGGGTCTGGCATTGATGGCGAATATAAAATAGGCACTGGAAGGCTTGCTGCTTGTAGTCAGGGGTTTATGGGTACATGGGTGGCTCATGTATGGCCTTCAGGCTTCACAGCCGGTTTCCTACTGCGCATGCGCGAGTCGTGTGGCTCTTTCTGAATGGCCCCATAATTTTCTGGGACACACACAGGTCCCAGAAGGCAGCTGGGGAGAAGGAGGAAAGGACGCATTGGGCCACGGCCAAGCTAGGACGGAAGTACACTATGTACGTCAGAAAGAGTAAGAAAGAAAGAAAAAAAAAAATAGTTATCCAAAAACGAGGGCTGGAGGGGTGGTCTTTCCTTTAAGACCAAGTTGTATAAGTGGATGGAACTCCGCTTTAATAAAATAATTAGCCCCACTACGCAATATATATATATATATATATATATATATATATATATATATACACACACACACACACACACACACACACACTATATACACCGTGTTTCCCCGAAAATAAGCCCGGGTCTTACATTCATTTTGGCAACAAAAGACACAGCAGGGATTATTTTCGGGGTAGGTCTTATCATGTAATGTGCTGTCTTCTATCCCTCTCTCCCTTATTGCCTGTAAGGAATCCCCAGTGTGATCCGAGTTAAAATGCTTGTAAAATCCTATAATCCACTCTATTACAGTAGTGTATAATGTACAATGTGTGTGTTTCTGTTATATAAATGTGCCAAATACCTTAGTTATAGCGCCGTTGGGTGCTTCCGTGGCCTGCCGGAGATCTCTTTCCTGCTCAGAGCACTGCAGAGGGAGGGGCCGAGATCCCCCGCTAACAGCTGGGAGAAGAGGAGGAGAGCAGCGGGAGTTCAGCTGTGCTCCGAATGGCGCTATTCTGAAGGTATTTGGCACGAATATATTACAGAAACACACACATTGT
Source organism: Aquarana catesbeiana (assembly GCF_042186555.1). Lineage (NCBI taxonomy): Eukaryota > Metazoa > Chordata > Amphibia > Anura > Ranidae > Aquarana > Aquarana catesbeiana. The sequence goes on along the minus strand of NC_133324.1, from coordinate 104,861,826 downwards.
ACATTATATACTACTGCAATATAGTGGATTATAGGGTTTTACAAGCATTTTAAACTAGGGCTTATTTTTGGTTGTTGTGGAAATTTTATGAAGCTGTATTTTAATATGTATTGTCATAGTGTTTCCCAGTGTTAGTTCTCCCACAACCTCCCTCTAAAGAGCTGACTGGGGCAGACTGAAGCTGGTTGCGATCCATTAGGTAGTAGAAAATTTCCTGAGGTTGGAGAGAGGTGTGTGCAGAGTGAGGATATCTCTGCCAGTAAAAGGGCCCCTGTGTGATGCATAGATGTTCATCTGGGGGGATGTGTTCGCTCTGCAAAGACATTATCGGTTTAGAGGATGTGCGCTCGTGTCACCCCTGTATGCCTGATCAACATATTTGGGGTGCCATGGCGTACACCTGCAGATAGTCTCCCATCAGCAGGAATGGTAGTCATTGGTTGTTGTATAAACTCATATCCTTGTTTGGTCATATCCTTGTTTGGTCATATCCTGTGAGGTCATATCCTGTGGAGGAAGCGATTGGCTGTTGGGGTCAGGGCTTCCTGTTTGTGACTTCCTGTTTGTGACTTCCTTTGTGTGTGTGAATAAAAGCCGAGAGCCTCTGCCCAGCAAGGCAGATGAAACAGCGATGGAGCTAAAATGGTGATTATGTCTGTTTACTGGGGAAATGCGGGAGACATGGGTTTTTAATGATGCATTATACCATTAGACTGAATGGGCGCTTATTAGCTCAAAAGAGTATGGTGCTTTATCCACGACACGGGGTAGGGCTTTTATTGCAGTCCTGGAAAATAACAGTTGGTCTTATTTTCAGGGTAGGTCTTATTTTAGGGGAAACACAGTATATATGTATACATATCTATATCTATAGACATATATACACATAAACATGGCAGGGGGACATGTTTACTGCCCTGGGGTCTAATCGAGGAAGGAGGAAGTCAATAATCTTCCTCCATTCACCTCAGTCCCCCGGGATTCTCTCTTCTCTCCCCGATTCTCCGCCTCTGAACTGGTGAATCGGGGAGTGTGAATTCTGACAGAGATCACCAGTAAAGTGCTGAGATCGCACCTTCATAAACTGGCAGTTTCTGTATCAGTCAATGACAGCTTCTCTGTGTGCGGAAATGATCAGTGGAGAACATATTCTCCCTGCCCTGATCATCTCAGTTTCATAAACCGTTAATGAACTGAGATCAGTGGCGATCCTCAGGATCCAATCCTGGATGATTAATTGGCAATAATACCCCCACCCAACTCAGTATAAATTTAGGCCTTCTCTAGGGGGTGCCCAGGCAGGGGTTGCACAGGCAGGGATTGCATTGGCAATTATCATTTTGGATAAAGTATTCATATTGGATTAAGTATTACACTTCGGCTCAGCACTTCAGCGAATGCACAAAGCGAAAATCTACAACTGTCTACTGCAACACACTAAACAGACTACAGGTGTCCTGATTCTCCATAGAACATCTCTCATCCAGTCTGCTTCTCAATCTCACCACTCTGTATCATGCACTCCCTACTTTTCCTTCCCACAGTTGCATCCTCTCTCCTTAAACTTTCTCTCCTTCACCCCTCTTCTCCATCCCACAGCTTATATATATCACCCTCACTCCTGTCTTCTCCGTATTATTGCACTCATCAGCTCCTGCTAATTTTGAACGCACATACCAATAAAATCTCCAGGACACTGAGAAGTGTCCCCCCACATAAGTCACACTTCCATATCACCTCTCTCACCCTTCTGCTTCTCCTAATGTCTGGAGATATTTCTCCAAATCCTGGACCGCCATCATTTACCTTTGGCTAACATACCCAGCACCCCCTATCCTCTTCCAGAAGCCACAATCTACACAATCTAATTTCTATTCCTCTTCTGCCTAAAACCAGCCTTCCCTTTTCCTGTGCCCTTTGGAATGCCGACCTCATATTCCCATACCATTGCACTCCACGCAACCTCTCCTGATCACAACCTTATTAGTTTCACTTTCTCCTTGTCTTCCTCCTCTTTGCCTTCCAACTACCAAACAATTACCCGTAGAAACCTTCGCCATCTTAACCCTTCTTTTCTTTTTTCTGCTACATATTGTCTCTATGCCAAAATCTTATCCTTATCCTGCCCCAACCTGGCCACTTCTATCTACAACAGTTCACGGTCATCCACCCTGGATACCTTGGCCCCCCTCACTATGCACAGAATCAGGCCCCGACCGCTACAACCCTGGCAGACAGATATTACCAAAAGCCTCAAAAAACAGAGCCATGCTCTTGAGGGTCTGTGGCATAATACAAAGTCACAGCAAGATTTCAGCCAATATAAATCTGCCCTCCAAAAATACCATTCCTGTCTCCACGCTGCCAAACAGACTTACTTTATCACTCTCATTAACACCCTCTCACGCAGTCCCCGTCAACTCTTTTCTACCTTTAATGCTTTACTTAGTCCGCCATTACCTCCATCCACTAACTTACTCAATGCCCACGAGATTTCGAATCACTTAAAAAATAAGATTGAGAAAATTAGTCTTGAGATCTCCTCCACTCTACAGATATCTTCCTCACTATACACTCTTTGTCTTCCTGTACAATCAAAACTCTTGTTTAACCCAACTACTACAGAGGAAGTCAATAAACTTTTTTCTGATGCCCACCTAACCTCCTGCCCGCTAGACCCCGTTCCTTCTCAAATACTACGGTCACCCTCTGACTCTACCCTACACTCTTTAACTCATATCTTCAACGTCTCCCTCTCTACTGGCATCATCCCAAACCCTCTGAAACATCCACTAGTCATACCAATTAAAGGCCTCACTGGACCCCACCAATCTTAACAACCTAAGACCCATCTCCTTACTGCCTTTTGCCTCCAAACTCATTGAATGTTTAGTCTACAACCGACTGAGTGACCATCTCATTGAGCATAACCTTCTTGATCCCCTTCAGTCTGGATTTCGTCCACAGCACTCCACAGAAACCGCTCTCCTAAAACTCACAAACGACTTACTAACAGCTGAAAAAAACAACGGTCATTATTCCATACTCTTACTCTTGGACCTGTCCGCTGCCTTTGATACAGTTGATCACCCCTCCTCCTCAAAAAACTAAATTTGCTTGGTATCCATGGCTGCGCTCTCTGTTGGTTTGAATCTTACCTATCTCACCACACCTTCAGTGTCCAGGGCAGCCATCAGAAATTTTGGGGCCCCTTACACAGCTTTAGCCTTGTCCCCCTCGGGGCCTGACCCCCAACATTCTCCAAGGCCCGCCCACTGGTTGTCCCACCGAATCTGCCCACAGGCCATCCCACCGAGTCCTTCAGCGCACCCACTTTTATTTTAACACTCTTACACCTTTGGAGACTGGAGGGAGGGATGGTGCTGGCCGTGGGTGGTGATGCATTGTGGAGACTGGAGGGATGGATGGTGCTGGGCATGGGTTGCGATGCGTTGTGGAGACTGGAGGGATGGATGGTGCTGGGCGTGGGTGGAGATGCATTGTGGAGACTGGAGGTGTGGATGGTGCTGGGCATGGGTGGTGATACCGTTGTGGAGACTGGAGGGATGGATGGTGCTGGGCGTGGGTGGCGATGCGTTGTGGAGACTGGGGGGATGGTGTTGCGCGTGGGTGGCGATGCGTTGTGGAGACTGGAGGGGTGGATGGTGCTGGGCGTGGGTGGCAAAGCATTGTGGAGACTGGAGGGGTGGATGGTGCTGGGTGTGGGTGGCGATGTGTTGTGGAGACTGGAGAGATGGATGGTGCTGGGTGTGGGTGGGGGTGCGTTGTGGAGACAGGAGGGATGGAGTAGATGCTGGGTGGGGATGAAGATGATTGAGTTGCATTGTGAAAATGGATGAGGATGAGTCTGGGTAGGGATGAGAGTTACATAGTGAAGAGGCTCTCCAAAATGTAACTCTCATCTGCACCCAGAGTCATCTATTTTCACAATGCAACTCAATTATACCAGCTCGTCAGCCTCGGGGTGTCCCATCCAAGAAGGAGATAAATAAAGTCCAAATAAAATCTACAGGGGACACAGTCAGCAGCACACATTACATTTTTGCGACTTACCCTCCATGCTGCACTCTCGAATCTATCTGCATGCACCTGTTATTGCTGTGTCCACGTGTACCGTCAATGAGCTGGCCACTCCCTCTGCCCCTGTGCCAGCCAATCACATTACAAGCAAACCCAGCAGCAGCCAGCAGGCTCCGTCTCCTCAGGGAATGGATGAGGAGCGAGCGAGCACTGGCCACGATCACCTGCTGCTGGGGATGTTGCCAGTCTGAAAGAAGGCGTTAGCTGGTGCTCGGGGTAGCGGGCTTGTTAAATTTCATTACTGTGTGCAGAATACTTACAAAATGCGGGGGGGGGGTTACTGGGGTGAAAGTAGGCGGTGGAGGCATGTCTTGTTTATGCTTCTCTGCAGCGGCACGCAGATTAGCGGCGGAGCTGGTACAAGATACATTTCATGTTCTGCTGTAGGGGGGAGCGGGCCCTGGCTGGCCGGGCCCCTAGGGACACTCGGGCCCTTTATATTAGTACTGTCTGTACCCCCCTGATGGTGGCCCTGTCAGTGTCACTTACAACTCTACTTCCTCCTCTCAAACTCCTCTTACCGTTGGGGTCCCCTAAGGTTCTGTTCTTGGACCTCTACTATTCTCAATCTACATATCCTCCCTGGGTCAGCTGATAGCCTCCCATGGCTTCCACTACCATTTATATGCCGATGACACCCAAATCTATCTCTCTACCCCTCAGCTCACCCCATCAATCCCCTCACACATCACTGATCTACTAACAGACATATCAGCCTGGATGTTACACCACTTCCTTGAACTGAATTTATCTAAAACCGAGCTCATAATATTTCCTCCCCCACGTGCCCCTTCCCCTGACTTCTCTGTCAAAATCAATGGCACAACTATCAGTCCGTCCCCACATGCCAGGGTGCTAGGGGTAACCCTAGACTCTGAACTGTCCTTTCAGGCCCACATCCAACCCCTGTCCAAATCATGCCGCCTTAGCCTCCTCAACATCTCTAGAATATGCCCCTTTTTAACTAATGACACCACCAAGCTTCTAATTCACTCCCTGGTCATCTCTTGCCTCGACTACTGCATCTCCCACCTCATTGGCTTACCTTTACATACACTATCCCCCCTTCAGTCCATAATGAATGCTGCTGCAAGACTCATCCACCTGACAAACCGTTCAGTGTCCTCCACCCCTCTCTGCCAATTCCTCCACTGGCTTCCACTCACCCAACTAATAAAGTTCAAAGTACTAACAATAATTTACAAAGCCATCCATAACTCTGCCCCCAGCTACATCACTAACCTAGTCCCAAAATACCAACCAAGATGCTCTCTTCGGTCCTCCCAAGACCTTCATGCGCGCCTCCAGGATTTCTCCAGAGCTTCTCCCATCCTTTGGAACTCCCTACCTCAATCTGTCCTACTGTCTATCCATCTTTAGACGATCCCTGAAAACCCTTCTCTTTAAAGAAGCCCATCCTGCTTCTAACAAATACACTGTTTTACTTTCTCAATCAGCTCATCCCCCACAGCTATTATCTTTTGTATCAATTGACCCTCCCTCCTAGATTGTAAGCTCTAATGAGCAGGGCCTTCTGATTCCTCTTTTCCAAATTGTAATGTAACTGTAATGTCTGCCTTCATTTTGTTAAGCGCTGCACAAACTGTTGGCGCTATATAAAGCCTGTATAATCATAATAATAATAAACGGACACTTTTGTGTATAATGCCTAGTACACACTATAAGGATATCGGACAAATGATCTTCCTTTTTTTTTTGTTGCATGCTAGTCTCATATTAAAAACCAACGGGTTACTAAAATTACGAAAATTCTCATATGACAGAATACAACTTTGGAAGTGATGTAATGTATTGTGTTGTAATGCATTCTTTCATTTCCGTGCATGCGCGATCTTGGTCACGTGATTTTTTTCGTACAAATACCATACTAATTCCATGAAAATCGTTTATTCTGTTATCGTACAAGAAAAATTCTCATGCTTGTCCCTTTGGATATTTTCTCATGAACTGTCGTGATTCGTGTGCTAATGATCAGATTATCAAGTGATCGTTTCGAAAGCGGTGTTTTCCATCCGATTTTCTTATTGTGTATACTAGGCATTAGGGTGACAATGCTCTCCTCTATAGATACAGTACAGTGAGTCTTGTCATTCTAATGCAGCAAGTGTGTTACTGGCAGGATCAGCAGGTGAAAATAATGGATTGAATGCTACAACCCCCAGTGACCATCAGTGGCCATCTTGGTTGGAGCAGTGCTAATAAGAATTAGTAATCTACTGAGCTTTGGTGTGCATTTTCGTGTGGACAGAGTAAGGAGAGGAACCTCTCAGGGTTTGTTGGGGGAGGTTCCACTGCAAGGAGGGAAAGAGTAAATGATAATGCTGCACACCCTACACAGCACTGATATCCAGAGTTGCTACAGGATTTGCAAGAATACCGACAATAATGTCAGGATCCACCCAGATGCCTGACTGGCAGCTGTCTTAGCCTTGCAGTGCACCACTGAGAGACTGGGCCAGCTGCTCCCACTCCCGGCACAGCCCAGTGCTCCAGTGAGTCCTGGAGAGGCAGAGCAGAGAGCCGGTTACTGACAGTCACTGCTCTCTGCTCATTGGAGACCGGGAACTGAGTGATCTGCTCCGGAGGTTAAGTGGTTAAATTGGATCTTCATCCAAAAAGTAAAGGTTGAAAAATTCTCTGCCTCGGTGGGTAACATAACAAATCCTAGAAAGTGGTACGACCAGTCTCCCTTCTTTAGTCTATTTGGAGCATGCGCAGTGAGGAGCTGGCTGTGAGTTATCAGGAAGTGGTGGCCGGGCACTGAAGCCAAGATGGCGGCACCAAAGATCTGAAGCCCTGAGAAGAAGCGGCTGTAAGGAAGACAGTGCTGAACTTTTTGAGCTTTGTTAAAGGGTAAGTTCACCTTTTCACAAGAAATAAAAAGGTGAACTCAGGACAACCTCCCCACACCCTTGTTCCCCACTTACCTACAGAAGCCCAGTGTAAAGAGTACCTGTCACCTAGCCCCTTTGTGATGACAATAAAGTAAAATAAATAGAAAAAGTGTAAAATAAATAGTATTGTATAAAAGAAATAAAAATAATAAAAAAATTAAGTAAATTAAAGCACCCCGGTCACCCTCCATATAAAAATTGCAGGGTAGGGTTGCGCAACACATATGAGGTATCGTCTCGAATGTCAGGGTGAGAGCAATCATTTCAGGGCCATAATCCACATTTCACTCTAAACTGATGACCTATAATGTCCTTTAAAACATAATCAGAATTTGGGGTACCATCGTTTTTAGTGATTCCATGGTAGAGCACTATTTTAAGACATGACATGTTTGGTATCTGTTTACTCAACGCAACCCAATCTTTTATATTTTACCAAAAAATTTGGTATAATATTGTGTTTGTTTGCACTAAAATTCATTTTAGTGTTATTTGTTTTCCCCTGAAAGTATGTGTTCGATAAATCACTGTGCAAATATCATGTGACATAAAAAATTTGCAGACATCCCAAATCTCCCCCAGTTTTGCTGCGGTTCCCGGACACCCGTAAGCGCCTCCCAATATCCCGGCTGCAGGGCCGATCTTAGATGGTCCCCAGCGGGTTTTGATCAGCGGGAGGGACAGCTGTGAACACCGATCTCCCTGTATCGCTTTTTAGCCGACAGCTGCCTCTCCTTCTCCCCCCTCCCACGGCTGTCGGATAAAAAGCTACACAGGGAGATCGGTGTTCACAGCTGTCCCTCCTTTTGAACCGATCAAACCATGGTTGTTCTCTGTGTCCTCCTCCTCTGAACACCCTTCTGGCCCCCTGTCCTTCTCTGGACCCCCTCTGTGTCCTCCTCCAACCCCCTGTGTTCTCCTCCCCGCCCCCCACCTCGTCCCCTCTGCATCCGGCTTCCCTCTTCTCCTCTCCCACCGGCTGCTGTGGGGGATGTGTCAGGATGGAGACCGGAGGAAAGGGCCGGTAAATATGTAATTTACCAACCCCTTCCTTTTCTGAATTGGACACAGTGAGCAGCGCTCGCTCCGGTGTCCTGTAATAACTGAGCAGAGTAACCTGTGTTTATGAATGAATGTCTCCTCTCCATTCATTTTCAATGCTGAGAAAGGCACTGGGGAATCTGTGTCTTTAGTCCCTTTCTCTGTCTCAAAGGGGAGATGTCAGGGGTTTGTTTAGACTCCTGATATCTCACCAAAGCCCACCAACAGGGCTGATAAAAAAAATGCAAAGAATATTAAAAAATGTAATTGTAAAAAAGTTCTAAAAAAATAAATTGTACAAAAATATATAAAATAAACAAAAACTACTGACATCACCCCACGCCTTAGCAACACTGTCCACTGCCCCAACCCCCCCAGCCCAAAAAGCAATGTGAAAAAAAATCAAAAACAAGTTAAATTGTAAAAAAATCAATACATAAAAATGTAAAACTACTGACACCGTCCACTGCCACATACCGCCCACCCCCCATCCCCTTCCCCTGACGCACCGTGACAAAAAACCAAAAAAAATTATTATAAAAACATGTTGCTGCAGGTGGGGGGAGGGGGGGGGGCACTTCCCTGAAATGAGTTTTTTGCAGGATGTATGAAATTACAACTACCACCGTTTTATTCTCCAGGGTCTCTGCTTTCAGAAAATATATATTGTTGGAGATTTATAGTATTTTCTAGTAAGAAAATCAGATTTTAGGTGTGCAAAACAATAGAACAATCGTCAATGTAGTCAAGGGGTTAAATCGGCTGCTGAAAAACTTTGAATATCACTATAGTAAATAAATATGGCTGCCCCATGTATATATATATATATATATATATATATATATATATATATATATATATATATATATATATATATATATATATATAGAAGAACACACTGATGACCTTGACCTCAGTGACATGGAGCTGCTCTCCTGTCTATCTCTGCACATTCTCTGGACAAGGGATTGCGGACAGCAAGGAGTTAAACATTAGACAGAGCAAACCACGTGCTCTGTCATGTGACGGGGAAGATTACTTTCCCCACAGTAGGGAGGGTGGAGCCCGTGCTTTGGGCGTGAATGTTGGTAATATTCTGGGCGGGGCCCGGTCATTAGTGTGGTATAGCCGTATGGGACGGGTTGACAGAGCAGGGTACGCCCAGGTGGGCGTGTCGGGCTGGCTCTCAGGGAGGGAGGTGGGAGGAGAAGGAAGAGCGGTGAGGGGACAGTTCCAGCAGTAACTTGCTGTCTGATTATTATTGAAGGATCGCCAGTGGAGGAAGACTCGGGAGCACGGCTCAGCCCCACACTGCATGAGTCCATGGATTATATGGTAGGTGCCCTGTCATAACCCTGTATAATGGCTGCAGAGGAGGAGGAGGAGGACCCATTCAGTCAGTATGGAGGAGTCCTTCCAATGCAGCCCAGGTCACAGGTGTGTGTCTGTCTGTACTCCAGACTGTATGGCCTGACCTGTCATGACATCACTGTCCTGGCCATTGATCCTCGTCCTCAGGCTTCACAGCCACGTATGATCTGGGGGTCCCTCCCAGTGATGTGCTTCCAAGGAGTCCCTCCAGTGGGTCCATCCTAGTGGTGGGGTTCCCTCCTATTGATGTGGTTTCCCAGGGGGACCCTACCAGTGATGGGTTCCCTCCTATTGATGTGGTTTCTCAGGGGGTCCCTTCCTGTAATGGGACTCCTAGGGGGTCCCTCCCATTGATGTGGTTTCCCAGGGGGACCCTACCAGTGATGGGTTCCCTCCTATTGATGTGGTTTCTCAGGGGGTCCCTTCCTGTAATGGGACTCCTAGGGGGTCCCTCCCATTGATGTGGTTTCCCAGGGGGACCCTACCAGTGATGGGTTCCCTCCTATTGATGTGGTTTCTCAGGGGGTCCCTTCCTGTAATGGGACTCCTAGGGGGGTCCCTCCCATTGATGGGACACCCAGGTGTTTCCTTCTTGTGATGGGGCTCCCTCAAGTAGATGTGTTTTTTAAGGGGGTCCCTCCTATTGAAGTGGTTTCTCAGGGGGTCTCTTCCTGTACTGGGGCTCCCGGGGCATCCAGGCGTTCCCTTCCTGTGATGGGGCTCCCTCAAGTTGATGTGGTTTCTCAGGAGGTCCCTTCCTGTAATGGGGCTCCTAGGGGTTCCCTCCCATTGCTGGTGCACCCAGGTGTTCCCTTCCTGTGATGGGGCTCCCTCCAGGTTGATGAGGTTTCTCAGGGGGTCCCTTCCTGTAATGGGGGCCCCTCCCTTTAATGGGGCACCCAGGTGTTCCCTTCCTGTGATGGGGCTCCCTCAAGTTGATGTGGTTTTTTAGGGGGTCCCTCCCATTGATGGGGCATCCAGGCATGTTCCCTTCCTGTTATGGGGCTCTCTCAAGTTGATGTGGTTTCTCAAGGGGTCCCTCCTGTTCTGTTAATGGGGCACCCAGGTGTTCCCTTCCTGTGATGGGGCTCCCTCAAGGTGATGTGGTTTCTCAGGGGGTCCCTTCATGTAATGGGGCTCCTAGGGGGTCCCTCCCATTGATGGGGCATCCAGGCGTTTCCTTCCAGTGATGGGCTCCCTCAAGTTGATGTGGTTTCTCAGGGGGACCCTTCCTGTACTGGGCCTCCAGGGCTCCTACCTGTGATGGGACTCCCAGGGCTCCTCTGTGTAGCTCCATGCCTTAGTTACACATTCCTGGCATTCTTTGGTTCATACAATGTTTGATTGGGTGATCTGTTTAGTAAACAAATGGTTTTTGTGTAGTATTGGATGGAGTATAGAAGGAGTAGAACCTCTGCCAGATGCTTACCATTTTCTGTATCCCTGCTTATGAGATTTTCCCTTTCTGTGTCCTGGTGTTCACTGTCACCAAAACAGGAAGTGATGGGAAATCTACAACTTGTCACCAGAACCAGAGGTAAGGGGAAATCATCCAGCGGGGATACCTGTTACCATGGCAATATCTAAAGCCTCATTTGCATGGCCATACACCACCTCATTCAGCTTATCCCTGTAGTAGATATGGCCGGGTGCCTTGCCTGTTCATATGCCACAGAATGTTGAGTTGACAGACAACACCGCCTGCCAGACTGGGCCATCCAAGTCAGTGGGGCCGCAACTGCGTGCAGAATGCTGAGCAACATTAGTCCAGTTTTGGGGGGGGGGGGGGAGACGACACAAACCCCCCCCCCCCCAGCAATTTCAGGGGTGGCGGAAGTAGCTTAGCTCTCCACAGAAGATCACTGCAGACAATGGGCAAGTGTGAACATGAGCTCCCCACACACGTTACGTCCCAACCTGATTGTAGATCCACCAACAACTATGTAGTACAAGGGCCTGCCTGGTCAATACAAAGTGATTGTTAGAGTTGGTAGGTCCTCCATATTACATAGTTTTGGTAAATCTAAAGTTGATTGTATGTTTAGATTGTAACATGTACGGTGAGCATTTGTGGTCAGCCATGGACAGGAGGCCTGTACAGATCAATGACGGGCAGCATTGTCCAGGAGATCTCCCATGGAGCTATTATTATTGATGTTGGTTACAGTACTGCATATCACAAAATAAACCAATCGCTGTGTTTAGCGTCTTAGCCAGCTAATTATCTCACTTATGGAAAACTGAGCGTTGGTTTTTATGTCTGTGTTCCCATGGGTAGGAATCGTGTCCCCTCAGATCTGATGTGGCTGAAACACTTAAGTCGCATTCTCGATGATTTTCACCAGCTTTCTCGTTCGGATCGGTTCACCCCAGACTTGCACAGGAAGTGCAAGTACCCCCCCCCCCCCCCCCGGTTTACAATACTTTTTATAATGACCCATTACAAATTCCACACATTCATAAGCATAAATCAAAACTATACACTACCATCCAGGTACCCAACAATCTAATTTCAAGTACAGCATACACATTTACAGCACACCCATATGTACCCGACGCGCCTGCTCAGCTCATGGCCCTTAAGAAAACAATAAATGACTATGACCTTTCTACTTAATAACAATATGTACAGTGCCTTGAAAAAGTATTCATACCCCTTGACATTTTACAATCGTAAATGTATTTTATTGGGATTTCATGTGATAGACCAACACAAAATGGCACGTAATTGTGAAGTGGAAAAATAGTAAGTGGGTTTTCAATTTTTTTTTTTTTTTTTTTTATAAATATCTGAAAAGTGTGGGGTGCATTTGTATTCATCCCCCCTGAGTCAATACTTTGTAGAACCACCTTTCGCTGCAATTACAGCTGCAAGTCTTTTTGGGGATGTCTCTACCAGCTTTGCACATCTAGAGAGTGACATGTTGTCCATTCTTCTTTGTAAAATAGCTCAAGCTCGTGTCAGATTGGATGGAGAGAGTCTGTGAACGCCAATTTTCAAGTCTTGCCACAGATTCTCAATTGGATTTAGGTCTGGACTTTGACTGGGCCATTCTAACACTTGAATATGCTTTGATCTAAACCATTCCATTGAAGCTCTGGCTGTATGTTTAGGGTCGTTGTCCTGCTGGATGCTGAACCTCCGTCACGCTCAAGTCTTTTGCAGACTCTAACAAGTTTTCTTCTTGGATTGCCCTGTATTTGGCTTCATCCTTCAACTCTGACCAGCTTCCCTGTTCCTGCTGAAGAAAATCATCCCCACTACATATTGCTGCCACCACCGTGTTTCACGGTGGGGATGGTGTGTTCAGGGTGATGTGTAGTGTTCGTTTTCCCACCACACATAGTGTTTTGCTTTTAGGCCAAAAACTTCAATTTTTGTCTCATATGACCAGAGCACCTACTTCCACATGTTTGCTGTGTACACCACATGGCTTCTCGCAAACTGCAGTCTGCATGTCTTATGGCTTTCTTTCAACAATGTCTTTCTTTTTGCCACTCTTCCATAAAGGCCACATTTGTGAAGTGCACGACTAATAGTTGTCCTGTGGACAGATCTTCCTACTGAGCTGTGGATCTCTGCAGCTCCTCCAGAGTTACCATGGGCCTTCTGGCTGCTTCTCTGATTAATGCTCTCCTTGACCGGCCTGTCAGTTTAGGTGGTCGCCCATGTCTTGGTAGTTTTGCAGTTGTGCCATACTCAATCCATCATCCGAAAATGGATTGAACAGTGCTCCGTGGGATGTTCAAAGCTTGGGATATTTTTTTATAACCTAACCCTGCTTTAAACTTCTCCATAACTTTATCTCTTTCTTACCTGTCTGACATGTTCCATGACCTTCATGATGCTGTTTGATCACTAGGGTTCTCTAACAAACCTCCGAGGGCTTTACACAACAGCTGTATTTGTACTGAGATTAAATTACACACAGATGGACTATATTTACTAATTAGGTGATTTCTGAAGGCAATTGGTTCCACTAGATTTTAGTTAGGGGTATCAGAGTAAAGGGGGCTGAATACAAATGCACGCCACACTTTTCAGATATTTATTTGTAAAAAATTGATATTAAATAATTGAAACTCATTTATCATTTGCCTTCCACTTCACAATTATGTGATACACTAACGCAAAGTGGCACATAAAATCCCAATAAAATACATTTACATTTTTGGCTGTAACATGACAAAACTTGGAAAATGTCAAGGGGTATGAATACTTTTTTCAAGGCACTGTGTATGTCTTTTGCAAGGATGATACACAGAGCCCTGCAGTGTGTTTTGAATGCGGTGCAGGAAACTCGCATGGAACCTCCTTTCTCGTACTGTGTTCTGGTGTGATCCAGCTCTTAGGGGTGCCACTGTGAAAGGGCCTATCTGACATTAATGGTAACTCCAGAAGCCATAGAAGCTAGCACTATCATACACCGATGAGCAGCAATAAGCTTGAAACAGCTGTGATCCAGCTGGATAAACGGCCCTGTACTATCAATCAACATTTTATAAATGTACATGTGGCCTGCAGGAAAGTTATGCTGTTGGCCACTATCGCAGTAAGTGTATATTGATTGGTTTGCGCAAAAGTTATAGCGCCTACTAAAAAAAAAAAAAAAAAAAAAAATATATATATATATATATATATATATATATATATATATATATATATACATACATACATACATACATACATACATACATACATACATACATACATACATACATACATCAGTGCTATAAAAATGCTACTGGCAGGGAAGGGGTTAACACTAGGGGACGATCAAGGGGTTAATTGTGTTCCCTAGGTGTATTCTAACTGTGGGGGGTGGGGTTGTACTGACTAGGGGAGGAGACTGATTGATTGGTGTTCATACTTAGCATGAACACACGATCTGTCTCCTCTCCCCTGAGAGAACCAGGATTAGTTTGTTCACACACACAGATGCCGTTTCTCGCTCTGTCATGAGCGATCGCGGGTGCCCGGCGGTCATCACTTCCGCTGGGGACGCGGTATGGGCGAGCCGCCGGAGGCATCTTAAAGAGCCAACTTATAGCTACGACGGCTCGCGCAGCCATGCCAACCTGCCGCAATATAACTGCGGCGGCTGGTCCGGAAGCGGTTAAAGCTGTCAGCTGGTCTGCCTCTAGTGGCTCTGGTTTTAGGCCCAGTTCCGAGAATGGAGAGCAACTGAGCAGGGTGAGAGAGTATTACTGGATTATAAACCGTATAGGCACTTTATTTTCAATCTTTTACATTGTTAAATCTGATATATCTGCAAAAGTGGCCAGTATGACGTAATCTCTCAGGATTCAATTTTCTGATTAAAGTTCCACTTTAACCGCTTGCCATCCAGCGCACAACGATATATGCTGGCACAATGGTACGGCTGCGCAAATGGACGTACCTGTACGTGTCCTTTAAATTTCGGGCTAGTGGGTGCGTCCGCGGGTCCCGCAGAGTCGATGTCCGCCAGGGGCCCACAATCGTGACAGAGGCAGAACGGGGAGAAACAAGGCATTTCTCTGTTCTGCCTAGCAACATGACGGGGATCTATTGCTCCCAGTGATCTCTGTCATGTTCTACTGAGCCCATCCCCCCCCACAGTTAGAACACAATGAGGGAACACAGTTAACCCCTTGATTGCCCCCTAGTGTTAACCTCTTCCATGCCAGTGTCATTTACACAGTAATCAGTGCATTTTTATAGCACTGGTCCCAAAATAGTGTCAAAAGTGCCTGATGTGTCCACCGCAATGTCGCAGTCACGATTAAAATGTAGAAGAATACATATCGGCCTAAACCTGAGGCAGAAAATAGTTGTTTTACATATATATTGTTATAGTAAAAAATTACGTGGTGTGTTTTTTTTTTTGTTTTTTTGTTTTTAGTGTATAGCGCAAAAAATAAAAACCGCAGAGATGGATCAAATACCACCAAAAGAAAGCTTTATTTATGGGGAAAAAAAAAAAGGACGTCAATTTTGTTAGGGTGCAATGTTGCACGACCGCGCAATTGTCAGTTAAAGGGACGCAGTTCTGTAATGCAAAAAATGGCCTGGTCATTAAGAGGGCAAATTCTTCTGGTCCTTCAGTGGTTAAATTGTCATTGTGTAATAAAACCCAAGGGAGAATGGTACTGTATATAAAGACGATTCTATAAAAATACTTAAGACGCAATAAATATGCGACCTTTGGTAGAATGTCTGTGGTTGACACTTTCATGGTATGTAGACTGCTCAAAAAAATAAAAGGAACACTTTTTAATCAGAGTATAGCATCAAGTCTATTAACCACTTCCAGCCCACGGATGTCATATGACGTCCTGGGCTTTGGGCAGGTATATCTGAATGATGCCTGTAGTTACAGACATCATTCAGATATTGCCGGTTTCAGCCGGCGAATCTCTACACCATAGGAATGATCATAGCGGCTGTTCCGCCGCTTGATCGTTCCTATGGGAGGCGAGAGGGGACTCCCCGCCCCCCCCCCCCTCCCGCCGCACTCTGGTGCTAGCTCCGACTCACCGTTACGATCGGTGAGGCGGAGAGTGGATCCGCCGGCGCCAGATGTAGATCATAGAGATTTCCGGCGGACCAGATGGTCCCCGGAGTCTCTATGATCGTCGGAGGCTGGGTGCGATGTTATGACGTCACGCCCGGCTTCTCCATTCAAAAAAACGGCGCTGCTTCGGCTGGGAGGCGGCGATCGTTTTATTTATTTTTTTTTATTTCAGGCTTCCCAGCCTAGTGGTGAGTTATGGGGTCTTATTGACCCCATATCTCACTATTAAGAGCACCTGACATGTCATATTGCTATTACAAGGGATGTTTACATTCCTTGTAATAGGAATAAAAGTGATACATTTTTTTTTTTTTTTCAAAAAAGTGTCAAAATAAAAAAAAAAAATATAATTAACAATAAAAAAAAAAAAAAAAAAAATTTTAAAGCGCCGCTGTCCCCGTGTGCTCGCACGCAGAAGCGAACGCATACGTACGTCCCGCCCACATATGAAAACGGTGTTCAAGCCATACATGTGAGGTATCGCCGCGAACGTTGGAGCGAGAGCAATAATTTTGGCCCTAGACCTCCTCTGTAACTCAAAACATGTAACCAGTAAAAAAATTTCAAGCGTCGCCTATGGGGATTTTTAAGTACCGAACATTGGCACCAGTCCACGAGCGTGTGCAATTTTGAAGCGTGACATGTTAGGTATCTATTTACTCGGCGTAACTTCATCTTTCACAAAATGCAAAAACATTGGGCTAACTTTACTGTTTTGTTTTTTTTTTTTTAAACACAAAACAGTTTTTTTCCCCAAAAAAACGTGTTCGAAAAATTCCTGCGCAAATACTGTGTGAGATAAAAAGTTGCAACAACCGCCATTGTATTCTCTAGGGTCTTTGCTAAAAAACATATATAATGTTTGGGGGTTCTATGTAATTTTCTAGCAAAAAAATTATGATTTTTACATGTAGGAGCAAAGTGTCAGAATTGGCCCGGTATTGAAGTGGTTAAACTCCTAGGATATTGATCTGGTCAGTTTAGTAGAGGGGGTTGTTTCAGTTTCAGCTGCTTTAGTGTTAATTTCATTAACGGGTGCACTAGATGGGCAGCAATGAGACGACCTCCAAAACGGGAATGGTTTTAAAGGCCACTGACCACCCCCCTTCTTTTTTTTTTTTTTTTTTTTTTCTCTGACTGTTTTTCACTAGTTCAGCATTTGGTTAGATTCAGTATCACTACTGGTAGCCAGGGTGGATTTGATTTAAATAATTTTTAAAGAACAACTGTCATCTCTGTCCCACAGCATCTCCTCCTCTGACCCGCTGTTGACTCCCCGACAGTCTCATTCACTTTAATGGGACGGCTGGTGATGCGGCAGTGACACAACAAGGGGAGGAACGTGGTGGCAGCAGGTGATTGGATGACCGCTAATAGGCGCTGCCATGATGGGTCTGAAATGACAGGTGCTCTTTAAATGTAAGGACTCATTCTTGCTGGTAGTTAGAATCTTAATATTTGCAAACAAAATGAAGGTTTCCTATTTAGAATAATAAGCTGTCAGGTTAGTAAATATTCCCAAATTGAGTCTCTTTTACGGCCTGCTGCCTTTTTTTTGCCCTTCCTCTTCACACTTAGAGCCTGGTACAGATGCGTTTCTCTTCAATCATACAGTTTGTAGTGTACGTAGATTTGCAAAACAATGGGATAAAGAAATATTCCTGAATTTTGTTTTATCTCATTGTTACAATGAAATTGTGTGAATGCATAAATGCAGTGCATCTCAGAAAAAAATGTAAATATTGCAGAATATACAGCCTCATGCTATATAACTAAGCTCAATTTCATGCTGAACAAACTAAATTATTAATGTATCTTCCTTCCCTTTTTTTTTTTTTTTTTTTTTTTTTTAATTTCAACTTTATTTTCGCTTTTTTCCGATGAACACAATACATTAAACGGTTCTAAAAAAAAAAAAAAAAAAAAAAAAAAATGTTCATACCCACCCCATTTCCTCTTTCACTTAGAATTAATACATTTTCAAACCTATATTCTCTAAAAATTCATCGTCTCAACCGTCAATTCTGGGGTTTCTATCCATGCTCCCCATATCTTTTTAAATCTACTTTTACCACCCCTTCTCATGTAGGCCAATTTTTCTCTTTTTATTATTGTGTTATTAGCCATTCTCAGCCAGTCCGTTTATAGTTGGTGGTCTGATATCCAATCATTTCTTAGTGATCACCTTTCTAGCTTGATATAAACCTCTCAATATTGCTGTTCGCATGTCCCCAGATCCCACACTTTGCTCCATAACCTAATACACACATTATCTGGCTCAAACCATACATTTTATTCTGAAAACTAGATTTATCATCTCCAGTATCTCCTCCCAATATCTATGTAAACTCAAAGCATTTTATTAAAATAAATTGGATAAAATAAAAAAAAAAAAAATCAGATGTGCCGTCATCGGCACATGCGCACTAAAGTGAACTGAAGCAACGGCACGTACCTGCTGTTGCTTCAGTTGCACTGTGATGTTGCCGGCGGCTCGCATGCGCGGGAGTTACTTCCGGGAGTGATACCCGGAAGTAACCCACCGGAGAGATGTCGTCCGCTGGAGCGGTGAATGAGGACTGCTGCGGGGGCTTCGGTCTCAGGTAAGTAATTCATAATGGGCTAGTATGCTCTGCATACTAGCTCATTATGCCTTTGTCTTGCAGGTGTGTTGTGTGTTTTTTTTTTTTTTTTTTTTTTTTTTTTTTTTGGGGTTTACAATCACTTTAACAACTGCCTCCATCTAAAATCAATATCGTATAAATAAAGCCATGGCCAACAGGCAAACAAAACCACCCATCAACAAGCAATGAAAATTATAGGGCCCTTTCACATGGTTAGTTCGATTCGAAGGTCTACTTCTCGGGTTATTCAGGTGACCTGATCGCAAGCTTCATGTAAGTCTAAGTGGCCATATGTACATAGACTTGCGTCCGTTTAACACTGATTAACTCGGAGTCCATCCTGGTCTGTGTATTAGAGCTGCACGATTATGGGGGAAAAATGAGAATCACAATATTTTTTTTTGCTTAGAATAATTATAACGATTCTTGCGGCGTAACATCACATTATACAAAAAAAATTGGGCTAACTTTTTTTTTTTTTTTTTAATTCATTAAAGTGAATCTTTTTCCGCAAAAACTTGCATTTGAAAGACTGCTGTGCAAATACAGTGAGACCTAAAATATTGCAACAACCACCATTTTGTTCTCTAGGGTCTCTGCTAAAAAAAAAAATATATATATATATATATATATATATATATATATATATATATATATATATATATATATATATATATATATATATATATATATATATATATATATATATATATATAATTTCACATACATGTGTGTTTGGGGGTTCTAAGGAATTTTCAAGCAAAAAATTATTTTAACTTGATACCAACAAGTGTCAGAAAAAGTAAGTGGTTAAACTTCCCTCATTTACAGACCGAAGTTCATTCCTTTGATGTAAGGCTGCATTCATACAGAAATGTATAGTTTCAGGTGGAAAGTGTTTTTTTTTTTTTTTTTTCCCTGCAATTTTGTACAGGTTAAAAGGTCACTAATGTAAAAAGCAGAAAACTGCATGTAATCTGCCTAAAAAGAAGCTCATGTACTTTTTTTGAGCTTCAGGCGACAACTCCCAGATGTGAACAGGGGCTGTTTAAATGAATGGGATTTTGCTTGTTGGGTGTTGGAACTTTTGAGATGAGCGTTTTACAAGCTGAAAACACTCAGGTATGAATGGGCCCTAAAGAACAAAACGTTACAATATTTATAGTTGGCTCAGCAGCTGAAGTATGTTGTGATACCTGGCAGACAGCCGTGTGTGTGTGTGTGTGTGTGTGTGTGTGTGTGTGTTTGTATGTGTGGTGGTTTTTTTATTTATTTTGGTAATCAGATCTAAACATTTGGCATCCGGTAGATCTAATATGGCTCCAGGTTTAAAAAAAAAAAAAAAAAAAAAAAAAAAAAGTGAATGCACATGGATGTCACAAAAGTGAAATTCTTTCCACGCTTCTCTGATTCTGTAAGGGATCTGTTCAAACATCTCCCGCTGATTGAAGCAGACATGACCTATGCTCTATTACCGAAAGTATTGGGACGCCTGCCTTTACACACTTGTGAACTTTAATGACATCCCAGTCTTAGTCCATAGGGTTCAACATTGAGTTGGCCCACCCTTTGCACCCTAACGGCTTCAAATCTTCTGGGAAGGCTGTCCACAAGGTTTAGGAGTGTGTCTGTGGGAATGTTTTGACCATTCTTCCAGAAGTGTGTTTGTGAGGTCAGGCAATGATGTTGGATGAGAAGGCCTGCCTCGCAGTCTGCGCTGTCATTCATCCCAAAGGTGTTCTATCGTGTTGAGGTTAGGATTCTGTGCAGAGCAGTCAAGTCCCTCCACCCCAAACTCGCTTATCCATGAAGTTCATGTGCTCGTAAAGGCAGGCATCCCAATACTTTTGGTAATATAGTGTATGTAACGCCCACTCAGATGGCACTATCGGCTTTGTATCCGATCAGTGTCCCTAAAGGGAACTGGTGGAATGATAAAAAAAAAATAATGCTTGAATCAATATATGTATGTGCCATACCTGTGAGATCCCCATGGAAGCTGGAAATCTTTGTAGTAGGCACCGTTAATACAGTAATCACTGCTAGCTTTCTGGTCCTTTGCCAAACAATTGCCTTGCTATACTATGAACACAGGAGGTCCAGTCTGTACTCATTTTAGATTCTTCTATTCCAGCTGAGTAGATCCAACCACTACTTCCATGGGGGAGTTGCTGAATGATGTCTTTGGTTAGCCATTTGTGATTTTCTGATGTTGTCCATATTATACAAACTTCCTACTTGTTTATAGAACGTCTCACATATGATCCATCTTCTTCCCTTTGTTTTTTTTTTTATCAATTCTTAAATGGTTTGATGTATTTCAGCTGTTGAAGGAGAAATAGTTCTTCGCAGCAGTGAAAAACATAACCGTAGTGACCAGGCAGATCTCGGAGAACGACGAGATGAAGGCCTGATGGGTCATTGACAACTTCACCAGTTTTCTGGAGAACCTTTTCCTCCAATTTTAATAAATCCATCTATAGACTCCATACTGTTAAGTGCGGCTACACTTGGTCTTCTGTAAGCTCACAGCTACAATCTGCTCACAAGCTGGTGGCTTTTATGCCAAACGTTTTGGCTTGTTTGGTTGCTAAGGGCTTTAAGGCATTTCTGCTGTTTTTTCTTTGTATTTGGACTGCTCGGCCACAAGTCCACAGGGAAAATGTAGACCTCTGTGTTTTTCATGTGGCTGCGAGTTCCTTGAGAACTTCATTCTACACTATTGTTTCCAAAGACGCAGTCTAATAATACATTTTACTTCCAAGAGAAACTAGGAGAACACTACATACAAGGCAGCTGAATGGCACAACTGAGAATTAGAACGTTCCATATCTTTTGAAATGATATCTCTGAGTGTTCAGTTATGATGGTTCCAGGCAGTACTTGGAAGTATTTCAGTAAACACACTATGTTCATATATTATTGAAATTTGTATCTGAATGGATTTTTTTATTACTTAAATCTTTGACATGTTCTCATTCTTAAAGTGGTTGTAAACCCTGACATATACCCAGTAAGGTGAATAGTCCCCGATGATACACAGAGATGAAACAAATCCTCCTACGTAGGTTTTACTTGTTTATTTATTTTATTTATTTCAGGTACTTATATAGTGCCGTCAATTTACTCAGCGCTTTAAATATACATTGTACATTCACATCAGTCCCTACCCTCAAGGAGCTTACAATCTAAGGTCCCTAACCCACATTCATACATAGTAGGGACAATTTAGACAGGATCCAATTAACCTACCAGCATGTCTTTGGAGTGTGGGAGGAAACCGGAGTACCCGGAGGAAACCCACGCAGACACAGGGAGAACATGCAAACTCCACGCAGCTAGTGTCGTGGTTGGGATTCGAACCAGCGACCCTTCTTACGGCTAGGCAAAACTGCTACCCACTACACCACTGTGCTGCCTTATTATCTGCAGTCGTATCTCTACAGCCCTTCAAAAGGGCAGATCGTGTTAAAATCTTTCTTCATCTGTTGGGAGCAGAGAGGCTGCAGTTACAGTGAGAGCTGATTGGAGTAAAGGAACAACCCCCCCTTCACACAGAAGAACTGTGTTCTATATAGACCAGCTCTGTTCTGAACACATACATACACACACACACACACATTTTATCTCATGTGTCAGGAAAACTTGTCAGAAGTAACTCATGCTGATAACGGGAATGAAGCACCAGAGAGAAACCACACTTAGAGCTTTGGAGAGAGAGAGAGAAGTAAACACTACAGATATACACTATATTACCAAAAGTATAGGGACACCTTCCTTTAAATGAACATTAATGGCATCTCAATCTTGGTCCGTGGGGTTCAATATTGAGTTGGCCCACCCTTTGCTGCTATAACGGCTTCAACTCTTTTGGGATGGCTGTCCAGAAGGTTTTAGGAGTGTGTCTATGGGAATGTTTGACCATTCTTCCAGAAGCGCATTTGTGAGTTTAGGCACTGATGTTGGAGAGAAGGCCTGGCTCGCAGTCTGCGCTCTAATTCATCCCAAAGGTATTCTATTGGGTTGAGGCCAGGACTCTGTGCTGGCAATTAAAATTCCTCCACCCCAAACTTCCTCATCCATGTCTTTTATTGACCATGATTTGTGTGCTGGTCCAAATCATTTGGTGGAGGGGGGGTTATGGTGGGGAGTTGTTTTTCAGGGGTTGGGCTTGGCCCCTTAGTTCCTGTGAAGGGAACACTTAAGGCGTCGGCATACTAAGACATTTTGGACAAATTCATGCTCCCAACTTTGTGGGAACAGTTTGGGGTTGGCACTCCCTCCTGTTCCAACGTGACTGTGTGCAGCAGTGCACAAATCAAGGTCCATAAAGACATGGATGAGCACGTTTGGGGTGGAGGAACTTGACTGGCCTGCACAGAGTCCTGACCTCAACCACTTTTAAGTAGAATGCCAGTGAAAACCCAACTACTCTTAGAACAGTCCTCTCCCCCTTCCTAACCCCTATTCTGACTAACCTGTATAATAAAGATCTGTAAACCTACCTATTTTAAGGTTGCTCCAGTTTGGTCAAATGATGGTGGCTGCAGGGAGGAGGAGGTAGCACTGATGACGGATGGGCCGTAGTAAGTGTATGGATGGCGTCACAGCTCTAGGCTTTACTAGTAATTGTCGAGCGCTCTCTCTCTCCTTTTTTGTAGCTGGACCGGAGCAGCCTTAAAATGGGTAAATATACAGATTTATATTACACAGGTTAAGCCAGCCATAGATGGTTTGAATCTCAGTTGGTTCAGCAGGATCCGGCTAAGACTTTGAACCATGTATGGGCAGGCTTAAAGGGGTTGTAAACCCTTGTTTAAAAAGAAAAAATAAAAGAAAAAAAACAAGCATGTCATACTTGCCTCCACTGTGCAGTTTGTTTTGCAGCGTGGCCCCGGTCCTCCTGTTCTTGGGTCTCTCAGCGGCTCTGGTGGTTCCTCCCCGCATCGAGTGTCCATGTTGGAGAAGCTCTCTCCTTGGTGGACACCCGTGTGGGTGGGCTCCCGAGTCCCGCATCTGTGTCCATTCACACAGAATGTAGGACTTGGCCCCAGCGCCATGTCATTGGATTTGATTGTCAGCAGCGGGAGCCAATGGCTGTGCTGCTATCAATCTATCCAATCAGGACATGAGACACCATCTAGTGCTGGTGTGCTCGTTCCTGGCCGGTGAAGAATCTGGGTCGGGTAAGTAAAACGGGGGCTGGGGGGTGGGCTGCAGCACCACAGAAGGTTTTTTTCGGCTTAATGCATAGAACGCATTGAGGTGAAAAACCATGAGAGTTTACAACCCCTTTAATGTAGCCAACTTGATCAATCCTCTTGGGCAGCACAGTGGTGTAGTGGTTAGCACTTTAACCTAGCAGCAATAGGGTTGCTGGTTCAAATCCCGACCATGACACCATCTGCCTGGAGTTTCCATGTTCTCCCTGTGCCTGCGTGGGTTTCCTCTGGGTACTCCGGTTTCCTCCCACACTCCAAAGACATGCTGCTAGTTTAATTAGATCCTGTTTGAAAAATTTAATTGGCCTAATATGTGTATGTTGTATGTGTTTGTAAGTATGTCAGGACCCCATGGGGTAAAGGACCCCGCTATACCGCAGATAGACACCGGCGGCAAAAATCTCCTTAAAGGCGATTCAGTTAGCATAGGTAGCGCTATACAAGTCACTCCATTTATTTATTCGTTCGTTCATTCATTCTTGAGTACAACCAGCCTGTTGGATTTTACATGCGATTATTGCTATAAGCAATCGCTGTGTTCTCCAGGCTGGGACGGTTTCCCCCTATTGGGGGAACACCATGGCTCTGTGGGAGGGATTCCCCCATTAATGCTGACTGTGTTGATGGGGGAATCAAGTGATTTTTCTTTCCTGCAACCAAATTCGTTGCGTCTGTGGCTGGCCATAGAATAAGTGAGGGTGGAAGGGACCATTTTCTAAGAGTAGTTAGATTTTGACTGGAATTTTACTTTAAAGCCTGAGTTTAACAAAAAACAAAATATTAAATGTGTGCATGGGACATGACTTGCTGTGAGATGTCCCTTGTACTTCTGTCTTCTAGTTTAGTAGTAGTCTTCCTCCTCCGATGTTGCCCTTGCTGCAGTCAATTTTCGATGTAGAAGGGTTAGTAGAACTGAGAAGCGCTGAATGATTCATGATTTATGAATGGAGGGTGGACAGATGATTGGATGTCCTTCATTCATCAGGTTTCATTTATAAAAGCTGTAATATGGCTTCTAGAAATGGAGGAGCTGGGCAGAAAGGGTGAGCATAGTCGGGCACTCTTGATTAGTGAAACACTAGGGACATATCTTACTAAAAGGTAAGTCACGTCCTCCTTTTTGTTTTTACCCAACAACAAAAAAAGGCTTTAAATCTTGGTTGCAGATTAGACTGTCAACTTAACAGCTACTATAATAACTACTCATCTGCTTTGATATCATGGGCTCCCCACCTACAACCCTTAAAGGGGTTGTAAAGGTAAAAATTTTTTCACCTTAATGCATTATATGCATTAAGGTGAAAAAACTTTTGACAATACCGCCACCCCCAGCCCCCCCCCCCCCCCGTTTTACTTACCTGACCTCTCGAATCTCCGCTGCTCGTTCCCGTCATCTCTATTGCAGCTCAGCCTGGTCGCTGATTGGCTGCAGTGGATGGATTGAAAGCAGCGCAGCCATTGGCTCGCGCTGCTCTCAATCACATCCGATGACGCGGCGCGCCGGGGGCGGGGCCGAGTGATACAGTGAGCGGCTATAGCCGCCGGCTGTATCACGGGAGCGCGCCCGCAATAACTAACCACCATGCGAGGGAGCTCGCATTAAGGTGGTTAGTTCTTGCAGGGAGGAGCTGAAACAGCCGCCTCGGGGCCACTCTGTGCAGGACGAGCTGCACAGTGAAGGTAAGTATGACATGTTAGTTATTTAAAAAAAAAAAATAAAATTACCTTTACAACCCCTTTAAAAGAGTTGGAGTTGTAAAAGCAGAAGGTTGTGTTTTTTTTTTTTTTTTTTTTTTTTTATCTTGAGGCATTCTATGCATTAAGATAAAAAACAAAAACAAAAAAACCTTCTGTGTATAGCAGCCCTCCCAGCACCTCCCAATTACCTACCTGAGCTCCTTCTCTCTCCAGCAATGTCCACGATCACCTCAGCCATCCAGTACACTCCTTCTGATTGACTAAGACAGAGCAGTGGTGCCATTGTCTCCCGTGGCTGTCAATCCGAGTCAATCAGCCAATCAGGGGAGAGGGGGTCAGGTCGGGGCTCTGTGTCTGAATGAGGGCTCTGACTCGGCTTGGGTGACAACCTGTAACAAGCTGCTGGCTGAGGGGCACTCATAGGAGGGAGGGGCTAGGAGCAGCCAAGGGGGACCTGAGAAGAGGAGGATCCAGGCTGCTCTGTGCAAAACCAACTGCACAGAGGAGGTGAGTATAACATGTTTGTTATTTAAAAAAAAAAAAAAAAAAAAAAAAAGAGCCTTTACAATCACTTTAAAGCTAATATTTAAACATTTGCTTGTGGACATGGCACAAAGGGTACAGCTTACCTCTAATAAAGAGGGGTGATGAGCCAAACTGCCCTGGGTTCGGTTCAAGCAGTTTGAACTTCAAAAAAGTAGGGATGCCGAGCCTGAACCTATTGAAATCAATGGGAGCTGGATGTGTCCAATTAAAAATGTCCATTTTCTGGGCTAATTGGCAAGAGGGAGTGTAAAAAAAAAAAAAAAAAAAATTAAAAGCATGGAAAGTTGAGGGGACTACACTGGGGAAGATGTACAGATACTAAAATCATTTTGGCTACACACCCCTGTTAAAATGTCAGGTTTCTGTGAAAAAAGACAAATCATTTCAGAAATCTTTCCACTTTTTTTTTTTATTGTGACCTATAAATGGCACGACTCAATTGAGCAACAAACTGAAATCTTTTAGGTGAAGGGAGGTATTAATAAACTAAAATATGGTTGCATAAGTCTGCACACCCTTTAATCTAATACTTTGTTGATGCATCTTTTGATTTTATTACAGCACTCAGTGTTTTTGGTTATGAGTCTATCAGCATGGCACATCTTGACTTGCCAATATTTGCAAAAAAATGTCAGATTGCGAGGGCATCTCCTGTACACAGCCCTCTTCAGATCACCTCACAGATTCAGGTCTGGGCTCTGGCTGGGCCGTTCCAAAACTTGAATCTTCTTCTGGTGAAGCCATTCCTTTGTTGATTTGGATGTATGCTTTGGGTGGTTGTCATGCTGAAAGATGAAGTTCTTCATGTTCAGCTTTCCAGCAAAAGCCTGAAGGTTTTGTACCTATATTGACTGGTATTTGGAACTGTTTATAATTCCCTCTACCTTTTACTAAGGCCCCTGTTCCACCTGAAGAAAAACAGCCCCAAAGCATGATGCTGCCACCACCATGCTTCACTGTGGGTATGGTGTTCTTTTGGTGATGTGCAGTGTTGTTTTTGCACCAAACATATCATTTGGAATTATGGCTAAAAAGTTAAACCTTGGTTTCATCAGACCATGACACATTTTCTCACATGCTTTTGGGAGACTTCAGATGTGTTTTTTGCAAAATTTAGCAGGGTTTGGATGTTTTTCTGTGTAAGAAAAGGCTTCCATCTTGCCACTCTACCCCATAGCTCAGACATATGAAGAATATGGAAGATTATTGTCACATATTTCTGCAGCTCCTCTTGGCAGCCTCCCTGGCCAGTTTTCTTCTTATCTTCATCAATTTTGGAGGGACATCCAGTTCTTAGTAATGTCACTGTTGTGACATTTTTTTCTCCACTTGATGTTGATGACTGTCTTCACTGTGTTCCATGGTATATGTAATGCCTTGGAAATTCCTTTGTACCATTCTCCTGACTGATACCTTTTAACAATGAGATCCCTCTGATGCTTTGGAAGCTCTCTGCGAACCATGGCTTTTGCTGTAGGATGCGACCAAGAAAATGTCAGGAAAGACCTGTGTCGCTTTAACTGACAATTGCGCGGCCGTACAAAGCTGTACCCAAACAAAACTTGCGTCCTTTTTTTTTTTTTTTTCCCCACAAATGGAGCTTTCTTTTGGTGGTATTTGATCACCTCTGCTTTTTTTAATTTTATTTTATTTTATGTGCTATAAACAAAAGACTAGCGACAATTTTAAAAAAAAACTTTTACTTTTTGCTATAATAAATATCACAATTCTGTTGTGTGTTTTCATTTTTTTTTTTTTTTTTTTCTCAGTTTAGGCTGATATATATTCTTCGCAATAAGCGTATATGGATCGGTTTGTGTAAAAGTTACAATGGCTACAAAATATGGGATAGATTATGGCTAGATAGATAGATGGCCTGGCCGACAGGTATGTGTTAGAGTACCACCTCGTGGTCCTCGTTCCGGAGGCCCGTGTCGCTGCGGCGCGTGGGTGGGCCCAGAAGCCTGTCTGGGGCCTACCACAGCAGCCGAGGAATGGTCCTGAGCTGTCTATCCAGAGTAAAGAAGCTGGACAACTGAGAAGATCCCAGGGGAGGACCCGTCATGGAAGGATCATGCAGAGTGCTGGTCTGGAGAGGGGCCTGGTGACTCGGTTGGAGGACGTATCCTGAAGTAGTCTTATTACATGGTACTGCCGGGTTGGCTTAGAGGTCCAAGTACTGTGTCTGACATTCATCGTGAACCAATACATCCTGTGGCAGAGGATTGTACGGGTTTATTTCAAGCAAGTCTGTGGCAGAGACTTTTGTTCGTGCTACATACTGGCTGCTAGGCAAGTGAGAGATGTCTATCCAGGCGAGCAAAGATCGTGTCCCACAAAAGGGGATTGCATTCAATTACAGTAGTCAACCTTAAAGGATGTTCTGAAGAAAGGTATTTGAGCTTCCCTGCGGTTTTCCTCCTGCCTCTTTCCTGCTACTTGGTTCAATAAAGCATTGAAAACGTACTCCAAGTGTTTGGTGCTTATATCGTCCAGAGGTAAACTCAACGGAACCCTAGACCCGGTGAAACAGAGGTATCGAGAGTGAAGGTAACAGCCCGCTTAAACCAGCAGCTCCACATATATACATAAACATATACAATTCTTCAGCAATCAATGCTATAAAAATGCATTGATTACTGTATAAATGTCACTGGCAGGGAAGGGGTTAACTAGGTGTGTCCTATTGGGGGGGATGGGACTGAGTAGGGGAGGAGACCTATCTGTGTTCATACTTTGTATGAACAAACGATTGGTCTCCTCTCCCCTGAGAGAACCAGGATTAGTGTTTTTACGCACCCAGATCCCGGTTCTCGCTCTGTCGCGAGCAATTGCGGGTGCCCGCCAGGCACTCGCAACGGCTGTGGGTGCGCACCTCCTAAAGCGTCTTAAAGAGCAGACGTACAGCTATGCCCAGGGGAGCTAACCTGCTGCAGTATAACTATAACTTGAACAGGGTTGTGTAGACTTTTTATATCCTGTGTGTGTGTGTGTGTGTGTGTGTGTGTGTGTGTGTGTATATATATATATATATATATATATATATATATATATATATATATATATATATATATATATATATATATATATATATATATATATATATATATATATATATATATATATATATATATATATACGAAAGTGAGTACACCCCTCACATTTTTTTGTAAATTTATTATCTTTTCATGTGACTGGCATTTTTACTCTATTATAGATACTCCCAAACTCTGCATCTGCTCCTGATGAGTTTTTTTTTTTTTTTTTTTTTTTTTTTTACTATGACGCTATGTCACACTGTCCACGTGCAATATCTGTCTTTTACTATAGCTTATTTTAATGAATCAATTCATCATTGTTATAATGTCT
The DNA here is from genome assembly GCF_042186555.1 of Aquarana catesbeiana. NCBI lineage: Eukaryota > Metazoa > Chordata > Amphibia > Anura > Ranidae > Aquarana > Aquarana catesbeiana. Next base: position 104,832,382 of record NC_133324.1, on the reverse strand, counting down.
GTTACAATTTTGGTGTGACAAAAACTCTTGCAAATAAATGTGTTAGCCCGACAGTTCAAAGTTCTGGATGGATGGTAGCTTTCAGCCTTGCTGCCCTCAAAGAAAGGGATATCCTAGCGATCAAACAAAAAACAGAGGGCGGCCTTGTGCATTATCCTTTAACAAGTTTATTTAAAAGAACACGTAAAAACTACTACTCACAAAGGTAGATGAACATCGCGCTAAAGATAATCTTTAACTTGTGACAATCTGTCCACTGGTGGCAGTCTTCAGATCCTATGAAGAGGACATGCAAACCGCTGCTTACTGATGCGTTTCGAAGGTTAGACCTTCTTCAGAGTCTAACAGTCACAGGCTCTCCAGGACTACATGTTTCAGGGTTTAACCCTTCATGTCACATGGTCATGTAGTCCTGGACCGAGCTGGCATCCTCCCAGTTTGTATTGTAGTCATCCTGTGTCTGACGGCTTTTTTCTGGCTGCATTGTCTCCAGCTTTTCGGTGCCCTCCCTGTGTATCCTTCATATCTGCCGGCATCTGACATCCCCTCTGAGTCAGAGCGGGTTTCCTTTGGGTGCCACCGGCTCCGTCTCTTGTCAAGACCCCCTCAGGAGATCCAGGGGCTGAGCCATCCATCCATTCGACCTGGCAATGAAGTGCATCTTGCCATCTATGGGAGTTTTTGAACGCTCCTGTACCACTGATGGCTAGCGATGGCTGTCCTTGGGTTTTGTTTACATTCCTCTGTCAGCGGGGAACCCCACAGACCGATGAACGAGCCATGTGTTGTTAAAGTGTAAGTTCACCTTTTACAGAAAATCTGTAAGATGAACCTGCACTGGACCCTGTCCCCATCCCGCAAGGGAGTCCGGCAAGCGTCCATTCTGGAGGAGATCCTGTACGAACAATGTTAGTACAGCAATCCCCCCCCCCCCCCCCCCCCCAGCTGAGCTAGTGTGTTCTGACAGGGAGACGGCCATTGGTTGAGATCACTGATCGGATGTCATGACCCTTCGACAGAAACCTGACATTCGGCTGGCCGACTGCCGCACACACGGGCCGAATGTCAACCGGTTTCTATTGAAACAACAAATTGATTATGAAATTAATTGATTTACTATTTTCATTATCGATTCATCGACCAGTAACATAATGGGGTTAAAAAAAAACTAAAATTAGCCCTTTAGAGTACAAAAAGAGAAAATAATCGCTACTGTAAATATTACTTTCACTGTTGCACATTAAAAAAAAAAGAACCCCTTACAGTAGCGATTATTTTCTTGTTTTGTACTATAAAGGGCTCATTTATTTTAGATTTTTTTAAAAATCCCATTATGCTACTAAACGTCTTAGACCTGGTTCCCACCCATGTGTTTTTTGCAGAAACGCACTACAGTTCATTTAACATTCACATCTATGCTTTTTTCAGCTGCTGCGTATTTGGAAAGGGTCAGGGACTTTTTTCAAACGCAAAAACGGTGCTTTTTTTTTTTTTTTTTTTGTTCAGTATACTTCAATGGAGAAGCTGCAGAAAAGCATGTAATGCGTTTTTGCAGCAATTTGTGTGTGTTTATTTTGTTTTTTATAATCTGCCCAACAACAAATTGGCCAAAAAAAATGCAAAAACTAAAATTGCAGCAAAATCATGTGTGCAAAAATCAAAACGCACTGCAGAAACAGATCAAAAGCAAACTGCATACCGAGTCTTAGGCCTGATTCACACCTATGCATTTTTAGTGCTTTTTGCATTTTGCAGATTTGCACTACAGTCCATTTAACATGGTTTCCTATGGAACATGTTCTGTAGTGCAGATCTGAAAAATGCAAAAAGCACTAAAAATGCATAGGTGTGAATCCAGCCTTATGCCGGCCACACAGATCAATTTTCAGATAAGAATATTCATACGAAAAATCTTTGTAAATGTTTGAAATTTTCACTTTTAAAACAAATGTATTTTCTGAACGAAAACCACATACACTGTCTGAAAATTCTTTTGACCAAGAAGTTTTCTATTATTTCTAAATTTTCCCGTCACTTTGGCTGAAAACAAATGTTGATTTGACCCCACTAACGATTAGAAAATCGAACCAATGTGCTTAAAATTACAATTTATTTTATTTTGAAGGAAGACAATGTTTTTGTATGGCCAGCATATAATATATTACAGTTCTGTTTGAAAATCTGCAAAACCGTCTTCATTTTATTTCATAGAAAAAAAAAAAAAAAAAATTTGAGCTGAGTCTGATATTTTCCAGATTCAACCTCCTAACAGTACAGTATATCCCCTCCAATAGTATATAGAGTATATCTCTTCTGTCTGTTTGTTTATTCTCAGAGTGGATTAAAGATTTTACTCCCTAACCATATAGTTGGTTATTTATATTTACCACTGCATAGAGATATATATTTAAGAATAAATTGCCTTTTTTTAAAAAAAACTTTACATATTAACTAAATTATACACCACAGTTTTTTTTTTAAAGGTTATTAATTGAAACAATAATCGGCCAACTAATCGATTATGAAAGAAATCGTTAGTTGCAGCCAGTATTTGGCCCGTGTGTACGGCGCTTAAAGTGGAGCTCCGACCAAAAGGGGAAGCTCCAATTGTTTGCCTTCGCTGCCACATTTGGCACCTTTCGGGGGCGGGTAGCTGGGTTTGACAGGTACCCGCTCCTACTTGTCGAAGTTTGCCCCCCCCCCCCCCCCCCTTACCCTTTTGCCACTCGCAAAGCTTTCACCGCTGGTTTCCCTTAGTTAAGATGGCGGCAGAGCACCCGAGAGCTGATTGAAAAAAATCAGCTCAGGTGAAGACACCGCTGGATTTGTGGACAGGTAAGTGTCCCAATAATTGTCAGCAGTTACAGGATTTTGTAATTTACTGACTTTTATTAATTTTTTCTGAAGGAGCCTGGAGCTCCGCTTTTTAAAGGTGGGTGTGTGTGGTGTTTTTTTTTTTTTTTTTTTTCCCTAATCGAGCCGCATCAGCGTTATGGTTGCCCTTAAAGGGCCGGCTATATCTGTAAGGCTTTATAAATACATCTACTCTTTATCATATTAAATAATTGCCTCTGCATTTGATTATTCCTGTACTCTCATTGTCCAGTGAATGAGCCTAGAGACAGGGTGGTGACACAGTAAGGCCCCCTTCATGTTAATACATTTTTTTTTTACCTCGTTTCCCTTTTTAAATCCTGTGGGACTTTTCACACCATTGTACTGTGGAAGTGGTGCGTTTTTGAAAAGTGCTGCATCTTTAGTGCATGGTAAAAACGCATCTGCAATTTGCAGTTTTTGAGTCGCATGTCCATTTTTCACGGGTGCAGGCGGCCCAAAAATGCGCGAACGCATCTGAACCAAAATGCATATGCGCTTTACTGCGATTTTTCTACAGAGCAGTGTGAGAGGGGCCGAAGCTGTAGAGGAGAAGGCTCTGGATAGTTGTCACACTCCAGCTCTGAATACAATAGTAGAAATGTGCGGCTCACAGATCTTATTGAACAGAATTAGAATTATTTTGGCAGGTAAATTTGCTAAAACGCATATATTTAGTTGTGTGATTTAATTGATGAACATTGACGTACACTTTGCGTTCTTGCATAGCCTTGATCACGTTGTGTGTGTTCTGAGGACGTACAAGCAGGGCTCTTTGGAAGCTCGCTGTGGGTATATTGGCCCTTGGAGTACCTATAGAGCTTTGTATGGTGACCTTTTTTCTCTGGGAACATTGATCTGTGTTCTTGTACGTCTATAATGAAAACTGTGTCCTGGAGTTATTTGATGTTCTGGCCTTTTTAGAATGCTTTACTTCGTTTTTGATTTGCTCTGTCAGTTTCCTATTGAATTCCTTTGCTCAGAGCTATAGCAACCCTCAGTGTGATCTGTAAAGAGGAACCCTCCTTTGTTTCTCTGCTGGGTGAAAACTGAGCACAACTTCTTTAGGCCTTGCTTCTCCTTGTATTTTTTTTTTTTTTGGTAACTTTTTTTTTTTTTTTTTAATTTATTTATTTTTTTTTCTCATTTAACCTTTGAGCGAAAATATATCATTTTAATTTTAGTCCATTTTTAATTGGTATAGCCTAGGGCAGGGGGTCACAGCAACCTTTTTCCACTTAAGGGCTGAATTCAATGCATGTGTGAATGCATGGAGGGCCGCTTTTACCTGCTAATAATAAACCTAACATAGTAGTAATAACAGTACAGGTTTACCTCACTTTAAGATGCTTCACTATAACAAAGCCAGTTCACCCTGAGGGAGCATGTGGTTGCGGATTCTGATTTTACTGCCCCCCTCCCCCATCCTGGCACCCAAGGGTGGCTGATACCAGCCAGCATGGTCTGTAGAAGGGGTTCCTGCCCTTAGGGGAGAAGGAGACCCCCCCCCCCCCCAAGCAGTGTCCTCTGTACCCCCACGCCCCATACCAAGTTTCCTGCACCCCCCACTGTAGTGTCCTCTGTCCCTGCGCCCCCCACTGTAGTGTCCTCTGTACCCCCATTCCAAGTTTCCTGTGCCCCCCCCCCCAAAGCAGTGTCCTCTGTCCCTACGCCCCCCACTGTAGTGTCCTCTGTACCCCCATCCCAAGTTTCTTGTGCCCCCCCCCCCCCCAAAACAGTGTTCTCTGTCCCTGTGCCCCCTCCCCCCATACCAAGTTTCCTGTGCCCCCCCCCCACAAGCAGTGTTCTCTGTCCCTGCACCCCCCCATTGTAGTGTCCTCTGTCCCCTCCCCCCATACCAAGTTTCCTGTGCCTCCCCCCACCCCCCATACCAAGTTTCCTGTGCCCCCTCAAAGCAGTGTCCTCTGTCCCTGTGCCCCCCTCCCCACTGTGGTGTCCTCTATCCCTGCGCCCCCCACTGTAGTGTCCTCTGTACCCCCATCCCAAGTTTCCTGTGCCCCCCCTCAAAGCAGTGTCCTCTGTCCCTGCGCCCCCCAAACTGTAGTGTCCTCTGTACCCCCACGCCCCATACCAAGTTTCCTGAGCCCCCCACTGTAGTGTCCTCTGTCCCTGCGCCCCCCACTGTAGTGTCCTCTGTACCCCCATCCCAAGTTTCCTGCGCCCCCCCCCTCCCAAGCAGTGTTCTCTGTCCCTACGCCCCCCACTGTAGTGTCCTCTGTACCCCCATCCCAAGTTTCTTGTGCCCCCTCCCCCCATACCAAGTTTCCTGTGCCCCCCCCACAAGCAGTGTTCTCTGTCCCTGCACCCCCCATTGTAGTGTCCTCTGTCCCCTCCCCCCATACCAAGTTTCCTGTGCCCCCTCAAAGCAGTGTCCTCTGTCCCTGTGCCCCCCTCCCCACTGTAGTGTCCTCTGTCCCTGCACCCCCCACTGTAGTGTCCTCTGTGCCCCCCCCACTGTAGTGTCCTGTGCCCCCCACCCAAGCAGTGTCCTCTGTCCCTGCGCCCCCCCAACTGTAGTGTCCTCTGTACCCCCACCCCCCATCCCAAGTTTCCTGTGCCCCCCCCCCCCCCCCAAAGCAGTGTCCTCTGTCCCTGCGCCCCCCACTGTAGTGTCCTCTGTGCCCCCACCCTCCATACCAAGTTTCCTGTGCCCCCCCCCCCCCCCCCACTGTAGTGTCCTCTGTACCTCCACCCCACATAGCAAGTTTCCTGTGTCCCCCAAGGCAGTGTCCTCTGGAACCCCCCCCCCCATAGCAAGTTTCCTGTGCCCCCCCCCCCCCCAAAGCAGTGTCCTCTGCCCCCTGCACCCCACACAATGCACACTGTGTAGGTAGAACTCTCCTACCTTACACAGGTGTACAGCAGAGCAGAGATCGCCATCACAGGTCTGGATGGGAAAAGAACTGCTGATGTTAACTTTTCACATTAACAGGCTGGTGATTGTTTGCGGGGCAATCCTAGCTACCAATCGCTTGCTGTTTAATTTAAAAAGGTAACTCCAGTGGTCCCCGCCCCAATCCAGCCCTAAGATATTGGCCACTCGCCGCTGTCTGATGGGACAGACATTTAGCGGTGGCGGGCTGGATGCGGCCCAGGGTTTGCCGGCCCCTTGCCTAGGGGTTCATACGCACGGGGGGGGGGGGGGGTGTATTATAGGCATATTTTATGCCTGTCATAATTTCCTGATTGTTTTACTGCAGGATTTATGGTTGGGATGCACTGATAAACAGTATTTTCACGAGTACTGGTGAAAATGCTCCTGATACCAAAATCTATACTTTTGCAGTGCGATTTGCGTCTGTACAAAATGAATGAGTGCAGATCGCACTGCATGCGATCTGAACAGGAAGGCAGTGTGATTCCTGTCTAAATCGCATTCGACTCCCCCCCCAGCTCCTTTTTGTGTGTGTGTGTGTGTGTGTGTGTGAACCCAGTAAAGAAAGAGAAGGGCAATGAAGTGTAGCAATTGGCAATATTAAAATGTATAACCATTCACAAAGTGATGATCTAGTCTGATCCATATCTGTAATGTCCCCGTCCTGCCGATGATGGCAAATCACGGCCGTTGCAGGTGCTCACAGGGCTGGAGATGTCTGGTGGTCCGCCCCCAAGCTGACATCACTTCCGCCTATATCCACAGGAGTCCCGCCACTTCTTCTGCAGCCCTGTGAGCTCCTCCAGCGGCCGTGCTTTGCTATCGTCTGCGGCACGGGGACACTGCAAATATGGATTTGACTGGATATTTACTTTGTGGGTTGTTATAACATTTTAATAAACTGCCAGGAGCGGTGGGGAAAATCGCATGTGATTTGGACAGGAATTGCACCACATTTGTATTCAGACGCATGTGATTCTTTGCAGTGGAATTTGCACCTATTCATTTTGTATGGGGGTTAATTGCACCACAAAGTATATGTACTTGGTATTGCCAATTAAATGATGCTTGTAGACATGAGTGCAAAAGTTCTACGTTTTGGAAAATGTCGGCCACAAACGTGCGGTAAATGTCCATGCAAAAAAGCATTGGCGTTTACAAGAGTATGGCTGCAGACAGCCATTCATTATGGTATGCTGTATATAGCATGTGTGACAGGGCTTGGAAGTTAGGCTGTGTATATAATATTCCTATAAATGCCCCATGTGTATGAACTCTTAAAGCGGTGTTCTACTGTCTCCAATTTTTTTTTTTATAATAAGTAAATGACAAAGATTATATCATTGAAGTATGTTACTCACTTTTTCCGTTTTTCTTACTTTCGGATGTCATTTATCTCCCAAAAAAAGAGCTTTTAAAAATTCCTAACGACGGTTCTCATCTTGCCTGTGGGCATGTGAAGCCCACAGGCATCCTCTTCCGGGATATTGTGCCGCAGATCGACCAGCATGCACCGCCCGTTGTATTGCCGATCTCGCGCATGCGCAGTAACCCTAAATCGGAGCGCCGTAAACAACTCCATTCCAGGATTGACAACTCGCGCCAGGCCGCCGCACTGACTCCTGGGAACAATGACACAAGCTCCCAGGAGCCAGTGCGGCTAATAGGAAATGACGACATAGCCGCACTAATCCCGCCCATATCCGCAGGCTGTACATCCTGGAACACAAAAGGATAATATGAACAACAAAGGTACAGTGGGGAAAAAACAAAAAAGTGCCGTTTTTTTCGTTAGGACATTGCGGTCATCCTCTTGAGATATTTTCATAAAATCGGGTGGAGCTCCGCTTTAAGTACATGCAATTATTTTGTAAAAATTTTTATTTTTTTTCTGGTTTAACCAGCGTGTTGAAAAATTATTGTAAACTCTAAAGCTGGATACACATTATACAATTTTTGTTGTTCAATTTCCTTTAGATTTTCCTTTTTAACTTTTGTAGTGCAAGGGCCTGACTGATTGCATGCAAATTTGAAAGTTTTTAGGTCTGACCTCCTATATGGTTTTGGTAAATCCTAAAGGAAAATTGTACAAGAAAATTGTGTAAAAATTGTCGAGTGTGTAGCCAGCTTAGCTATTTATTTATTTTTGTAAATAACAAACATGTTGTCATACTTGCCTGCTCTGTGCAGACCCTGTTGAACTGTGGTGGGCTTTCTTTGTACCCCTGAAGCAGGCGGGACCACAGACCCTGGTAAGGGACAAGGTTTTGCAGATGTAAATTTTTTTGAGTTATACCAGAGGTGGATGGATTGTTTTATTTTCCATGCTGAAGTAAGCCGTCTTCATTCATCGCTTTGAAAAATAAAGGCTTTGCTTTTATTAACTTGGCTGGCTGGTGATCCTGAACTCCACAATTTATTACAGTGGTTATAGTTTACAAATACAGTATCCTAAATATGCTTTTTTTTTTTTTTAATTTATTACAAAAATTGTGTGTGTGATTGTATGCTCCCCTGCCTACAAGTAGATATGGACAAAGAAATCTGGACAGCCGCACACCGGAATAAATTATATTCGCCTTTATTCGTAGAACAGGATCATGGAGTGATCAGAAAAACAGCTGACGCGTTTCACACTTAATGTAAGTGTGAAATGCGCCAGCTGTTTTTCTGTACCACCCCACTGTGGTGCCTTGTGTATTCCATGATCCTGTTCTACGAATAAAGGCGAATATAATTTATTCCGGCGTGCGGCTGTCGTCCTTATCTACCTGTACCAGCAATAGCCAGCACCTGGGGCTCTCCTCTTTCTGGAGGTTAAGGACGTATGCACCTTGGCTCGGATCTACCTGAGCGGTGCAATTCATAATGTTCCCCTGCCTGTCTTCCGGGTTCGCAAGCTCCAGCTATGTGATAGGCCGGAGTCGCGATGATGTCACTCCTGTGCATGCGCACAGGAGCTGCCGATTCCGGCGTGGGCTCTGAAGGTCCAGAACTGTAAGCCAGACCTTCAGAGCGCATGCGCCGATTATGTCACTGGCTCCATGCACTCTGAATATCTCCTACACTGTACAGGTTTAGGAGATATTCACCCTACCTACAGGTAAGCCTAAGAGCCCTTTCACACTGAGACGCTTCTAAAACGCCTTAGCGATATTACCGCGTTTTTGGGGCGCTATCAGTAAAATTACCGCAACGATGCAGGCGTTGTAGCCTCCCTGGCGGTTTTCCCGAGTGTGGCTCGGGGTTAAAATTCAGGACCATTAGCGGTAACCCCGAGCCACACTGAGGATTACATCGCAGGATCCTGGTGTGGCTTTACTTACCTTGTCCCCGGGATCCTGCGATGTCCCCCCGCTGTGTCTGCGGGCTCCGTCCTCCTCCGAAGCCTCTCCGCGCCAGGCTCCGTTCCCTGCGAGCGGCGCGACGCACGGGGGCGGAGCCTGGCGGCAAATTCAAAAAAGTGTAAAATCACAACACATACAGTAATCTTACAGATTACAGTACTGTATGAAATTATTTCACATCCCTTTTTGTCCCCAGTGCTTTGTCCTATGCCCTGCATGCAGTTTTATATTATATATACTGTTCTTTCTGCCTGGAAACTGGAGATTGTCCATAGCAACCAAAAAGTGTCCCTTTACATCAAAAGTGGCTTTAGACCAGCTAGAAAACAGCGATAGTAAATTAGAACACTTGCAGAATTGAGCGATAGTGAATCGTGGGGAAATTTATTTTATTTTTTTTAATTATTTATTTTTATTTTATTATATTATAATTTATGTTTTTGTGTTTCAAACTTCATCATACCCGGGATATCTACTAGACTCTTGTTTGGACAGATTTAAGTGTGTTATTGTTAAGAATTACAGACCTACAATATAAAACGCCAAATTTCCATGCAAAATAATTGTACCGCTTTCAGCACCTAAAATCCGAAATAATCATACCGCCAGGGAGGTTAACTGCGTTTTTCAAGCGTTATTGAAACATGGGCGTCAAAGAACAACCCCACCTCCCTACATCACAATTTCAGTCCTGATGTTGTAGATGCTCTTTTCTGCTTGCATGTTTACCTTTTTGTGAGATCATGTGACTTCTACAGCTCAGGGCGGATTATAGGCGCTATTCAGGCGTTTTTACAGCGCATTCATTTCAATGGAGAGGGGCGTTTTTGAAGTGCTTTTTTCAACGCCCAAAAGCTGCTCCAAAGATGCTGCTTTGCAGGACTTTTCTGAACGCCCCGCCAGCGCAACGCCTCAGTGTGAAAGGGTCCATTGAGATGCATGGGGAGCATTTTATGAGCGTTTTAATAGCGCTATTTTTCACGCAAAAAACGCCTTGGTGTGAAAGGGGTCTTATTATAGGCTTACCTGTAGGTACAAGTGGTAGTACAGAGTTTACTACCACTTTAAGCTAAGGGTTGGGTTGTGCTTTAAGGCAGCTAATAAATGTTAATGCCTTTTTTTTTTTTTTTTTTTTTTTTTTTTTTTTTTTTTTAGTAGTCTTACTCAGTGGGCCATTGCTTTGGTTTTTCTATTTCATAAAGAATGTTAAGATTGTTGGCCTTCATTCACCTGACCGGTTTCAATCCATTACTGTTAATGGACAGATGAGAAGGATGAACTCGCTGTGTATAAGCACTTTACTAAATTGCCTTTTGCTCTAGAAGAGCCATATAGCTGTGTTGGGAGGGAAACAAGAATGACTTGTATGGAAGGTGCCAGGCCCTCTGGGTCTCCTGGTAGACCTGCTTGTTTCACGTTCTTGAAGTACATTCCTGAAGCCGATCCTACGTTTTATACCCCACTGCAAAGCCAAACAGAAAACATGCACCCTGGGATAAAACAATATGATTCTATCACATTCCCGGCTGATGATTTTGCAGAATAAATAAATAAAGGGCTCCTGGAGGCAACAGCAGTGCATTATCATTTCTTAAAATAAAGGCATTTTTTGGCACATTTTCTTGAAAGCTTTGAAACCTAAAGTGGTTCTAAAGGCAGAAGGGTTCATTTTTATCTTCATGCATAGAGAGAGAAGAAAAAAAAAAAAAACCTGTGTGCAGAAGCCGCCCTCCCCATTCTTACCTGAGCCCCATCGCAATCCATTGATGTTGACACGAGAGACTCGGCCATCCGGGACTCTCCCTCTTGATTGGCTGAGAGACACAGCGGCTGCCCTTGTCAATTAAAGTTAGTGAGCCAATGAGGAGAGAAAGGGGGTCAGATCGAGTCGCGGTTTCGTGTCTGAATGGACATACAGAGCAACGGCTCAGGTGCCCCCATAGCAAGCTGCTTGCTGTGGGGGCACTCGGCAGGAGGGAGGGGCCAGGAGCTCCAGCGAGGGAACCGAGAAAAGGAGGATCAGGTCTGCTCTGTGGAAAACCACTACACAGAGTAGGTAAGTATGACATGTTTGCACGGGTGAGCAAAAGGGTGTACAGGTACGTCCCCTTTAAGAAGCGGTGCTGCGGCGGCGCGTGACTGCCGGTCCCGCAGACTCTATGTCCGTCGGGTGCCCGCGATCGTGTCACGGAGAGGTGGAACGGGGAGATACTTTTGTAAACAAATCGTTTCCCCGTTCTGCCTTGTGTCGTGACAGAGATCACTGCTCGCTGTCATTGGGAGCAGTGATCGCTGTCATGCGTGTTGAAGCCCATCACCCTCACAGTTAGAATCACTCCCTAGGACCCACTTAACCCCTTCATCGCCCCCTAGTGGTTAACCCCTTCACTGCCAGTGTCATTTACACAGTAATCAGTGCATTTTTATAGCACTGATCGCTGTATAAATGACAATAGTCCCAAAATAGTGTCAAAAGTGTCTGATAGTGTCGCAGTCATGATAAAAATCACAGATCGCCATAATTGCGATATCATTTAAAAAAATTTTTTTTTTTTTTTTACCAATATATATTATATTATATTATATATTTTTTTTTTTTTTTTGTTTTATAGCACAAAAAATAAAACCTGCAGAGGTGATCAAATACCACCAAAAGAAAGCTCTATTTGTGGGGGAAAAAAAGGACATGCATTTTGTTTGGGTACACCAAAATTCACGCCAATAGATTTGCGCTTACTCTGAATAGTCAGGAAGATATAAGCAGCTAACACCACAACTAGAATCGTTGCCACATAAATAGATAATAAACAAAAAATGTGTAGCGCTATTAAGACAAGATACCTTAAACTGATAAGTTAAAAAGGCCTATACCCAAAGTGTAATATACACCAATAAAGGTAGCACATATAAAATCAAACTGGGAATAAATGTGTCAAATGGACAGTCAGTGAGTTGGAACTGGATGGGTCACTACCCAAAACGTGAGGTGAGGAGCGCCTTCACCAGCATACAGCAGAAAAAGTCTCAGAGGTTAATATTCTGCAGCCACTTAAAAAGTCTCATCTATAAATAGGATGTTCCATCTATGAACCACACTATTCACCACTGTGTCTTCAGAAACATGCAGTGCGCTTAGATGTAATAGATGGGGGCTTACCGGAGGGTTTGAACCCAAAAACAGCCTATACTGTTAGGGTCAAACCGACTTTTATTGCACCCTGGCAATGGTGAGAAGATCTTGGCAGCCTGGAGATATTGAACGGGGCTGTTCTAATGATGCATCTTCTCCATAGGTATTACTGGATCTCTCCACGCAGGGTTCATAAAAGGCACAAAAAGGGACTACATAGTGTGATACCGTAGACACCGTATTTATTAAAATAAAAAGAAATACACTTACATGATGAAGTAAATAAAAAGCGCTTGTACGTAAAAGGGGCGGCAGTGGAGTCCTCCCCCGTAGGGAGGACTCCACTGCCGCCCCTTTTACGTACAAGCGCTTTTTATTTACTTCATCATGTAAGTGTATTTCTTTTTATTTTAATAAATACGGTGTCTACGGTATCACACTATGTAGTCCCTTTTTGTGCCTTTTATGAACCCTGCGTGGAGAGATCCAGTAATACCTATGGAGAAGATGCATCATTAGAACAGCCCCGTTCAATATCTCCAGGCTGCCAAGATCTTCTCACCATTGCCAGGGTGCAATAAAAGTCGGTTTGACCCTAACAGTATAGGCTGTTTTTGGGTTCAAACCCTCCGGTAAGCCCCCATCTATTACATCTAAGCGCACTGCATGTTTCTGAAGACACAGTGGTGAATAGTGTGGTTCATAGATGGAACATCCTATTTATAGATGAGACTTTTTAAGTGGCTGCAGAATATTAACCTCTGAGACTTTTTCTGCTGTATGCTGGTGAAGGCGCTCCTCACCTCACGTTTTGGGTAGTGACCCATCCAGTTCCAACTCACTGACTGTCCATTTGACACATTTATTCCCAGTTTGATTTTATATGTGCTACCTTTATTGGTGTATATTACACTTTGGGTATAGGCCTTTTTAACTTATCAGTTTAAGGTATCTTGTCTTAATAGCGCTACACATTTTTTGTTTATTATCTATTTATGTGGCAACGATTCTAGTTGTGGTGTTAGCTGCTTATATCTTCCTGACTATTCAGAGTAAGCGCAAATCTATTGGCATGAATTTTGGTGTACATATTTAGAATTACTATTTTTGCTGCTGCTCTGTGGAATCATTCCACTATGGACGTGTTTGACTACCAAGCCTCACGTAGGGTTAACCCTGAGGGAGTATTTATAACAACCAGTAGTGACACAGAGATTGGAGGACTGTTCCTCAGACTTAAAAATGTTATAACAACCGAACTTCACCTGCAATGGGATTTGGTTTTTTTACAGCAATATATTACAGAACAAATGGTCCCTAGAAGCCTCCGTTGGGAAGTCCAACCCCAACAGGGGGAAACGGATCTGGATTCATGGTTTAAATATTTCAATGATGCAGGCATCAACTTTTTACAGTTACTTATAACTAAGAAAAGTATTAGACTTCAGACCATAGACAGAGAAATTAAGGATCTGAGGGATAAACTTTCAATCCATAAGAATTCTCAGGAGTATAATTCCCTTTCCTCTAACCTTTTGGGACATTTAGAGAAAGAGGAACGAGATCAAAAGATAAAAAAACAAAAGAAATACTCCAGGGATGTAGGAGACTATAAGAACCATACAGTATTTGGGTGGCAAAAACTTCTTCAAGTTACCCCACCTATGGAGGTCTCCTCTAATACTACCGAGGGCACGATTCCAACAGGCAGTTTTCCAACTCTGAACGCCACCACTGCACTATCCCAGCCCACGGGTGCCCACTCTCAGAGTCGCGGTCCCCAGAGAAGTGGAACGAAACTTAGTGGGGTATCTCATGTATCCCAGCCGCGGGTACAACATTATAGCCCTCAAACTCCTCATAGAGGTAGAAATAACTTGAGAGGAAGGAGGGGAGGTAGGGGTATTACCCATAATAGGATGCAACATTCAGACACCTACTCTCAACATGTCTCATACCATCCTTCCCCCAGACAATATAGACCAGGTCATGACTTTCAGCGGAGAGAGGAACCCCATCATCATTACCCCTCCCCTATACGCACCCATAATAGGTTCTCACCTCTTAGGGAGATCTATAGCCCTGAACGTAGAAGAGATGACTACGACCAATCTCCATATATACATAACCCCTACACACATGGGAATCAGTTTTTTCGCGAGGCCCCACACTCGAGAAAACGAGGCCCAGATCAAAGAGAGGGTGTAGAGGGGGGAGGAGAGTACAAAGAAGAAAAAAGACAAAGACTATAAAAGGCCAAGGTGTCTATAACCTAAGCTCTCAAATCCTCACTGAAGCAGAACTATCCTTATTAGATAAAGGTCTCAAATACGCCCCCCCTAAAAAACTTGATAAGTTCCACACGTTCATGGATGTTCACAAATACATCCGTAAGGTTAATATACAGAGGTATTTGGTATCTAATCCAGTACGTACTGATTACCCAGCAGCCACATCAGGAACCGTCCATTCTGGTTTATCTAATCCTTCCCTTTTCTCCCCCCCGGTCCCTACAGCGCCCGCTGTAAAAATCTTTAGGGACCTTGTCCTACACGATTTAGCCAGATTACCAATCAAACGTACTCACCATCCTCCACTGTTAAAAGGTGGTTTGGAGTCTTTGTGTGCACGCAAAGATTTGGTGGTCCGCCCAGCAGACAAAGGGGGGGGGCATAGTGATTTTGGACAAGAGCCAATACGAAGCAGAAATGCATCGTATTTTGAATGAACCAGGGACTTATCGGTTGTTACCTAACAATCCTACACACAATTATAAACAGAAATTACATCAGCTTGTTTCAAAAGGCTATGAATCAAGGATCCTGAACAAAAGAGAGAGAGACTTTCTGATTCCCACAGCACCTCGAATCCCCACTATATACTATCTGCCGAAAGTCCATAAGGATCCAGTTTGCCCCCCTGGCAGACCAATTGTAAGTGGCATAAATTCCATTACTGCCAGAGTAGGCAAATATATAGATTTTTTCCTACAGCCTCTAGTAAAGAAAACACCTTCATATTTGAAAGACACCAGCTCTACAATTAGACTCCTTGAAAACATCACTTTACAGGAGGGTTACATCATGGCTACGGCTGACGTGGCATCATTGTACACGTGCATACCACACGATAAGGGCATTGATGCCGTTAAATACTTTTTGTCTCAGGAACACTCTCTGGCTGCTTTTCAATGTGATTATCTTGTTGAGTTACTAGAGTTCGCGGCAAAACACAATTACTTTTGGTTTAACCATAATTTTTACCTCCAACAACGGGGAGTTGCTATGGGGGCGAAGTTCGCGCCTAGTCTCGCGAACCTGTTTATGGTGAAGTGGGAGGAGGATGTCGTCTATGTCCATGAAACCAATTCTCTGGTTTTGTGGACCAGGTACATAGACGACATCCTTCTCCTATGGAATGGCACCATGGAAACACTTGACGAATTCTTCGTGGGTTTGAACGCCAATGACAGAGGTATATCCCTGTCCTATGAAGCCAGCGAAACTAAAATTCACTTTTTGGACCTACAGATAGAGATTATCAATAAAGAATTCAGATTCAGCACCTATTTTAAACCCACAGACCGCAACGGGTTCATTCCTGTTGACAGCTGTCATCATGTCTCATGGCTTAATGTGGTCCCTCGGAGCCAGTTTTTGAGACTCCGACGGAATTGCACTGAAACGGAGGTATTTCTTGAACAGGCCAGAATTTTAAAATCTAGGTTTGTGGATAAGGGTTACGATATGAATGGCCTAGACCAAGAGATCCAAAAAGCGATCAACATTGATAGGAAATCGCTACTGGAAATCAAACCCAAAAGAGAGCCAGACGGGAAGTTTAGGTGGGCTATGTTAACTACTTTTTCAACACAGTATAGACAAATTAAAAACATCATGAGGAAACATTGGGGCGTCCTAAAGCAAGACAGCATTCTGGGTCCACTTATCCCAGAAGAAGCTAATGTTATCTTTAGAGGTGTACCCTCTTTAAAAGGACGGATAGCCCCTAACATTATAAATCCCCCCACCCGCCCCTCTTTCTTTCACGACTGGACAGGCTTTTTTCCATGTAGGAAATGTACGGTATGCCAGCATAATGCCGTTAGAACACGCAAAGTTACAGAGTTTGCCTCCACAGTGACAGGGAAAAGATACACCATAAAACCATTCTGCACATGCAGCACGAGATATGTAGTGTATCTCATTACTTGCCCCTGCCTTAAACAGTATATAGGCCGCACCACTAGGACATTTTCGATTAGGGTAGGGGAACACATCGCCCTTATTAAAAGCAGGGACCCCAAACACATGGTCCCGAGACACTACAAGGAATTCCATGGTGGGAATCCAGATGGATCGCAGTTTGTCATTATCGACAAATATACACCACCTTGGAGAGGGGGTGCCAAAACAAGGGGAGTATCCCGCCTCGAAATGTACTGGGCATATGAGCTGCAGACTTTTGCTCCCTTAGGGCTCAACGTAGAGATAGACGTTAATGCCTTCCTAGATGAATCGTAAGGGGCATAATAAAAATATTTATATTTTTATGATGTTATTTTTAACTTTATGTTTAATTTTATATCTCAGATGTGCTTACGTAGGGGTAAGATCTGGTATTGCCCTCTGCATGTTTTCAAATTACAGAGGTCTTTAATGTAAAAAATGTGTAGACTCATGTGAATCCAGCTCATTGAATTCGTTTCATTCATTAACACATATGGGTTCACACACATGTAATTTTTGCATCCCTTTATTTTTAAATTTTATTTATATAAATTTTACACATGATCTAGCCAGACCAGGTCCCTCACATAATCATTATGTTACCTCCATTGGGTGCATGTCATTGGATGAAATACTTGCTTCCGGTTCTTCACTCATGAACTGGAACGCAAGCCATTCACATTAAGGTTATCTTTAACTTGTTGTTGTGCCAAGAACCACCAGTGGAACGCAAGCGGTGGGATTTACATGAGAAGTTCCGCGTTCACGCCGTGACGTCACAGCGTCACATCGCGAGATTAGCTCAGAGCCGGGATCTTCGGGCTAACCACCAGTGGAACGCAAGCGATGAGTTCCACATGAGTAGTTCCGCTTCCACTGCGTCACATCACGTGATTAATACAGACCCGTCGTCACATAGTGGGGCGGACGAGTTAATACTTATGAATTGTATATGAAAGCAAGTATTCCATTGTAAACGTAGGATTTTCTTCAAATATTCTCTCTCAATATGATAATGGCTCTTAAACAATTAATACATGGGGAACATTTGGCCTTCGTTTTGGTTGGTGGAGCGCATAATACACCCACCAAAACGAGGCCTGGAACGCACGCGGGTCCGCCATCTTGGGTAACCCGGAAGTGCAGATTTTTGTAATTGAACGGGCTGGAGTCACATCAGGATGAACACAGTGCCTATATTAAGGAGTTGGGCTGCAGTGGAGGGTACCCCAGGACGAAGTCTACTCAGACGAAACGCGTCAAAAATTTTTTAAAAAGGGAGGACTCCACTGCCGCCCCTTTTACGTACAAGCGCTTTTTATTTACTTCATCATGTAAGTGTATTTCTTTTTATTTTAATAAATACGGTGTCTACGGTATCACACTATGTAGTCCCTTTTTGTGCCTTTTATGAACCCTGCGTGGAGAGATCCAGTAATACCTATGGAGAAGATGCATCATTAGAACAGCCCCGTTCAATATCTCCAGGCTGCCAAGATCTTCTCACCATTGCCAGGGTGCAATAAAAGTCGGTTTGACCCTAACAGTATAGGCTGTTTTTGGGTTCAAACCCTCCGGTAAGCCCCCATCTATTACATCTAAGCGCACTGCATGTTTCTGAAGACACAGTGGTGAATAGTGTGGTTCATAGATGGAACATCCTATTTATAGATGAGACTTTTTAAGTGGCTGCAGAATATTAACCTCTGAGACTTTTTCTGCTGTATGCTGGTGAAGGCGCTCCTCACCTCACGTTTTGGGTAGCGACCCATCCAGTTCCAACTCACTGACTGTCCATTTGACACATTTATTCCCAGTTTGATTTTATATGTGCTACCTTTATTGGTGTATATTACACTTTGGGTATAGGCCTTTTTAACTTATCAGTTTAAGGTATCTTGTCTTAATAGCGCTACACATTTTTTGTTTATTATCTATTTTGTTTGGGTACAATGACGCACAACTGCGCAATTGTCAGTTAAAGTGACACAGTGCCGAATCGCAAAAAGTGCTCTGGTCAGGAAGGGGGCAAATCCTGCCGGGGCTGAAGTGGTTAAAGAGGAACTAAATCCTCCTATACTCTACAGCCAAGGAAGCTGCCATCTTGGGCTCTGTTTGTTCTTCAGTTGCCTCGGTGTTGCACATGTGATCAGTTATTATGACACCAGCCATTTGTTGGCTTGATGACAAAAGCAAATGTAACCATTATAATTCATGGCATGTCTTCAGTTTCTCAGTGTTTGGGAAACTGTTAAATCAATGGGTTTAGTTCAACTTTAAAGTGTTACGAAAATCCGGGATCCTGCATTCACTATAGCTGGTCTCCCACAGTACACAGAACATGGAAATGCAATTATTTTAGTAAATATAAACTGCTAAATACCTTTTTTTTTTTTTTTTTTTTTTTTTTTTTTTTTCCTCATCAGCAGTATAGAGCAGTCTTGTGACCTCCATTGGTGTCTGGCTGAGCACTGGTTAAAGCTTAAAGGAGGAGTGTTTTTATTTATTTTTTATTTATTTATTTTTTTCTTTTACTCTTTCCCCCCCCTTCTTCAAAAAAGAAAAAAATCTCTAGCAATACACACTAAACAGAGCATGTGCAGAGTGCCTCCTAGGACTCTGTTCCATCAGCAGATGGATTGGCTACGGTAAAAGAAGGGGAGGATCAGAGAACAAACAACCTTTTCACACAATGCGGAGGATTAACCCCTTAGGTTCCACAATGAGTATAACAAGCATGCTTTACTGAATATACAAACTGATTTTACTGTTTAGTAACACTGTAAAGTATTAGTAGTAAAGTAGTATCTTGTTTAACATGGGTTTTTTTTTTTTTCCAATATTTTTTTTAAATCTGCTGCTCAACAATTAAATACCTGGGGATCCCATCAGTCTTTGTACAGGAACCTTCTGTAATAGAGTGACAACGCTCTGGCCCTGTTTTTCCGATTGTTTTCTCCTGTGTTGTCACACGCTCTCCAAGTGGAGACTACAAGTGGCAGGGCACGTGTCACAGTTATGTTCCTTCATTATAACGATCAGAATACCCACCCTAAAAAAATAACATTTACCAGTAAGGCTACATTCACACAGGAAATTTGGGTCAAAGCAATTTGTAGCGTCAGGAATCCGATTCCTGCAGCCTCCTACACTAAGACAGGTCACCAGTGGCCGCAGCTATTCACAGCTCTCTGCACAGCTAGCAATTACCTGTAGTGAATGGTGCTAGGTGCACTTTGTGTATGTCCAGCAGCAATCACTGCAGGTAATCTCTGGCTCTACGAACAGCCACGAATAGCTGAGGCCACTGGCGACCTGTCATTTCGGGGGCTGATGGCCACACCTAGCTACTCGGAGCCCCGGCAGCAATCTGATTCCTGCCGCTACAATTTGCACCAGCCTAAATTGCCGGTGTGCATGTAGCCTTCCTGGAGTGTTGCTGGTCAGTATAAAAACTAAAAGAATTTTACAGTCCAGCCTTGAGTTTTTACACCGGGACCTACTGAATTAAAAAAAAAAAAATCTAATTTCTTAAATTTAGGCCAGTATAAATTCAGCTACATATTTTTGGTAAAAAAAATCCCAATAAGCGCATATTGATTGGTTTACACAAACTTTCTAGCATCTACAAACTATGGGATATATTTTATTTATTTTTTTAATACTAGTAATAGCATCAATATGGAACTGTGATAGTATGGCGGGCAATCTGAGACTGATACTTTGTGGGAACCGGTGACACTAATACGGTGATCAGTGCTAAAATATGAACTGTCACTGTACTGACACTGGCTGGGAAGAGGTTAACACCTAGGGCAGTTAAATGTTTTTTTTACTGTGAGGTGCTTTGATTAAGGAATGTGCCAGAAAACAAACATCAGCACATTCCCGCTGACAGGACAGCGCTTCTATATGGTTAACATTGACAGCTGATCAGTGGCTGCTGGTGCTTAATCATTGAACAGCCGCCGATCAGCTTGTGCTGTGACTAATCACAGCATTGCTG
The DNA here is from genome assembly GCF_042186555.1 of Aquarana catesbeiana. Lineage (NCBI taxonomy): Eukaryota > Metazoa > Chordata > Amphibia > Anura > Ranidae > Aquarana > Aquarana catesbeiana. The sequence continues at coordinate 104,811,900 of NC_133324.1, read as the reverse complement.
GCACATGCTGAGCAAGCTCCCTAACAGCAAGTGCTGGATCATGTACTAGATACTTGATAAGGGCGGCGGCGGGGGGGGGGGGGGGGGGGTTGCCATCTGTGTTCCATTCGGGAGATTTCCCTTCCTGTGCCAATGGCCAAATGAAGTAAGAGAGAGAAAATGCCTCCAAACTTAGTGGTGCTAAGTTAAAGTGGATTTATGGTAAAAATGTAAAATCCTATTCACTTCCACATTATATTTCAGTTATTTTACCTGTGAAGACACATATTCTCTGTGTTCTGTAAGTAGGCCCTGCTGTGTCACACATTTTGCTGAGCCTGCCTTCTGAACTACTGAGGTGCTGAGAGGAGTTTCATGAGATGGAGTCAGTACAGGAATCACAGCTTGCAGGCAGCAAGGTACCATGGGATATGTAGTCCTTAGAAACTAAAATTAAAACGGAGAGGAGAAGCTGCAAAGCATGCAGGGAACCCATGAAGTTGTGGAAGGACAGTCAGCAGACGGGCAGAAATCACAACATAACAGGTGATTTTTTTTTTTTAAGTAAGCTTATGCCGGTGTCTTGCTGAGAAAGTTCCCCCGTACTGTGCAGGCGCAGCGCTTGCGCAGTACGAACTACTAGGAGCCGCTGAAAATCTTCAATCAGCTGTACACGGCGCCTGCGCCCTGGGTCCAGGTTCAAGCCCCACCATCCAAGTGGACCTAGAGGGAGAATAAAAAAGTGCCGAGCGAAGCGAGGCCGTGCCCAAAGCGTGGCGAGTGAAGTGAGCCTGCGAGGAGCCCTCTTACAGGCGCCATGTACAGCTCATTTCCAATTATTCCGCTTCGGCTATTTTCGCCGGCTCCTACTGCGCAGGCGCAGCGAGTGAATAAAAAAAAGTCAATAAAAAAAACACACTACACAGGTTTTAAAAGTAATTTTTATTAGGCAGCTCCGGGGGTCTTCTTCCGACTTCTCCGCTCTCTCTGGCTGCTTCTCCCGGTGTTCGGCCTCTTCTCCCGGTGTCCAGTTCTTCTGCTGGGCCCCTCCGCTATCTTCTCCCGCTCTTTTACTAGCGGGGGCCCGGTCTTCTGCGCTGTCTTGTCCCCTTTTCTCTTCTTCCGATGTTGACACGACACTCTCTCCAGCTGGAATGCTCTGAGCGCTCCGCAATGGACTTATATAGGCGGTGACGCCTGTGCTGTCATTTGGCCCCCTGTATACCCTAAAAAACCTGGCTGATCCAAAGCAGAGCTTATATTAGTACAGCACACAGGCCATTTTGTTAAGGTGCAGAGGAGATGAGATGATTTCATAGAAGTGGGTTAACAACCACTTTTAAGTGTTATGAAACTCAATTTTTTATTTATTTTTTGATTTTTCGAATTAAAATAACAAGCATGTTATACTTGCCTGCAGTGGTATTGCTCAGAGTGGCCCCAATCCTCCTCTTCTGGGGTCCCTGGCAGCGATCTCTGCTCCTCCTCTTCTGCGTGACTACCATAGCTAGCCACTTGCTATGGGGAGAGCGTAGTCCCCGCACTCCCGAGCTGTGTGTCTATAGAGCCGCGCTCCACAGACTTACACAGCAGGACTTAGGCCCGTCCCCCATTTCCTCTGACAGCAGCAAGAGCCAATGGCTCCTGCAGCTGCTCAAGTGTAGTGTAAAGAGGAAGTAAGGGGGGAAAAGATGCAGCCCTGCACAGTGCTGATCTCTTCTCCCCTCTCTTCCCCTTCACACAGGGAAACTGAAAACTTTTTTTTTTTTTTTTTTTTTTTTTTTTACCATCATGCAAGCAATGAATTAATGTAAACACTTTAATGCAAAAGGCTGCATTGAAGCGGAGGTTCACACAAAAATTGAACCTCCACATTTGGCACCTTTCAGTTGGGAGGGGGGGTGCAGATACCTGTCTAAGACAGGTATTTGTACCCACTTCTGGGCATAGACTCCCACGGGCGTCTACGCCTCTTCCTGTCTGCTGGGACACACACGGGTCCCAGAGACAGCAGGACCATTCGGATTGCGCAGCGCGACTCGCGCATGCGCAGTAGGGAACCGGGAAGTGAAGCTGCAAGGCTTCATTTCCCGATTTCCTTACCGAAGCTGGCGGCAGCATCCGAGGACCAAGAGACGGTTCAGCCTCGGATGCTGACATTGCGGGCGCCCTGGACAGATAAGTGTCCATATTTTAAAAGTCAGCAGCTGCAGTATTTGTAGCTGCTGACTTTAAAATAAAAAATATCCGATATGCAAATAATTGTTCTGGGTCTAGGTACATTTTAAAAACCAATTGTAGCTTCATCATACCTTCCAAATTTCTAAGCTATGGGCCACATCCGGCCTTCAGTGCAAAAGTTTTAGGTGGGTGGGTAAAAAGTGCTGTAAACGAATGCTTTTAAAAATAGTGTTAATAATTTAACTTTTTTTTTTTTTTTTTGATCAATTCACAAAATGGAAAGTAAATGAAGAGAAATCCTATCCAATATTTAGCGTGACCGCCCTTTGCCTTCAAAACCACATCAGTTCTTCAATTCTAAGTACACTTGCACACAGATTTTGCAGGAACCCGGCAGGTAGATTGTTCCAAACAACATCTTTGAGAACTAACCACAGATCTGTGAATGTAGGCTGCCTCACATCCTTCTGTCTCTTCATGTAATCCCAGACTGATTTGATGAGAAGATCAGGGGTGTTTGGGGGGGGGGGGGGGAACCATCATTTCGTGTTGTTCTTTGCCCTAAAGTTAGTTTTTTATGACATTGGCTGTATGTTTTGGGGTTGTTGTCCTGCTTGCAGAATAAATTTGGGGCCAATCACATGCCTCCCTGATGGTATTGCATGATGGAATAAATATCTGCCTGTATTCCTCAGCATTGAGGACACCATTGATCCTGACCAAATTTCCTACTCCATTTGTAGAAATGCAGTCCCAACCTTGCACCTTCACCATGCTTCACTGTTGCTTGCAGACACTTGTTATTGTACTGCTCTCCAGCCCTTCATTGAACAAACTGCCTCCTACTACAGTCAAACATTTCAAAGTTTGACTCATCAGTCTAGAGTGCCTGCTGCCTTTTTTCTGCAACCCAGGTTCCTATGTTTTCATGCATAGTTGATTCGTTTGGGCTTATTTCCACATTGGAGGTATGGCTTTTTGGGCGCAATTCTTTCATGAAGGCCACCTCTGGCCAGACTTCTGCGGACAGTAGATGGGTATACTTGGGTCCCACTGAATTCCACCAATTCTATGCTGATGGCACTGCTGGACTTCTTCCCATGTTGAAGGGAAGTAAGCATGATGCGTATTTCATCTGCTGCATTAAGTTTCCTCAGCCTACCAGTGCATCTATGGTCTTCAACATTGCCAGTTTATGCTTCCTCAAAAGAGTTTAGACAGCACATCTTGGAGCCCCGGTCTGCTTTGAAATCTTTGCCTGGGAGAGACCTTGCTCATGCAGTATAGCCACCTTGTAGCTTGTTGCTGTGCTCAGCCTTGCCATGGTGTATGACCTGGGACATGAAACTGTCTTCTACAACCTCACCTTTAGTAGAAGACATTAGCTGTTTCTCACCCAGTTTTAAGCCTCCTACACAGCTGTTTCTGGTTCAGTAGTTCGTTTTCTGAGCATGTGTAGTCTTGCTCTTACAATATGTTTTTGTCCGATTTAAAAAAAAAAAAAAATCTAAAGGATTGGCAAGCTGCAATATAACTTTTGCTTTTGGGTTTAATGCTGCTTTAAGCCATGCCTGATGCTACTCTGTCCCCCCCCTCCTCCCGAGAAGAGATTGCTGACAGAGCGACACTCCTGCATCCAGAACTTTTTATATATGAGCCCCGCTAGCTACATGTTCTATTACTAAGCTTTATCCTCCCTTTGCTGATTATACAGCAATTCTGCATGATCCCCTTTTTGTATATTGTATTGCATCTCTGTAAAACTAAACCTGCCACCTCTAATCCTCTATAAACATTGTTTATTGGGAGGGTCTGCAATTCTTTACACTTTCTGTATTCACAAACCCGGGCCATGCCTTCTTTGGAGTTCTGTCTTTTGTGTGTTTTACTGGTCATTCTCTGTGGAGTTCAGTGAACGAGTCGTTGTCCTTGTATTCTTCTGATACACTTGTCACATTATCATCACGGTGATATGGTTAAATGGCTGCACAATCACATGATCGGCCTTCGGAATGTTTGATGTAATAAAGATCTCCCATGACGGGGATAAGAACTTCTACTAATGGACCAGGTCAGGTGACTTTTGTCCTGCAACTTGCCCCAGACATGAGTTGGCAATGAGGTTTGTCCACCTTTGTTAATGGCAACTTTTAGTGTCTTTCAGTTGAATTGTAGAAAGAGCTACATCTTGTTTCAGTAGAAACCGTAGTAAGGAACAATAAAATAATCCACCAGCACATTCTCCTGCTAGAGAATACAAAAAGCCGATTTTTTTTTTTTTTTTTTTTTTTTTTTTTTTTAATTTTTTAATTTTTTTGTGGTTATTTAACATATATATTGCAGCTTTCCCATTATTGGATGTGGTGGCTGCATTTGGTTTTCTTTCTTTCTTTTTTTTTTTTTTTTTTTTCACCTGGTGACCTGGCCAGTAACACACCTCCTGTATTAAACTGGCAGCCGGCACATCGCTCTCTCCTCGGATCCCCGCCACGGGGCGTCAGTCTGCAGCATTCCCGAGGAGGAGGAGGAGGGGGCATCGGAGCCGCACAAAGGTAATTGTGCATCTATCACACCGGAGGATAAGCGGTGGGTTGTCATCATAGACCAGCAGACCATCTGATCCGGGTGTACCCAGCATTGGTGGTATTCTTATCTGTCACTCTGGAGGATAAGCTGTGGGCTGTCATCATAGAACAGCAGACCATCTGATCCGAGCGTATCCAGTGTTGGTGGTAATTATGCCTACTATAATCTTTTATCTGGTAAGCAGTATATTTGCTCAGTTACTTTGAAGAATCTCAAGTGTCTTATAGCAAGAAGATACATCGCAGAGGAGAAATTTCCTGCCCCATAGTGGTTTTTTCTCATGTTTTTGCGCTGCACTTTTATTGTTTGTTTAATAGATAGATCGAATCTCTGCCTGGTCAGCAGAGACCGGCCAAGATTCAATCCATCTATGAACAGGCTGATTGTACCCAAGTCGATACATCGATCTACTTGGGTACAACCAGCATGTTGGATTTTTAGCATGCAATTGTCAGGGTGTATAGCCTCTAACAGTAATCACTGTGTTCTCTCAGCAGGGACGGCTCCCAACCCATAGCTCTGCGGGAGGGATTCCCCCATCTACACTGACTGTGTTGATGGGTGAATCAACCAGTCTTTTTTTTTTTTTTTTTTTTTCCCTTTTTTTTTTTTTTTTTTTCCCTTTTGTAGTTGCAGGAAAGAAAATCTCATAATCTCTATGGCCTGCTTTAAGCCTGGTACACACGATCAGATTGTTGGCCAACAAAGCGTCAGACTTTTGTCCGAAGGGCGTGTGCCAGGAACTTGTCTTGCATACTAACGGCACACAATTGTCGGCCAATAAACACAAACGTAGTGATGTACTACGTGGAATTTCAGCTCTTGAGTGCCACCCTTTTTTGCACCTTCTGCTAATGTCGTGTTTGGCGAGCACTGATTCTGAGCATGCCTGTTTGGACTTTTTGTGTGACGGACTTGTGTACACACGATACGAAAATCTGACAACAGACCGTTGTCCGCCAAACATTTACTAGCCTGCTAACCAATATTTGTTGGCCCGAAAGTTGGACAACAATTGTCTGATGGAGCGTACTAACGGTCAGATTTTAGGCAAACAGTCTGTCATCACACAATTCCCAGCCAAAAATCCGATCGTGTGTACGAGGCTTTAGAGTTCCTTCTCTCTGGATGAAACAGGGGGCAGCAGCATTGTCAATCTGGGGTGAGGGGAGTGTTGGATGTACTAGCAGATTTAGATACACATAACACATTGAAGACAAACTCCAACTCACACTAAAGTAAGGCTACTTTCACACTGAGGCGCTTTACATGCATTTTAGCGCCTCTCCTGTCACTCCAGTGTGGAAGCCCGAGTGCTTTCACACTGGAGCGGTGCGCTTACGGGATGTTAAAAGTCCTGCAAGCAGCACCTTTGGGGCACTTTAGAAACACTGTATACACTGCTCCTAATACGCCTCTGCCATTTGAAATCATTGGGCAGGGGCGCTATTAACCCCTTCATTGGCCGCTAGCGGGGGCTAGCGACCGAAAAGCGCTGCAAAAACTAAGCTAAAAATAGCGGTGCTTTACCGCCGACGCCTCCAGTGTGAAAGTACCCTTAGATAAGCCATTAGAACATGTTTTTTTTCTTTTTGGGTAAAGATTTTACATAAAAGCTGATCATTGTAAACAACCCTACAATGTCTCATCTCTGTAAGTAATACTTTCTGCTGGAGAGCCTGTTCTTTTTATTTAAAAAAAAAAAAAATTACTGGCAGGGTCACCAGAAAAAAAAAATAGAAGAAAGCAAGCAAGCCTAGAAAGAAAAACGAATGCAGCTATCACATCTAAAAGTGGTAAGATGCTATAATGTTTGCTTTTGGGCTAAGCAGGAACACTGATCTCTGCCTTCCCACAGTACAAGCACCTCCCATACAGTTAGTAAGCACTCCCTAGGTACACGTTTAACCCTTTGATCAACCCTGATGTTAATCCCTTCCATCCCAATGTCATTAGTACAATGACTGTGCATATTTTTAGCACTGGTCCCCATAAAGTGTCACTTAGTGCACTTTCACACTCGGGCAGGCGTCGGCGGTAAAGTGCTGCTTTTTCTAGCGGCGCTTTACTGTCTTTTTTGCAGCACTTTTCGGCCGCTAACGAGGCGCTTTTAACCCCCGCTAACGGCCTCAAAGGGTTAAAAGCACCGCTTCAGCAGTGCTTTGCTGTGTGTACACACCGCTCCTAAAGCGCCCCAAAGATGCTGCTTGCAGGACATTTTTTTTTGGCGTCCTGCCAGCGCACCGCTCCAGTGTGAAAGCACTCAGGCTTTCACACTGGAGTGACAGAAAACATGCTTTGCAGTCGCTATTTTTAGCGCTATAGCGCCTGTAATGCGCCTTAGTGTCAGTTTTGTCTGCCGCAGTGTTGCAGTCCCGCTGTATGTTGTTGATTGCTGCCATTACTAGTAAAAATTCCATAAATATATTCCATAGCTTGTAGACGCTATAACTTTTGCGCAAACCAATCAATATACACTTATTGGGATTTATTTATTTTTTTTTTAGCAGAATACATATTGGCCTAAATTTGAAGACCTTTTTTATTTAATTTTTTAAAATTTTTTTATTTTTTATTTTTTGGACATGTTTTATAGCAGAAAGTAAGAAAATTATCTGGTGTTGTTTTTTGCACTATAAAAAAACAAAACAAAAACTGCAGAGGTGATCAAATGCCACCAAAAAGCTCTATTTGTGGGGGGTTAGGACATACATTTTACTTTAATACAGCGTCACATGGCCACGCAATTGTCAGTAAAAGTACTGCAGTGCCGTATTGCAAAAAATGGCCTGGTCATGAAGAGGGGTTAACCAACCAGAGGGCAAGTGGTTAATACCACCTTAGGCTAAATAATTGTCTAAATTGGGGGTCTTCAAACTGTGTTCAGATGAGTTGCATCTGACCTGCTACGAGATTTTATTTGGCCCGCAGCTGGGGTCAGGGACTATCCTCAGACTGGGGTTTCAGATCAGTTGGCCTCCTATTCTTGATAGGGACCCTGTTTAAGGAGGGACTCTGAAAGGTACAGGTACTCTGGAGTGTTTGGGGGGCTTTTAATGTGAAAGGTGGACTCTGATGTGAAGAGGGGCTCTAACATGATGGAAAGGCTTCTGATGTGAAAGTTTTTCTTGTAATATATCTTATGTATGCACATATAATTCTAGCATGCCAACTTTTTAGTTGTTTTTGACTAATGGATCTGTTAAAAATAGCCATAGACCTGTGCTCGTATCGCTTACCTACTCTACTGCCGACTACCGAGCTCACATCAGTAACTAATGTCTCTTTAACTGAGCCTCGGGATATTGTCAAATTCCAAATATTAGTTGGTTGTAAAGTTTACAGCAGATTACTTCTCCTTTGTTCAATTGTCAATCCTATTTGTGACAAACACAAGAGTAATAAACACCAGGCGGTGACTGCACTTGTCTTCACCACAGATCTCCTCTCCAAGGTGTACCTACTGAACCTCTGTAAATAAGGCACACCTGGAGGTTTATTGTACTGCCATCAACTGATTAGTGCCTTGGTGGTTATTGCCATGTCTGTGGTCTGTCTTGTTGGAGGGGAGCTTTCATAAACTTGGAAATTTTATTTAGAATTTCTGGGGTTGTGTCAAGCACTTTGAAAGTAAGGCAATAGCTTATTCAGGGGGTCGCTTGCTCAGCACTGCAGCCATTAGCAGAACATCCTGTATTTTTTTAATAAAAGCAAGGTGTTCTTTGGATGTGGTGGAGGGGAGGGCAGTGACTTCATGTTCCCCTCCCTGTCCAACTGGGGTACACCTTGTATCCATTGAAAAGAATGCAAGGCATTCTATGAATGGCAGCAGTGCTGAGCAAACGACTATCCCCTGCTCTGGCTGTATGTTTAGGGTCGTTGTCCTGCTGGAAGGTGAACCTCCTCCCCAGTTAAGTCTTTTGCAGACATTAAGTGGTTTTCTTCTAAGAATGCCCTGTACTTGGCTCCATCCAACTTCCAATCAACTCTGACCAGCTTTCCTGTCATTGCTGAAGAAAATCATCCCCACAACATGATGATGCCGCCACCACCATGTTTCACGGTGGGGATTGTGTGTTCAGGGTGATGTGCAGTGTTAGATTTCCGCTACACGTAGCGTTTTGCTTTTAGGCCAAAAAGTTACATTTTGCTGTGTCTCCCAAATGGCTTCTCACAAACTACAAACGGGACTTCTTATGGTTTTCTTTCAACATTGGCTTTCTTTTTGCCACTCTTCCATAAAGGCCAGATTTGTGGAGTGCAGGACTAATAGTTGTCCTGTGGACAAATTCTCCCACCTGATCTGTGGATCTGTGCAGCTCCTCCAGAGTTACCATAGGACTCTTGGCTGCTTCTCTGAATAATGTTCTACTTGGCCGGCCTGTCAGTTTAGGTGGACAGCCATGTATTGGTAGGTTTGCTTTGCGGTTGTGCCATACTCTTTCCATTTTCGGATGATGAATTGAACAAAGCTCTGTGAGATGTTCAAAGCTTTGGGATTTTTTTTTTTTTTTTTTTTTATAACCTAGCCCTGCTTTAAACTTCTCCACAACTTTATCCCTCACCTGTCTGATGTTCATTTTGGCCTTCATGATGCTCTTTGTTCACTAAGGTTCTCTAACAAACCTCTGAGGGCTTCACAGAACAGCTGTATTTATACTGAGATTAATATACACACAGGTGGACTCTATTTACTAATTAGGTGACTTCTGAAGGCAATTGGTTACGTTAGATTTTAGTTAGGGGTATTGGAGTAAAGGGGGCTGAATACCAATGCACGCCACAAATTTCAGATATTTATTTGTAAACAAATTGGAAAATCATTTTCCTGCCACTTTGTGTTGGTCTATCACATAAAATCCCAATAAAATACATTTACGTGAAAAAATGTGGAAAGTTTTTCAAGGGGTATAAATACTTTTTCAAGGCACTGTTAGTATGTAATAAAAATCATACCTGGAGGTCCGCCTAATACAGATTTAGTTTGAACTTTTTTTCTTTACCAGGTTAGGCTTAATGACTTAAAATGAGACAGGGAGGGGAATGATGCCCCCAAAATACTCAATATTTTCTCTGAATTTAATTTTGGAAAATTTTAACTTTATTTAAAAAAAAAAAACAAGTTGTATTTCTATAAGGGTCAGTTCACATGTACAGCACTGCAGGAACGCGTGTATTACTACAGGTTTACCACAGTACACCGCAACAATATATGTATCTGTATTGCCATTCCTTTTGAGTGGCACTTCATTGCTCACACAACACACCTGCACTACAGTACACCACAAAGCATGGTGATGGGGTTTTGTGCTCTGTGGTGAAAAAATACTGTTGCCATGAATTCTGTGCATTGGGGCCCATTTACAATTACCGGGTTGCAATAATGCAGTACAATTGTAAAGCATCTTGTTGTGCATGCTTACCGCAGCAAAGTATTTTCTGTTAACTATTGTTATATGGTCACTTATGGTACAGAGATTCTTGAGTTATCTTTTTTGTGTACTAGCAATTAAAAAAAAAATAATGTACTGATGCTTGGAGTTTGCAGAAAGCTGTCAGGTCTTGCATTTCAACATGTTCAAAATAAAGCCTTTTTTCTTCCAACAGGAGATGTGAGTGTAAAAAGTTGGATAACCTGCAGCTCTTCGACTACTGAACTACTGCAAGGCTCGGGGTATTGTCAGCTGCAGCCTGGCGACCGGGCATAATAGACTTGCTTATAAAATTGTCTGTTGTGTGGTCACATTTTCATGATGTTCTGGCCAGCGGTTGGGCTGCTCAGAGGTGACCATGTCTTGTCTTTTAAATTTTTAGACAGTATCAGAATGCCTCCAGATCTCTTACGCTGTTTGTAGAATTGGCATTTACACGGTAAGGTGTTTATCATGCAGCCAACTTGTGTCCGTGCACATGTCATGTGTCATGCCACCAATTTTTATTTTTGACATTTTAGTGAGTGAGCATGTCGTTCTTGTGTCCCTAATTCTTCCATTTGTCAGCTAAAGTGAACCTGTCTCCTCTTGGTAGTCATAATTAGAATGGAAAACCTTAGACTGCCCACTTTTATTTTATTTATTTTTTACCATCCACTTAAAGCATTTTAAGAAGTAAAGCACAAACCTTGTATTTCTTTGCCATTTAAATAATTTAGTTTATTTTCTCTAAATTAGGGAAACCAGGAAAAAAATAGCAGGAGATTAGGAAGCACACACTGTGTAAATACAAGATATCCATGGAAAAATCACCAACAAATGGGACCACCTTGAGTAACTTCACCACGTCTCAGTCTCGCTGTTCTCACATATACCGTATTTTTCGCGTCATAAGATGCACCTGACCATAAGACGCACCTAGGTTTTAGAGGAGGAAAACAAAACAAGTAAAAAAAAAATCTGAACCAAATGGTGTCCTAAAATATTTAATATCATACTTCTATAGGTAGGGGGTGGTATTACTGTGTCTCCACCACCCATCAAATCAGCTCAGCTACACTATACTTGGGTGGTGGCGGACACAGCAACACCCCCCCCCCCCCTTCCCGGATCAGCTCAGGGTGATGGGGCAGACACAAATACCTCTTCAGCCTCTTCATTCACAACAGCTCAGGTGACTGGGCAGTGGATACCATGCCAGCCCACACCTCCCACCCCCTTATCACCAGCTTACCTCAGGCAGTGGAGGACACTTCCATTACAATCCACAATCCCCGCTGGCTGGCTTGCTCGCTGGCTGGCTCTCAGCCTCAGATACACCTGGGCAGCAGCTAGGAAGGAGGACTGGGGACATAGTTTGCAGCTGCAGCTGCCGGTGGAAGGAGCAGGAAGTAAGACTGGACCAGACCACGGCGCTGGGGGTGTTCCAGCTGAAAAAAAAAAAAAAACCTGCCAGGGCTCTTGCTGCTGCGGGATGGTGTCACATCTGGCGGGTACCCGGGGCAGACCGCCTCCCCCCGCTCCTACTTGGTATGCCCCTGCAAGGGTCTGCCTCACATCCTGTCCTCTCTCTTCCACAGAGAAGTCGAGCACCAATATTCTGATGTGGCGACGGGGGGAAGCAGTGCCTGGTCAGTATTCGCTCCATAAGACACAGGGACATTTTCCCCCATTTTTTTGGGGGGGAAAAAGTGCGTCTTATGGTGCGAAAAATACGATATATAATCAAAAATGAGCAACAAAGCGGTTACAATTTACAGTAGGTATAATCACACCTTTTTTGTTTTATCTAGCTGTATTTACTCGGTGCGGCTTAAATCTTTCACTTGGATGTTATAACACCAACATGTCAGAAAAAAAAATCAAAAACAGAATCGCAGAGTTGGAAAAGGGATCACCCCGCCCTCCTAAAAATGACGTGTAAACTCAGGTGTAGCTAATCCCCCTTCTGGATGGCACACAAAGCCATTTGACTTTCAACTGTGATCAGCTGTGGTCATTTTGATTAGCTCTGCATGAAAGGGGCTTTCCTGGAGCTTTTCAGGCCCTGGTAGTGCAACTGAAGCCAACAATCAACTATGGGTGGCAAGGCACTGTCAAAAGATCTCTAGAATTAAGTTGTGGACAGGCACAAGTCAGGAGATGGATACAAAAACAATTCAAAGGCTTTATGCCTAGAAGCACAGTGACGTCTAAGTCTATTATTAAGAAGTGGAAGGTATTTGGTACATCACAGACTCTCCCTGGATCAGAATGTTGCTCTAAACTGGATTAAAGATTCTAGAGGAAACTGATCGGGGAGGCTATCAAGAGGTCTATAGCAACTCTGAAGCAGTTGCAGGAATTTATGACAAAAAGTGGTCATTGTTTGCACGTGACGACAAGATCACAAATTCTCCACAAATGTGGCTTGTATGAAAGGGTTGCAAGAAAACAGCCACTCCTCAAAGGCCACATGCAGTCACAACTGAGCTTTGCCAAAACTAACCTTGAAGATTCTGAGGCCAAATGGAAAAAGTTATGTTTAGATGAGACTAAAATTGAATTAACTGGCCTCGACATCAAATGATGTCTGGTAGAAATCCAATACAGCTCACCATCCAAATCATACCATTCCTACAGTAAAGCATGGAGGTGGTAATATCCTGTTATGGGGGGGTGTTTCTCTCCAGCAGGTAATGGAGCACTTGTTAGGATAGAAGAAAAATACAGTTGATTTCTTCAGTCAAATCTTCTGCCCTCTGCCAGAAAGTTGTTTAGTTGGGAAGGTGTGCCTTCCAACATGACAATGACCCAAAATGCACAGCAAAAATGACCACACAGTGGTTGAAGGAAAAAAGGTGAATGTCCTTGCATGGCCTAGTTGGAGTCCAGACTTGAACCCCATTGAAAATCTGTGGAAAGACTTTAAGAATGCAGTCCACAAATTAATTAACTGAACTTGAAGAGTTGGCAAATATTGCAAAGTCTACATGTGCAAAGTTAGTAGAGACATATCCCAACAGACTAAAGGCTAGAATTAAAGTAAAAGGTGGTTCAACAAAATACTCACACAAGGGAGGAGATCCTTTTTTCCAACTCAATAATTCTGCTTTTGAATTCATTTATTTATTTTTTTTCTGACATTTATTGGTGTTATATCTTTCACTTGGATGGTATAAGTTGCACTGAGTAAATACAGCTGGATAAAACGAAATAGTGTCTGTCATTTCAGGCTGCAAAGCAGCAAAATGTAATTTTAAAGGAGGGGGTTGATTCTTTTCTATACCCACTGTATTACTTTATAATTAATAACTATCATCTCCAGCCAAGTACTTGGGTCCCGTTCACACCTGAGTGATTTTCAGCTTGAAGCTTGTACCTCTAAAATGCTCAACAAGCCAAATCCCTTTCATTTCAATGGCCCCTGTTCACATTTGAGTGTTCTTTAGCCTGAAGCAAAACACCTGTTGCTCAAAAAAGTACATGAGCTTCTTTTTGGCAGATTACAAGCATTTTTCGCCCCATAGACTTCAATGGAAATGCCTAACTTGAGCATTTTGTTGCTAGTTTTCTGCCCAAACAGCAGCTCTCCACCCCTAATTCCCTTTCCCTCTCCTACCCCTAGTGCGTTCTATTGGCTAAACAAAATGCCTAAAGCTGTAAAACGCTTGTAGTACACTTCTAAAATGCTTTAAAAACACTTGTAAAAAGCTGCAAAAAATGCTCAGAAAAAAGCTCTACAAACGCTAGTAAATTGCTACGCTCAGGTGTGAATGGAGCCTTAGGTTAAAAATCACACAAGACTCTAGGAAAGCCTTTCTCAACCTTTTCAATATAGAGGAACCCTTGAAATAACTTTCTGGTCTCAGAGAACCCTGCTATCAACAATTACTATATATCGAACTACAACTCGTTATACATTAGTGTGATGGTCAGTGGGAAGAATTACCCCCTTTTTATAGAGGGTTAAAAAAAATCAATGATGTAAGTGGATACTTATCTAAGAGGCAGAAATCGTTCATTTCTCAAGGAACCCCTAACAACCACTGGAGGAACCACGGGGGTTCCACGGAGTTGAGAAACTCTGCTCTAGGATGGTCCTAGATGATCTCAGATCGTCAAATGGTTACATTTGATGGTGATTTTCAAATGGATATTTCAATGCTGGTTTTCTTGTATCGTAACCTTCTTTGATGAATGTTGTCATGGCAGTGCTGGAAAGCTTGGCTGGGGTGCAGCTGGTACTAATGTCCTCGTAAAACTGATGGAAACCAAGGGGGTTTCAAAGAGGAAACTGGAGGGATAGCTTCTCAGTCATAGCATTACTAGTCCCACCTGAGTACCTCTTGGCCTAGTACGGCCATGGCAAATTTCAGGTTGTACATAGGGGAAAAAAAACCTTACACTATAACAATCCAAATTATACCGGCCTAGTACCCACTGTTCTATTGTATCTACTGCAGAGTGACAGGTCCACTTTAATGTTTTTGTGACCAATAATTCCATTTTCATCAGTCATTTTTTCCAAATGCTGATGCTCAAAAGTAGATCTCTGTAATGCTTTTGCCTTATAATGCAAAACAAATTGTGTAATTTATGCTGCTGTCCTTTATGTGTATATACAGTAGAAGTAATTTAGTTGTAAGTATTCACAATACTGGAGTTGCTGGCTAGCAGGGATGTATTGAGTCAAATTTTATTTATACTTGCCGGCAAAAACTAAATCTGGTGAGAATCTGGTGGTGATGGGCAACTTGGACAGTCAGGATTTAGGACCCCGTAGGGCATTTTATCCCTATGTGTTTTCGCCTGGATGCGGTTTGCATTGAAATCCAATGGCAATGCATTAAAAGGCATGTCAACACACATTTAGGTGTACTTTACATGGAGTGTCAATACACATCCTGGTGTTTGGGTGACATTGACAAGCAGCTCTCCACTCCAAGCTGCTTCTCTCCATTGCCACTTGAACACCAAGTGTTGGAAGTAAGTTGAGCTGTCCATACTCATAAACTCAATGTAGAAATGGAGAGCCATTTAACACCAGAAGGGTTACTAAAATCCATGTTTATTGTATGAGACATCTGCAGGCATTGCAATGTCAGATCTCTATGAAAGGCCTTGGGGGTGGTCCTAGGGCGGGGACTGTTATTGCAATGCCTTTTTAGATTTTTTATACAATAAACATGGATTTTAGTGACCCTTCCAGTGTGCAGCGGTTCTAAATTGCACATCCTGGCATGTTGACCTCCCATTTTAATGCATGTGTTGAAGTGCGTTTTTCATTGAGCTCAGTGGAAAACACATTCAAGAAAAATTCATCGTTGTGAATCCAACCTGAAACAAATGGAAAAATCACAAAGGTTGGACTTGTACTTTTTTTTTTTTTTTTCCCCTCTGTGCATTTTTCATTCAAATTAATGGAAACACAAAGCGCGCATCATGATGAACAGCAATGCATTATAACCCACATCAACTTCGGCATGCATTTTGATGCTTTTCTATTGATTCCGATAAATAATGCATATGTGTAAATAGATCCAAGATTTTGTTTGTGTTTCTTAGTTGACTTCACTCTTTATTAAAATTTGTATTTTTGAACATTTTACAAACCTTTTAAAAGGAATATTTACAGTTGTATTGCAGCCAAAGCTTGGGGGGGGGGGGGGGGGGGGGGGGATTAGGACCTCTGTCAGTTTGGTTCCCCTGGGGAGTCCCTTCTGTTGCAGAGATAGTGATCAGAGCAAGTTGTTACCTTTTGGGAGATTTCCATCTTACCGCTGCTTACCAGTGACAAATTTAAAATTCTATATTTTCCCCTCAATTTCTGTCCTGGGGGCTTAAGTTAAAACAAAGTGAGCGAATCTTCAAAACCGGAGCACAGGCATGACAAAAACTTGACAGAGGTTCTAACACATTTTTTTTTTTTTTTTTTTTTTCTACCAAAGACTAGAAAAGACGATTTGGTCGCACTTCAAAATCTAGTGCTGACATGTGTTTGTCAAATGTTTCATATTCAATCAATCATTGTTCATCCCGAATCAAATCCAGACGAAATCCAGTGTCACCTCCTGTATGGGCAGCAGTGCATGTTGGTTTCATGCATGTTGTGGAATGGAGATATTTACCCAAATGTTTATAATGCATCCTGTGTTCTGGATGTGTGGCGTCTTTTTAAATGCATTCATGACTTGTCAGTGAAAATTTTGCTTTGATGCTTGTCCTGCCTGTTAGCCAAAAGGATTGAACGTTGCCAGTGAGATGCTGAATAGTACAGCCTGTACATCAGGCAGAAATCCCATGAGCATGCCACTGAGCGAGAGAAAATTGGTTAGTTCCTCCATCCACGCTAATTTTTGTTTCAGGCAGCTGCGGTTGCCTGAACACCCAAACAGTGACTGCATCTTATAGGATGCTCTGTAGTTCACTGTTCAACTGATAATTTGCCAGCTGGCTCAGCTGACTTTAAGACTCCGTTCGCATCGGCGCGATTTTGACATGTCAAATTGCAGCCTATTGCCGGCAACGTCACTGTCCTAATCTGTGTGACGCCTACTTTGCGGCGCGGCAACAAAAGTAATTCCTGCACTACTGTTGGCGACTTCGGGGGTGAATTCAATAGACATCTGTGCATGAACCCGCACAGATGTCTTTCAAATCGCCCCTGAAGTCGGACTGAAATGCGGGTTTGAAATCGTGCTGAAATTAATTTTTGGTGCTTGCAGGGACACCCATGGCTCAAATTTTTGTCTGATTTCATTAGGAATTTAATGAAATTTGGGTTGTCTATTATCAGTAAAAGGAAGTGTAACCTTTTACCAATTAGCTGGGGCCTCATTCAGTTTAACCCCTTAAGGGTTCTAAAGGCAGATTTTTACTTTTTACCTTAAAGTGATTGCAAAAGTCTCTTGGTTGTTGTTTTTAAATAAAATAAAAATGTTATACTTCCCTGCTCTATGTAGTGGTTTTGCACAGAGCAGCCAAGATCCTCCTCTTTTCAGGTCCCTCTTCTGTGCCCCTGGCCCCTCCCTCCTGTTGGGTGCCCCCACAGCACAGCAATTGCACCCCAATCCGAGCCCACAGCTCCTTGTGTCCATTCAGACACAGAGCTGTGGCTCGGCCCCACCCTCTTTCTATTCTCATTGGCTGGCTGGCTGACTGACTTTGACAGCAGAGGGAGCTAATGGCACCGCGGACCTGAAACGGTGAACCAGCAAGCACCGGACCATGTGACCTGCCTGATGAAGGGGTACTGCGTGGCTCCAAAACGTTGCTTCTGTTTATTTTTTTTTATATTATGTGATTAAATTTTTGGACCCAATTTTGGAGATCCTTGTGTGCTGGTGACACTTCCTTCTCATGGACACAGTAGACTGACACTCGCTGAACACTGGCATTGGCAAGAGAAAAGGTGAGTATTTACATCTATGTTGGTATATCTTGTAGAGGTCGACCGATATGGGTTTTTCTCTGGCCGATGCCGATGCCGATATTTAGAAATCGCGGTGGCCGATGGCCGATATGTGATGCCGATTTTTTTGGGCCGATATATTTGGCCGATTTTTTTTTTTCCTTTCTTTTTTCCCTTCATCTCATAAAATCTAACAGTTAGACCCCTTTCACACTGGGGCGCTTTTCAGGTGCTTTTGGGCTAAAAATAGCACCTGTAAAGTGCCTGTAAAACGGCTCCCCTGCAGTCTCAGTGTGAGATCCCGAGTGCTTTCACACTGAGGCTATGCGCTGGCAGGATGTAAAAAAAAGTCCTGCAAACGGCATCTTTGGAGCGGTGTATACTGCTGCTCCACCACTCCTGCCCATTGAAATAAATGCGCACCGCTACCGAAGCGCCTGCAAAGCGTTTTGGCAGCGGCGCTTCAGGGGCGCATTTAACCCCTTCCTCGGCCGCTAGCTGGGTTATAAGCGCCCCGCTAGCAGCCGAATAGCGCCTCTAAAATGACGGTAAAGCGCCGCTAAAACTAGCAGCGTTTTACCATCAACGCCTGCCCGCTCCAGTGTGAAAGCAGCCTTAAGTAATACAGAATTTTTTTTTCATTTAAACATTAAACAAAACAAACCTCCAATCAGTTCACTTGTATGTATAATTTAGAAAAAAAAACCTAAAAAAAAAAAAAAAAAAAAAAAAAACCCTATCTTAAATAATAAATACACAAAAACAGGTAATCAAAACTTTTGGACGAAAAAAAATGGGCTAACTTTACTGCTTATTTTTTTTTTTTTAATTCATAACTGTATTTTTTTTTTTTAAATTGCGTTTGAAAGACCGCTGCGCAAATACCGTGTGACATAAAATATTGCAACAATCACCATTTTATTCCCTAGGGTCTCTGCTAAAAAAATATATATAATGTTTGGGGGTCCTAAGTGATTTTCTAGCAGAAAATACAGGATTTTTACTTGTAAGCAACAAGTGTCAGAAAAGATTTAGTCTTTAAATGGTTAAACTGAAAACTTCTACACAGGGAGTTCAGTCTATTGATAAAAAGAACCTGAAAGATACAATGTATCTTCTTATCAGACTTGGCAGGCTGCCCAGAGGAGGGGAGAATCCTCTCCACAGATAACTTCAGAAAACTTGCATTAACTTCTATTACAGAAGTCATTTGCAAGTCACGGCTGAAGTTATAATCGGCCTTTTTTATCAGCACAATCGGCCGATGCCGATTAAGTAAAAAACGCCAAATATCGGCCGATATATCGGTCGACCTCTAATATCTTGTATTTCAACTGTTATTTAAATCGTTACTAAACCCAGGACCCTGCATTCACAATATCTGGTCTCTCAAAGAACATGGAAATGCAATTATTTTAGTAAATATGTACTGCTATTTACCTTTTCTGATCAGCAGTTAGAGCAGTCTTGTGACTTCTAACAGTGTCTGGTTAAAGCTTGTAGGAGGAGTTTTCATTCTCCTCTGACTGTCCTATGAGGATGCAGGACCCCTGACCCCCTGTCTGGACAGTGCTGATTGGCCCTGTGCTGATCACATGCTCTCTCCCACTAAAAAAAAAAGGAAACTAGCAACACACCAAACTGAGCATGTGCAGCTTGTCCCCTAGCCTCAGTTCTAGCAGGAGATGGTTTTGGGACTGTGGAAAAAGGGGAGGAACAGAGAAGACAGGATCAAACTGCCTTTTTACACCATGCAGAGAATTGTCCCTTTAGGTTCCACAGTTAGTATAACAAGCATGCTTTAGGGTTTAGTAACACTTTAAGTGGCAGAGTAGCTGTAAATGGGTAACAAAGTGGGCAAGTTGGGTGAGGAAGGCAATACGTCTGTGTTCTCAATATCTTACAACTGGATATACTTTCCATTTTGTTCATCATTCTACTCTGGCCAGATACCCAGCCATGCACTTGTCAGAACTGGTTGCAGATTTGGACTTGAGTTTAGGAAACTTTTTACGTATTATTTTTTTTAAATTAACTTTTTAAGCTGGCCATAGAATTAGGCTACATTGACATGGGTGTTAGATGCAGAGGAGCATCAAACACCCATGTTTTCGCGATGGTGTTCTGCCCTTGTTTTAGAGGTATACCGAATGGAAATTTTGGTAACAAACATGCAGGATGCACTTGTCCGAAAACCGAGGAATGAGTTTTAAAAAAAAATATTTCTCTTTTCATTCATTGACGGACACAGCACTTCTAATCTTGACCTTAGGGTTATATAACCACCTTTAGGAGTAGGACTAGGCAGAAATAACAAAACAAGCACAGTACCGCCCAGGGGCTGTCCCTATTGGTAGTAACCCCCCACTCTGCTACAGGCAGCTCAGTTTTTTTTTTTTCTGCCTAGTCTAGGAGAAGGACCTGGCTCCCTGCTGGGACCTGTGTTCCTTTTAGTTTTACTTTATTTATTTTCATTTTTTTTTTTTTTTTTAAGAACCTGCAATCAACTGCTGGGCTGGGTGACAGGCTGTATATTATAGATCCTGGTAGTCTCCCCAGCTTGGCCACTGAGGGCGCGCAGACCTAAGCTCCACGCTGGGTTGGCCGTGACAAGCCCCACTCTGCACTGGGGCAGCCAGCGGGCTAAGACTCCTTGCAGGGACACATATATAATCAGGCACCTGACATCTGGGTCACAGTGTTGCCACGCCCGACAGCCACTCCATCTAGGCGGGAAGTGGATCTGTCCGGGGAGTGAGACCTGCAATCCCTGCTGGACACGTAAGTTTTAGCTCCACCGGCCCGGTCCAGGCACGATGGAGCAGCTGGGTACTCCCTGGGGTGCTTGGTTTTGGGGGTATTTTTTTTTCCCTCTCCCTTCCCTCCCACCCCTCGGCTACACCACTGGGTTACCTGGCTTGAGGGTCCCCTCCAGGCGGTCTCTGTATGTAGTGCTGGGAGTTGCGGCTGGCGTCTGTCTCCTCATGTTTTCATAGTCTGCAGCCATTTTCCTGTGGTCTCAGGACACTCAGGCTCTATTTGCTGAAGCTCGGGCGGCTGCCATTTTCTCGTGGTCAGCGGCCATTTTCCTGTGGTCTCAGGGCACTCTGGCTCTATTTGCAGTAGTGCGGCTGGCAGCCATTTTCTCGTAGCCACAGCGGCCTTTTTTTGTGGACTCAGGGCATTCTGGCTCTATCTGTGGAAGCGCGGCCGGCGGCCATTTTCTTGTAGCCTCGTGGGGAGTTCTTGGCTGGTCCTCTAGTGCTAGTCCCTGTATTTGAAGCCAGGCAAGAGCGCGGATTTTCTCTCTCCCTAGTGGGCGTTCGGTCCCTGGTAGTGTACGGTCGAGTGTGGAACGCTATGGCATCTGAAGCAGGTGCCCCCCCGACACCCCCGTGACGGCAGCTGGCCTCTCGGTGTGCGGTGCCCCTGGACGCTTTGTCAGCAGTCCTGGAATCCTTCCTCTCCCGGGTTGAGATGGCGTGCGGGCGTAAGGCAGGTAAGAAACGCCCCCTTCCCCCCTCCATCTTCTGGGGAGGACTCTGATCTGGACTCTGGCTCCGCCGTGGCAGGCGGCCCCTGCCTGGAGGTTTCGGATGATGCGGCCCCTGATCATTCGTACAACGAGGAGGAGTCCTCTCATTATGACGGTGCGCGATACTTTGAAAATTGAGGATCCGGTAGGGGCGTCTGCAGAAGTGTCGATCCCTTTAGGGTCGCACAAGCTGTTCCGCACCGCTAAGGTGTTTCCTTACCTTATTTTGATAAGTTTATTTACAACGACTGCAGCGGTCCTTTTCAGTTCCAAGGCGTTTTTTGTTGCATTACCCCTTTTGAAGAAATGGGCTTCCCCTCCGGTCGTTGATCCTCCAGTGTCCAGGTCAAATAAGGCGACCATGATTCCCGTGGAGGGGGTCCCCTTCTTTCAAAGATCCTGCTGACAGGAAGGCTGAGGCAGTTGCGCGATCTATATTTTCTATGGCGGGGTCGGCTCTTCTTCCGGTGCTAGCCACAGCTCTGGTGTCGCAGACACTTATGCCTCGTTTCCACTGAGCGGATCGGTTTGGGTCGGTACAGTTTGGAAGGCTTGAATGGTCCCGCCTATTCAGGTGAGCATTCCCGCTGCAAGTCAGAACACCAGGGGCCATACGTGGGTTTAGAAAAAATGCCTAGCATGGCGTCAGACGTCCGCCAATCAGTGGAATGTATCATAGCTCCGCCCTAACCGTACCGTACCATTTTTCTATGGCCCCACATCTGAAGCAGGATCCAGAATGGTGCAATTCGGTTCAGTTGTGTGGGCCGCTTTCATAATGGAAACACTCAAAATAGCGTACTGAACCGATCTGCTCAGTGGAAACGAGGTATATCTGAATGGGCTAAGCTACCGTGAGTTGGGTAATGAGCAAGCATCCCCAGTCTGTGCGGAACTGGCAGACCAGTTAGTGCAGGGACTTAGGTATGTCTGTGATGCGGCCATGGACACGGCCCCGTTTATTTCTAAGGTTTCCGTGTCGGCCGTGGTTCTTCGCCGGCTGCTTTGGCTCAAGTGCTGGTCGGCGGACCAGACGTCTAAGAAGGCTTTGGCGGATTTGCCTTTCCAGGGTGGGAGGCTATTTGGAGCCTCTCTGGAAGACATTATTAAGGATAATTACTGGGGGGGAAAAGTACTCCGGACCCCCATCGTAGGCAAGGTCCCTCCTTTTCCGCTCAGTCGACTTTTTCGTCCACCCGGTTCTGCGGGCAAGCGTTCCCAGCCCATCAAGTCTCCCACGGATGGGCAGAAGCGCCCTTGGCATTGCAAGCCAAACAAGCCCACGAACAAGTCCTCTTCCGCATGAAGGTTTACCCCTGCCCGACTTATGGGTGGGGTGTTGCCTTCGGTGGTTTACAGACTGGTGGACTTCTCTTCTTTCAGACCAGTGGGTCTGCAAACTAATTTTGTCCGGAGGCCGAGGGAATTCCGGTAATTCTGATTGCTCCAGATTGGACTCAGCGTCCATGGTACGCCGGTGCAGGAGGACCTCCTGTCCCAGGGTCCCATATTCCACCCTGCTTTACCGTCTCTGACTTTAACGGCCTGGCTATTGAAAGCCAGGTGCTGAAAGACCGGGGGTTGTCAGCTTCTGTGATTCCCACTATGTTGAGGGCATGTAAGTCCACTTCACGGAAAATTTATCATTGCACCTGGAAGGCTTACATCTCGTTGTGCGAGGCTGTGGGGTGGCATCTGCGTTCCTATTCGGTGTGTAGGATCCTGGTTCTGCAGCGTGGGGTTGATCGGAAGCTTGCTTTGAGCACTATCAAGGGGTAAATTTTGGCTCTGGCTGTCTGTCGTGGTGGTGTGTTTTTTTTTTTTTTTTTTTTCAGTGACCTTTGGCCACCCACTCATTTGGTGTGTACTTTTTATTCAGGGGGTTCGACATGTAGCTCCCCCGGTACGTCCACCGCTGCCTCCATGGGATTTAAACCTGGTACTTCAGAAGCTGCCATTCAAGGACATTAGGGAGATCCCTTTTACTCACGCTCTCTCAGAAGGTTGTCTTTTTAGTGGCTATTGCGTCCGCTCGTCGAGTTTCTGAGCTGGCCGCCTTGACGTGCAAGTCTCCTTATTTGGTCCTTCACAAGGATAAGGCGGTGCTGCATCTGCATCCCTCGTTTCTCCCTAAGGTGGTATCTGCCTTTCATTTGAATGAGAACATTGTGCTTCCTTCTTTGTGTCCTCGACCATCTAACCCCAAGGAGGTCACTTTGCACTCTTTGGATGTAGCTCGGGGTCACCATGTGTATCTGTCGGTTACGGCTCCTTTTTGTAAGTCGGATTCACTGTTTGTAACTGTGAATGGTCCAAGGAAGGGCCTGGCGGTTTCATCGGCCACTATTTCTCGGTGGCACAGACTGATTATTGTCCAGGCGTATGCCATTAAGGGGTGGGTGCCCCACTTTCCCGTCACGGCGCATTCTATCAGGGCAGTTAGTGCTTCCTGGGCGTTCTGGCATCAATCGTCCGTTTCCCAAGTATGTAAGGTGGCTACCTGGTCGTCAGTACACACTTTCACCAAATTTTACAAGGTGGATGTTGTCGCATCTTCAGATGCGTGTTTCGGCCGCAAAGTTTGAGGTTTTTTGGCTCCCCTTACGGGGGACTCTGGGTGGAGGTTATTTTATTTTTCCCACCCCTCATTGTGGTACTGCTTTGGGATGTCCCTAAGGTCAACATTAGAAGTGCTGTGTCTATCAATGAACGAAAGAGAAAAGGGGATTTTTTTTTTTTTTTGTACTCCCCGTAAAATCCCTCTCTCTGAGTTCATTGACACAGCACCGACCCCTCCCTGTTTATGTTTTGTACTGCTTGTTACGAACTGAGCTGCCTGTAGCAAAGTGGGGGGTTACTACCAATAGGGACCGCCCCTGGGCGGTGCTGTGCTTGTTTTGTTATTTCTGCCTAGTCCCACTCATAAAGGTGGTGATATAACCCTAAGGTCAAGATTAGAAGTGCTGTGTCCGTCAATGAACTTGAGAAAGGGATTTTATGGTGAGTAGAAAAAAATCCCCCCTCCCCCCTTTTTATATATATATATATATATATATATATATATATATATATATATATATATATATATATATATATATATATATATATATATATATATATATATATATATATATATATATATATATATATATATATATATATAATCTCATATTTAAGAGGTCCTGTCATGCTTTTTTTTTTTTCTATTTACATTTTTAAAAGTAAACGTGACACAATTATTAATTTTTTTTTAAAATAAAAGGTAAAATTTAAATAAGAAAAATTTTTTTTTTTTTAAACGCGCCCTGTCCCGCTGAGCTTGCGTGCAGAAGCGAACGTATACACTCATGGCAGGACTCAACAATCTGCCAATCCCTCCTTTCGAAATATTTGTCAAATTAGGGCCTAAGAAACCTTCTTGGAGAGCTGGGGTGACATTCTAAACTTATGTATTGACTTCTCAATCTATTGATTGACCTTTGCACGTTACTATCATGGTGACAGCTTGCTGTGTCTATGGAGACCATAAATCCTGAACCGTGTGCTTCCAGGTAAGGCCTTTATTTTTATTTATTGACTCGATGCACATTTTAAATGATGCCAACATATTACACATAAGTATATTTCTTCCCAACAGTCCTTGCCCCCAGAGGAGATTACTCTGGTTTGTCCCTGTCTGAGCCTTAAAGGAAACTTCCCATGAAATATGAAGTCTGTCACTTTAGGCCTTCTCCTGATAAAGGCTGAATGTTTGGTTGCCATGGTGATTACTCGTCTTTAATGAATTCTGTATACCGTCTCAGGAAAATGTAAAGTCCTATTGAAGTCGGAACTCGTCATGTATGCACTTGTTCTGGGCCAGTGAAATAGAATTGATTGAATCCATAGGATCAGCACGGCAGCCAGAAAATTAGAATTTTCAGAAGGCAGTAATTTAAAGAATATGTAAATCCAACATTTTATATTCTTGATATGTGCCTGCTGTACCATGTACTTGTATGAGAAAGTATCCTGTTCTGTTTGTTGCCTCCTTTTGTGTGAAATCCCTGGTGTTCCTGCCAGTCCCTCTGCTTTCCTGTTAAAAACTGACCATACTAAGCATGAGAGCACAGCGTGTTCAGTTCTCTAGCTATGCTGGGAACTCAGCCTGCTCTCCTCCAATGATCAGACTTGTCCTGGCACAATATAATTTTTACTTTCTGCTATAAAACCTATCCAATAAAAAAAACAAACTTCTTCATATATTTAGGCCAAAAAATTCATAATTCATTCTGTTTACATGTCTTTGGCAAAAAAAAGATTCCAATTAGTGTATATTGATTGGTTTGGCAAAAGTTTATAGCGTTTTTTTTTTTTTTTTTGTAAATATTTTATTCTATCTTTTCATGTGACAACACTGAAGAAATGACACTTTGCTACAATGTAAAGTAGTGGATGTTAGAGACCCTGCGCTCCCTTCAACCTCTGCAGCAATGCTGGCAGCACTCCTACGTCTATTTCCCAAAGACAACCTCTGGATATGATGATGAGTAAGTGCACTCGACTCCTTTGGTCGACCATGACGAGGCCTGTTCTGAGTGGAACCTGTCCTGTTAAACCGTTGTATGGTCTTGGTCACCATGTTTCAGGGTCTTGGCAATCTTCTTATAGCCTAGGCCATCTTTATGTATAGCAACAATTCTTTTTTTCAGATCCTCAGAGTTCTTTGCCATGAGGAGCCATGTTGAAATTCCAGTGACCAGTATGAGAGAGTGAGAGCAATAACACCATTTTCTGCCTTATCGGCAGAATAGCGATAAGAGAAAAGGTGCCGATAATGGCACCGAAAACGCAACATGATTTTGGGCGATTTTTCTTTTTTTTTATCATGATTACTGTGCTTATGGTGTGTTTTTTCATAGGTCATGTGACTCTAAAAAACGCATCAGAAACGTAACACAGGTGCGTTAATGATGTGTTCTTGCTGCATTTTCAATGCATTAGAACTGGGAAGCACGGTTTTTGTGTGGAGTTTTTTTGTTTTTTTTTTTCCTGACCAAAAATGCACCAAGCTGGATTTTAACACCACAACAGACCAGTGTGAAAACATGCATAGAATTTTTAAAGGGATACATTTTTTTTTTGTTTTTTGAGCTTTTCTTGCGCTAAAGGTTCCAATAATGGCCGACAAATTCATTTGAATTGATACTAATTTAAAAAGTCGAGTATAATATAATTTTATACATAAACATTTTTTAAAGCGGAGTTCCACCCAAAAATTCTGGAAGGAAGATCACCTCTCCCCAACCCCAACTCCGCTGTAAAAAAAAAATCATTTTTGGTTTTCGGCCAAGTGCATCCTGTATTTTCAATTTCGGCACCAAAACTTCCATTCGGTGCACCTCTAGTAATAATAAAGACCTCCCGCCCAAGATGGCGGCACCCGGCAGCAGTTGTGAGGCTTTTGGATGTCGACACAAGATAAGCTTTTACAGGTAAAGAACATTTCTAAAAGGCATTAAATACACATAATATCTTGTGACAATATTGTGGTTGAAATGAATGGTTCTCCCTGGGACATCCACAAGGTTTCTGGTGATTTTCTGAGGAAGCCATTTTGTTTTTACCTCATGTGCACACTGAAATCTGATCTCTTTGGAGTGCTATGCTCGGCATTTCCATGTTGTAGCAGAAGAGAACCATGCCAAGTCATACAATATTT
Organism: Aquarana catesbeiana; assembly: GCF_042186555.1. Taxonomy (NCBI): domain Eukaryota; kingdom Metazoa; phylum Chordata; class Amphibia; order Anura; family Ranidae; genus Aquarana; species Aquarana catesbeiana. Next base: position 104,785,093 of record NC_133324.1, on the reverse strand, counting down.
TCATATGCAGCCTGCTGATATATGTTGAGAGGATTGTACCACGGCATAAATGCTTCATATTTGAAAGTGTGACCTCCTGCATAGGAACCCTTCCAAACACGCTCTGTACTGGGGACAGATCAGGCAAACGTCTGTTGTTGGATTGTGGTGGGAAAAATGGAACTACTAGAGATCCTATAGAACCCGGGCATGGCGGCTGTATGTACCTATTCTTCAGCAAGGAGAGGAAGTTTTATAAGCGATTAGATCATCCTACTAACATATTTAGTTATCCATTACCAAACCATTAGACACATTTTAAACGTAACTGGGTGTTTGTCAGCTTAATTATGCAAGCGTTCCAGCCGCGCACATTCACCTTTCACCCAGCCATGCAGCCTAAGGCAGAGTCATTCTAATTATCACCGCTCTAAGAGTGGCGAAGGGCTGATTACACAGGTTCACATTGTGATTTTATCTGAGTGACAATAATATTAGGAATTAGTAGGTGTTGAATACATCGGTGTACTGACAGAAGAAAATAATTAACTGAATTTTTTTTACGCCGTATTATACTGCTAAGGTGCACTGAAAGAGAGAGAAACTCAGAATGAATGAGCTGCATGTATCTGATCTTCTAACAGCTCACTGCTGCCTTCTGTGTGACTCTCCTCTATATATACATTGCAGTGTATTTGTGTTACTTTTTCACTTTTCAGTGACTGTTAACCAGTTGCCGACCGCACTATAGCAGTTTTACTGCTATAGGGCGGCGGCTGTGCGCAGGATCACGTGTGTGTGTGTGTATATATGTGGTATGTGTGTGTATATATACACAGACATCGCAACCTACAAAAACTAATTTCAGGGAGGTCACGCTCCGTGCTGACAACCCCCCATAATAAAATACTATAATAAAATAATACTTTACAGATAATGTTGTTTCACACTCGTCAACAATGCAGCCTCATCAGTGCCAACCATTCAGCCTCACTGCACCCATCTGCAGCCCCGCCAGTACCTTGAATACACACAGCGGGTGTCTCCCGCTGTGTCATGCAGCTGCAGTCTTAACTGTTCAGCGGCCGTCCACTGTAACAAAGCCCCGCCTCCTCATCCATGATAGATGGTCAACTGAACACTAATACAATGCTGGGTAATTGAATCAGTGTTCTGGCTATCATGGATGAGGAGGCGGGGCTTTGTTACAGTGGACGGCCGCTGAACAGTTAAGACTGCAGCTGCATGACACAGCGGGAGACACCCGCTGTTTGTGATTACTCCAGGCTGAGTGGCAGTGCAGGCTCAGCTGGGAGATCGTGAGATTGCGGGTGTCCGTGAGCCCGCCATCAAATGCGGGAGTATCCCGCGAGTCGCAGGAGACTTGAGATGTGTGTGTAATATATATATATATATACACACACAGTGACAGGGCATATTTTTAGAACTGGTCACTGGTCCCCAAAAAAAGTGTCTGCTTTGTCCGCCGCAATATCACAGTCCCACTATAAGTTTGTTGATTGCTGCTATTACTAGTAAAAAAAAACAAAAAAAAACCCAATACAAATTTCATTAATGTATCCCATAGTTTGTAGACCCTAACTTTTGCGCAATAGCTGCTTATTGGGATTTGTTTTACCAAAAATATGTGAGGGGAAAAAAGTATTTGATCCCCTGCTGATTTTGTACGTTTTTGCCCACTGACAAAGAAATGGCGACTATGGTCCCAGCTGCCTTGAGATCATTGACAAGATTCTCCCATGTAGTTCTGGGCTGATTCCTCACTGTCCTCATGATCATTGAAACTCCACGAGGTGGGATCCTACATGGAGCCCCAGACCAAGGGAGATTGACAGTTATTTTGTGTTTCTTCCATTTGGGAATAATCACACCAACTGTTGTCACCCTCTCACCAAGCTGCTTGGGGATGGTCTTGTAGCCCATTCCAGCCTTGTGTAGGTCTACAATCTTGTCCCTGACATCCTTGGACAGCTCTTTGGTCTTGGCCATGGTGGAGAGATTGGAATCTGATTGCTTCTGTGGACAGGTGTCTTTTTTTTTTTTTTTTTTTTTTTTTTTTTTTTAATACAGGTAACAAGCTGAGATTAGGAGCACTTCATTTAAGGGTCGGTTCACACTACAATGACTTGGGATCCGACTTGCCAGCCCTCAAGTCGCCCCAAGTCGCTTGACATTGGGAATTGCATTATAGTCAATGAGAGCCATCTTAATGTCCACTACTGAAGTCGGTCGACCTATACCCATAGAATTCAATGGAAGTCGCCTCCAAGTCGGATCCTCATCTATAGTGAAGCGACTTTACAGGAAAAAGAAGATTATGAGGGGGAACTCCACGCCAAATTTTAAATAAAAAACCGGCATGGTTTTCCCCTCCATGGGCATACCAGGCCCTTAGGTCTGGTATGGATGTTAAGGGGAACCCCCTATGCTGAAAAAAAACGGTGTGGGGGTCCCCCCCAAGATCCATACCAGTCCCTTATCTGAGCACGCAGCCCGGCCGGTCAGGAAAGGGGGTGGGGACGAGCGAGCGCCCCCCCTCCTGAACCGTACCAGGCCACATGCCCTCAACAGGGGCGGGGTGTTTTGGGGGGGGCACCCTGCGGCCCCCCCACCCCAAAGCACCTTGTCCCCATGTTGATGAGGACAAGGGCCTCTTCCCGACAACCCTGGCCGTTGGTTGTCGGGGTCTGCGGGCGGAGAGGCTTATCTGAATCCAGGAGCCCCCTTTAATAAGGGGGCCCCCGGATTCCGGCCCCCCGCCCTATGTGAATGAGTATGGGGTACATCGTACCCCTACCTATTCACCTGGGGGGAAAAGTGTGTCAATAAAAAAACACTACACAGGTTTTTAAAGTAATTTTATTAGGCAGCTTTGGGGGTCTTCTGACTTCGGGGGTCTTCTTCCGACTTCTCCACTCTCTCCGGCCTCTTCTCCCAGTTCCTGGTTCTTCTGCCGGGCTCCTCCGCTATCTTCTGCTCTCTTGCTAGCGGTGGCCAGGTCTTCTCCATTAATTTCTTCCCTCTTCTTTTCTTTTGATCTTGACACGACGCTCTCTCCTGCTGGTCACCGGTGACCCCCGCCCCTCATGACATCACAGTCCCATCATGCCCCGGGACTGTGACGTCATAAGGGGAGAGAGCGTTGTGTCCACATCGGAAGAAAAGAAGAGGGATGAAGACTATGGAGAAGACCGGTCCACCGCTAGCAGGAGAGCAGCAAAAGAGCAGAATATAGCGGAGGAGCCCGGCAGAAGAACCGGACACTGGGAGAAGAGGCCAGAGAGAGCGGAGAAGTCAGAAGAAGACCCCCGGAGCTGCCTAATAAATTACTTTAAAAATCTGTGTCGTCTTTTTTTTTTTTATTGACCCTTTTTTTTTCCCCAGGTGAATGGGTAGGGGTACGATGTACCCCATACTCATTCACATAGGGTGGGGGGGCCAGGATCCGGGGGCCCCCTTATTAAAGGGCGACATTATGGATAGATCGGACACTTTTGGCGCAATTTTGGGACCATTCACATTTATACAGCGATCAGTGCAATTAAATATGCATTAATTACGGTGTACTAAATGTGACTGACAGTGAATGTGTTAAGTGTGTCCTAGGGAGTGATTGTAACTGTGGGGGGGCGTGGCTATGTGTGACACGACACTGATCACCACTCCCGATTACAGGGAGCTGTGATCAGTTTCCTGTCACTGGGCAGAACGGGGAAATGCGTGAGACGATCGCGTGTATCCCTGTGGACATTGAGTCCGCGGGACCCGCGATCACACTCACCGAGGTCGCGGCACGCGCGCCCGCAAACCGTTTTCCTAAAAGGCAACGTACAGGTATGTTAATCTGCCTGTACGTGCCCTGCCAACGTATATCGGCGTGAGCCGGTCGGCAAGCTGTTAACTAGTTAATGACGAGCCTTTTTTTTTTTTCAGACTTGGTGTTTCCAAGTTTAAATTATTATTATTATTTTTTTGCTAGAAAATTACTCGAACACCCAAGCATTATATATATATATATATATATATATATATATATATATATATATATATATATATATATATATATATATATATATATATATATATATATATATTATATTATATTATATTATATTTGTTTCCAGACACCCTAGAGCATAAAATGGCGGTCATTGCAATACTTTATGTCACACCTTATTTGTGCAGCGGTCTTGCAAGCTTAATTATTTTGGAAAAAAATACACTTTTTTTAATTAAAAAATAAGACAACGGTAAAGTTAGCCCAATTTTTTTTTTTTTTTTATCGTGAAAGATAATGTTACGCCGAGTAAATTGATACCCAACATGTCACGCTTCAAAATTGCGCCCACTCGTGGAATGGCGACAAACTTTTAACCTTAAAAATCTCCATGGGGGACGTTTCAAAATTTCTACAGGTTACCAGTTTTGAGTTAGATGAGGTCTAGTGCTAGAAGTATTGCGCTCACTAATGATTGCGGCGATACCTCACGTGTGGTTTGAACATTGTTTTCATATGCGGGGACGACTTACACATGCGTTTGCTTCTGCGCGTGAGCTCGGCGGGATAGGGTACTTTAAAAATTTTTTTTTCTTTACATGCGATCGTCTCCGCCGCTACCGACGGCTCCGGTAAGTGGTGGAGATGACAGGAGGGGGGCTTTCCCGCTCCGATTTTAAAAGTGATCTTGCGGCGAATCTGCTGCAGAGACCACCTTTATCTGAAAGAGGACTGTCCTCTATTGAAGAGGATACTGGGATTATGGCAGCTATCTGGTGCCATAACAATGGTATTCCACTTTAAAGAGCCGCTGTATAATGATGTGGGCGGTCCGCAAGTGGTTAAAGTTGAACTATAGACAAACTATATTTTTATATATAGTAAAGGAGGGTTATAACTCCTATCAGCTTATTTTTTGTAATCTATGTCCCATTAGGGAGATTTAGGCTGGGGTCACTCTATTGTGAATGAGATGTGGCTTTTCTCCGCATCCAATTCGCATGTCAGGAGATTGTGACCGACTCTCTACAGAGCCGGTTTGCACATCTCCGGAGCGATTCCTGTGCGTCTTCTGGTTCTGTTTCAGTTCCGAATTCAGGCAGAAATCGGACCTGAAACTGAACAGGGATGCACTGGACCCCTGCTGTGAGCCGCTCCGTGCTTCAGTGTGAACCCAGCCTACAAGAGGAGCTCCAGGATTAAGTCACTTTTAATATTGGGGCACTTGCGTTTTCCAGGCATCTAGCGGTGTCCTCACCCGAGCCAATTCTTCAATTGGGTGCTGGCGCCGCCATCTTGACCTCCACCTATAATCCCCTATACAGCCACACAGCACGCGCGCCCCACCCCACTACCAGCTTATACTGCTCACACTACCTGACAAATCAAATGTTATTTGGACAGCACCGCATTCCTGTTCTAATTGCATGCGATTCTTTGCAGTGCGATTTTGAGCCTAGTCATTTTGTATGAGCTCAAATCGTACCACACTGACACTGTATCAGTAATTAGTATCCCAAGTACTTGAGCAAACGTATCAGTACTCTCCCTCTTTAACCGCTTAAGGACCGCCCCACGTAAATATACTGTGGTAGGGTGGCCCTTAAGCGCAAAGTTATGTACCTGATCGTCTTCTTCGGCTTTGGGGTGCACGTGCCAATCACCGGGTCCAGGGGACGTGATGTCCTCTGGGAACCCACTAATTGTTTGTAGAGTGGCAGAACATCCGCCATTCTGCCAGAGAGGAAAATAGAGATCTTCTGTTTCTGCTAGGCAGAAACATGGATCTGTTTTCCTTTAGTCAAAGCACTTCCCCCACAGTTAGGCTGGGTTCACACCAGTGCAAACTGGATGCGAAATTTCTACGCATCCAATTCGCATGTCAGGAGATGGTGATTGGCTCTCTATGGAGCCGGTTCACACATCTCTGGAGCGGCTCCAGTGCAGGGAGTCCTGTGTGATTTCTGGTCCGCTTCACGTCGAATTCAGCCAAAAATTCGGGCTGAAATCAGACCTGAAACGATGAATAGAGACGCACCGGACCCCTGCTGTGAGCCGCTCAGTTCCTCAGCGTGAACCCAGCCTGAAGCCTCGTACACACGGTACGATTGTTGGCAAACCGAGCGTGTGTCAGGATCTTGTCTTGCATACTAACGTTACACAAATTGTCGTGCCACAAACACGAACATGAACGTAGTGACGTACTATGAGGAATTTCAGCTCTTGAGCTTCACCCTTTGGGCCCCTTCTGCTAATTTCGGGTTTGGTGAGCATTGATTCCAAGCATGAGTGTTTGTACTTTCAACTTTTATGTGACGGAATTGTGTAGTGATCATACGAAAATCTGATGTGGAGCTGTCGTTTGACAAAAATTTACTAGCCTGTCATCCAACATATGTGGGCCGAAAATGGGAAAACTGAATATGAACTTCGGACAGCAGCCTGTCAAAGGACAATCCCCTTCTGATTTTTGTACCGTGTGTACGAGGCTTTAAACAGCACTCATAGGGAGCACATTGAACCCTTTGATTGCCCCTGATGTTAACCACTTCCCTGCCAGTGTCATACAGTGACAGTGCTTTTTTAAAAATTTTTATTTTAGCACTGTCACTGTATTGGTGTCACTGGTCCCCAAAAAATGTCACTTAGTGTAAGATTTGTCCACCGAAATGTCGCAGTCCCGCTAGAAATTGCTGATCGCCACCATTACTAGTAAAAAAATTGAAAGTCCCTAAATCTATCCCATAGTTTGTAGACCCTATAACTTTTGCGCAAACCAATCAATATACGCTTATTGGGATTTTTTTTTTTACCAAAAATGTAGCAGACTACATATTGGAAATTTTGACTTTTTGACTTTTTTTTTTTTTTTTTTTTTTTTTTTAGATATGTTTTATAGCAAAAAGTAAAAAATGACTTTCTTTTTTTTGCCCCAACATTGTCTGTCTTTGTTTATAGCGCAAAGAATAAAACCCGCAGAGGTGGGGAAAAAGACATCAATTTTATTAGGGTGCAGCATCGCACGACCGCGCAATTGTCAGTTAAAGTAACGCAGTGCCGTATTGCAAAAAATGGCCTGACCAGGAAGAAGGTAAAAAAAAGGGTTATCAGTGCATCCCTAGTGCAAACAACTCCCATCAACCCCCCCATGTAATGGAGATGAACAAAGGTAACACATGTTGGAAGTACAGCCTGTATGATGGGCATTGCTCCCTCCATGGTTAGTGGGGAAAAGTGTAGACACAAACAAGTAAAAAAAAAAAAATAAAGAAATTATTTGGGGGTTTGGATAGGCTTTAAGTTTTTTACAAGGGGTGTGAAGAAAGAATTGTCTTACACCAGGCGTGCCCAACCTTTTGAAGAGCCACTTAACTAAGCAGAGAGGGCCGATGACCGCGTGTCCACCTTGTATATGCTGAGTGGGCACAGCCTACTCCTACTCTTTGGAAGGGGACAAATCCACTTTTGATTATTATTTTATTTATTTATTTTATTTTTTTGCGGATCAGATTGGAGGTAGGCTGGTGTAAATGGACACAAGTCCGTTTACATCTGCCACTCCACAGTGGTAAATGGATGGTCCGATTTGGGTCAGACCGATCGTGTGAAAGGGGCCTAAGGCTCTATTCACACTAATGCGTTTTTTTCATGCATTTTGCAGAAATGCAGGGACATTTTTTTAACATGAGCTCCCATGGAACATGTTTACATCAATGCATTTTTGTGCCTCTGCCTATTTGGAAAGGGTCGGGGACTTTTTTTTCCCGCAAAATGCAGCGTTTTGCATGTAATAAAATTCAGAATTCAATGGACCCGCATCCAAAACGCAAGTACTACATTTTTCCCGCGATTTTGCGGCGATTTGCATTTTGCGTTTTTTTTTTTTTTTTTTTTTTTTTTACACTGTATATAGCTGGTTGCTATGGAGGGGGTTGGGCACTGCATCCTTAACAACCGATCAGTCATCAGCTGTCAGCTGGCTTCCCGCTCAAAAAGTCCATACCAGGCCCTTGGGTCTAGTATGGATTCGGAAAAATCCATACCAGACCCTTATCTGAGCATGCAGCCTGGCAGGTCAGGAAAGGGAGAGGACAAGCGAGCGCCCCCCCCCCCCCCCCCCCCTTCCTGAACCATACCAGGCCGCATGCCCTCAACATGGGGGGATGGGTGCTTTGGGGCAGGGGGGGTCTGCGCCCCCCACCCCAAAGCACCTTGCCTCCATGTTGATGCCTGGTGGTTGTCGGGGTCTGCGGGCGGGGGCTTATCGGAATCTGGAAGCCCCCTTTAACAAGGGGGGCCTCCCAGATCCCCCCCCCCATGTAATTGAGTATGGGGTACATTGTACCCCTACCCATTCACTAAAAAAAAAAAGTAGTGTAGTGTTAAATACAGTAGACAGTTGTTGAGAAGTCTTTTATTAAAAATCTTCGAATTCTTCTTCTTCCCCTGGTCTACCTACATCTTCTTACATCTTCTCCTGCATCTTAATCCTCCGATCTTCTTCTCCCCCTGCTTCTTCTTCCACTCTTCTTTTGTCTTCTTTGTCCGATGTTCTTTTGACTCTGCCGCTGCTCCCGCCACAGACCCTTCTCCGATGCTGTGTCCTGCTGATCTGTCAGCGCCAATGTCCTGCATTTTTTTAAATAACGATGGGGCGTGGCAATCGGATTACGTCATCTGGAGGCAACACCCCCTTGTGATGTCACCGCCTGGGGCATGATGGGCCCATGACGTCACAAGGGGGCGTGGCCTCCAGATGACTTAATCCGATTGCCACGCCCCCATCGTGATTTAAGAAATGCAGGACATCGGCGCCGACAGATCAGCGGGCCGCAGAATCAGAGGAGGGTCGTCGGCTGGAGTGGTGGCAGAGGAAGAAGAAACCCCACGCTGTTGTGTTTTTTTTTTTTTTTTTTTTTTCTCTCCATTATTTATTTATTTATTTATTTTTTACCATTCAGCGGGGTGCTTGCTGACAACTCTGTTGTTAAGGACTCGGCGGCTGGCTTCCCAGCCCCCTTCTAAGGTGTATTACTTACACTATTCCTTGGTCAGGTAGGTTCCAGCAGCGTTCTCTTTTTTTTCGAAGCTGTGGGTGCTCCCTTGGTGCGATCGCATACACTGTGTATTGTATGTGGATGGAAGCCTGCAGAGCCGGGAATAAAAAAATAGACCTCATTGACACTGGCACCATCAAACCTGCCTTTATATACATTTACCAGGACTGTGGCTAAAGATATTCAAGATTTCTCTTGAAAGAGCGGCTCATAAGCCCCCCCTTCGTTGTTTCGGAAACGATCCGACGGTGCCGCCAGCTTTTTACCCAGGCAATCAAACAATAGATCCACTTTGACCGCCTCTACGACCTTGGAGGACCGGAGCAAACATCATGGCATTGCTTCCGGTCCAGGGTGCAAGTAAACAAGTGTTGTGTTTTTTTTTGTTTTGTTTTAGTTCTTTGATCTTTTGCTTTTAAAGGTAAGGAAGAGATTTGGGGTAACGTCCTCTTTCAGACTATTAAAAAAAAAAATGGGGTAGTGTGTGTGTGTGTGTGTGTGTGTGTGTGCGTGTGTGTGTGTGTGTGTGCGCGCGCGTGCGTGCGTGTGCGCGTGTTTTTTAATGAATAAAAAAAAATTTTACCAAAAGATTTGCGTTTGAAAAACTGCTGTGCAAATAGCTTGTGACATAAAAAAATGGCAACGATTTGCCATTTTATTCCCTAGGGTCTCTGTGGAAAAAAAAAAAAAGTATAATGTTTGGGGGGTTAGAAGTAATTTTTCTAGCAAAAAAATAATACTGATTTAAACTTGTAAAGAAAGTGCCAGAAGACGACCAGGCTTTAAGTGATTGTAAAGTCTCTATTTATTTTTTGCTATAAGAAAAAAACAAACAAACCATACTTACCTGCTCCGGTTTTTGCATAGAATGGATTAAGAAGAAAAACTTCTGCCTTTACAACCACTTTCAGGCGGTTAATGGTTCCATTCACACGGAGTGTTTACCTGCGTTTAGGTGTGGTCTGAATACAACTAAACTTGCTTTAAAGCCCAACTCCATGCAGATAAATAAAAATGGTCCTTTTTAAAGTTTTTGTCTAGGGGAGGTGATACCGTTTTACTTAGACCTTGTAACACTAACAAGTCACATGACACAAAGGAAGTAAAATGGCTAATTGGGCCCAATTTGGACATTTTCACTTAGGGGTGTACTCACTTTTGTTGCCAGCGGTTTAGACATTAATGGCTGTGTGATGAATTATTTGGAGGGGACAGCAAATTTACACTGTTATACAAGCTGTACACTCACTACTTTACATTGTAGCAAAGTGTCATTTCTTCAGTGTTGTCACATGAAAAGATATAATAAAATATTTACAAAAATGTGAGGGGTGTACTCTCCTTTTCTGAGATCCTGTACTGATCCTCTGCTCCCTGCAGGAGGCGCTCCCCCACGATCCAGCATGGGATCATTTGTATATGCCTGGAGTTGGGCTTTAATACAGGAAGATCTAAACACAGGAAAATGGTCTGGGAGTCATGAAAGTTGTTTATACGTTCCTCATAACTTCTCCGGTGTGAATGAGGCCTCACGCCTTATCCCTGTACCGTCAGACTAAACAAGCCTTTAACCCTTGCAGGGCAGGGGCCTATTACAAGGGTGGAGTTTGGTTAATTTCCCGGACTTCAGCTTTCCCTTTCACTTCAATCAGGTGTCGTGCAGTCGTACATGTCACATAGCTAGTGGAGATCCTCTGGTCCGCACACATAAGCAGCAGCCATCTGCACCTGTAATCTAGATCAGGAAATATCCGGTCGCTTGACTGATGGCTGTACATAATAAAAGCATCAATTTTGTGAAACACTTTTAGGCATTACGTTGCTTCCCTGCCACCTGCTTTTAGCCCTAAAAACTTGCACGGTGGTGCTGCTGCCGCATTCAGGTGAATCGGTCATGTTCAGCAGGTGGTAGTGCCCGCCGAGTACAACAGAGGGGATCGTTTTTGCCACACTGTGATGATTTTCATGTGTACAACCCCAACCCCTGCTTTTGCAGCTTGTCTACCAATGTATATAAATGGCATTTTCTTCTCCAGGGTCTCTGCTTTCAAAATATATATAGCTGCACACAGAAGGTTTGTTACCTTAATGCATAGAATGCTTTAAGGTAAACCAAAACCTTCTGCCTTTAGAACCACTTTAAAACTTGCAAGTGAAAGCATGTAAAAATCTTTGGTAGAGAAATGTGAAGTCCACCATTGCTGACTCCGTTTCCATTTCAAAATGCTGGTTTCTTGGTTACTATTACAAATATGCAAATTTATGCTGATTCTCAACCCTGGTTGAGATTTTCCTATATGAGTCTACATCAGTGGTTCTCAACCTGGGGGTTGAATGATGATTTGCCAGGGGTCACCTAATCCTGGGCTGTTTCTGAAGCCCGCACCGCTCTCCCAGCCTTTATGCAGCTACCCAGCTGGGCTGCTCGTGGAGCACGCGGCCGCCCAACTCGGCCTCTTCACTGGGGGCAGAGACTAGAGGTCAGCTGACTGGTGAGGAATGCGAAATGGGAGGTGCTGGAGACCCCATCTCCTGATTTTGGTATAGGTTTCACTGCTACGAGACACCACAAAGTCTGAGACTGTAAGTAAGTAACACTACCTGTGATTATAGTTGCCATTAAAAGTCCCCACTACATTTCTCTGATCAGTAGATGACCTTGATCAAGAGCACCTAAGTTGGCTGATCAGAACTCCCCCCAGTACTTCCACTCATCCCATTACTCCCCACCAGCACTGCCACTTATTCCCCCCCCCCCCCCCCCCCCCCACCAAGGAGTAAGAGAAGGAATAAAAATAGAGAATACATGGGAGAGGAAAGAGGGGGAGGAACAAAGAAAAAGGGAGAAAGGGAACAAAGAAAGAACAAAGAAAGTAGTACATCCTAAAATGTGCCATAAGGGGTTTTAATACTTTACAAGTGGAAGGGACTCAGGGAGCACTAAATGCCCATGGGTTAGGGGCGCAAATTACTTGTCTTGCCTTGGGTGCTGCCAACCCACGCTACGAAAATAATTTTAGTGTTAGGGGTCCCCACAACTTGGGAAATTTTGGGTCTTGGGTCACAGCACTAGAGAGGTTGAGAACCACTGGTCTACATGGACATGCAGTTTGCTAAACACCAGTTGTGTTACATTTAATAAATCCATTTATTTAGAGTTGCTATGCTAATATCCCATTTGCTCCACCGTAGCCCCCTGAAGACTATGCTGATTCTTAATTTCTTTCAGTTCTGTGGTCTGGTGATGGGTTAATGAGTAATCAAGTAATACATGGTGGGGTGGGGGTGAGTGTGCAGGTGTTCCTCAAACCCAAAATGTTGTGTTTCTCTGGGGGCTGAACCATTACATAGGAGAGGGGGCTAGTCTTTTGGTGGGTGCTATACTGCTGCAGGCTTACTGATATATTTTATTTTTTTTTTAAGCCCAACTCCGTGCAGAAAAAAAGTTTTTCAGTGCAGTGGAGCTGCTTGTTTCATCCATCCAGGGGAGAGGAGAAAGCTGTATACTTATCCGATCCTCCTCCTCTGGCAAATGGCGCTCCCCCACAATCCAGCAGTGGACTGTTCCTAATGTCTTCACATCCAGAGCAAGTCTATGGGCGCGTTGACATCAGGAATAGTCCACTGCACAAGACCACTAGACAGTAGGGGTGCAGGAGCTGCAGGGACTGGTCTTGTAAGGGGAGGATTAAGCATTTATGTTCTCCAATCCCCTAGAGCAGTGGTCATCAACCCTGTCCTTAGGGCCCACTAACAGGCCAGGTTTTATGTATTGTCTTGGGGAGATGCAGACTGGAATAGTACAATCACTGAGCAGCAAATGATATCACCTGTGATGTATTTCAGTTATCTTGCAAACCTGGCCTGTTAGTGGGCCCTGAGGACAGGGTTGATGACCACTGCCCTAGACAAAAATGAGCAGTTAACCCATGCAGTGCAGGCACAGCCCCACTGCATGGGGATTTTTTTTGCTCGGAGTTGGGCTTTAACAGCACGTGACAGGTAGTCTTTGAATTTCATGGACACTGGGGGTGTCCCTTCTTAATAATTAATTTTTTTTTATTGTAACAGCACACAGAATGGCTTCATGCAGTGTGGAGATGGTAGTTGCACTTTAAAGTGTGTAATTCCTTTTTGCTTCTTATTTAGTTCCTTTTTAGACTGTTTGGTATAACACAGCATCATTTTCCGTGGTATATTTGTTTAGTGCATAAATAAACCCGTTGATTCTCGGCAGAATTAATATCAGTTACATTACAACCTTTTCCATCTATGTTGAGCCTTGTACACACAATGAGAATATCAGACGAATGATCGTTTATTTTTTGCATGCTAGGCTCCATGTCAAAAATGAAAAGGTTACTCCAACTTACGAAAATTTCTCATGACTGAATACAACTTCGGAAGTGATTTATTGTATTTTCAGGCAAATACTGTACTGATTAAATAAAAATTGTACGATCTCTGGTATCTTATGAGAAAAAGTTTTAGGTTTGTCCCTTTGAATAATTTCGGATGAACTGTCGTAATCGGCTCTGGAAAGTGTGGTCTGTGTACCAATGAACAGATTATCAGATTTTTGGTCCAAACGCTGTATTTTTTCGTCCACTTTTCTCATCGCGTTTACTAGGCTTACTGGAGAAGATGACAAGAGACGTTGTCTGCCCTAGGGTGATAGCTATGGCTCCCGTTTTATAGATCCAATGGAGTGTATTAGCATTGTTACCTTAGGACAAGAAGTATTTTAGTGACCGAATCAACAGCTACCAGATCTAAGAATTTATAAGCTGCAATACATCATTTTGTTGTTCTTGAATGCACTTTACTGCAGAAGTTTTCAGCCCATTAGCCCTTTCCTAGTTTTTTCTGGTTGAGTGTGACCCTAGTGCAGAAGGCTTCTCCTATGGCAGGAGTCTCCAAACTTTCTAAACAAAGGGCCAGTTTACTGCTCTTTAGACTTGAGGAGGGCCGGACTGTAGAAAATTATAAAGTGAGAACAATAGTTCCTTAGCATTAGGGACAGTGAGAGGAATAGTTCCTCAGCATTGGTGTCAGTGGGAGGAATGATTCCTCTGCATTGGGGGCAGTGAGAAGAATAGTTCCTCAGCATTAGGGGCAGTGGGAGGAATAGTTCCTCAGCATTAGGGGCAGTGGGAGGAATAGTTCCTCAGCATTAGGGGCAGTGGGAGGAATAGTTCCTCAGCATTAGGGGCAGTGGGAGGAATAGTTCCTCAGCAATTGGGGGCAGTGGGAGAAATGGTTCCTCAGCATTGGGAGAAAGTGTCCCAAGGGCTGGATAAAGGCAAGCAATGGGCTGTATTCAGGCCATGGGAAGCAGTTTGGGGACCACTGTCCATGGCCATTGCAGCCTCTTTCATGATCTGGACTTCTGCTTCCTCTGACATCTACTGTCCTTGAATTCCTATGTAGATATCACCATGGTGGGACTGGTCATCTCGATGCTGCCTCTATGAACTTCAAAGGGAAATGCGCAATTGGGAAACTAAGCTGTTATGCCCATCATGTATTTCCATTTACGATTCCTCCATTAAACCTAGCAAGATTAGTTTAAAACTAGAAAAAAAAATTCTTAAGTAGATGTCCCATTTTAAGACCAGTCTGTATGTTTTCCCTCTTTCTGTTATTTTCCTGAGCTGATGAAAGCTTCCTCAACAGCCAAATGTCCTTGTTTCATCCCGAATCCCTGCCGTTCTACCTTAGGAGGCCTTGTGCTTTATCAGTAAGGATCCTTATTGCTGGATGAAAACAAACGGGTTATGTAAATATTGAATGTCAGGTAATGTATTAATCAAGAGCGCATTATTTCCTCCAGTGCCAGAAGGATAGCTTTTATTTTTACAGAATAGACTTGTTTGGCAAAATTTAGGACACATATTCTTGGGGCATTGTTAATAAATAGCCCAGCCAAAGAAAAAAAAAAAAATATCCTACTTAACTGGCCTGAAGTTGGCTGTTCATCTCTATAAAGGATGGGTTGCTAATGGGAGGTTTTATAATGATCACCACAATTGTTGTTCTTTTGCTGATTTAAAAGGTAAACCTAATGACTATTTGGGTGTGAAAACAAAGCCAGTGAAATTCCTACAAAGAACACCGGCTACCTGTAAAGTTGTGTATTTTTATTTATTTTTTTTTTTTATGTAAATGGATCTGTAAGGAGTTTTGCAAGGGTTCATTTTGCTTTTCCTGGAGAAAACGCTGCTGCATTCTTCTGTCAGTGCTGGCGGTATGTTTGAAGACTTTGGTATTCTGTTCCTTTTTGAAGACCAAGATCAGCCAATGTAAGCTCTAATGTGCAGGGCCCCCTGATTCCTCCTGTATTGAGTTGTAGTGTAACTGCACTGTCTGCCCTCATGTTGTAAAGCGCTGCCCAAACTGTTGGTGCTATATAAATCCTTAAAGTTTTTAATGCCTTTTTGATGTGTTTTGCGATTTTGTTAGGAGGAGGTGTTGTCATGCAGGTGGAAAATGTAGTGGAAACACATCAAATACGCAACACTCACGTTTTTGATGCAGTTCCACTGAAGCCTTTGGAAGAAAAATGCAGACTGCTGTGGGTAAAAGAGTCCTTCATCTTTTCCAAAAAATGCAGTTGCTGAAAACGCACAGATGTGAACGGGGCCCATAGGAAATCATGTTAAAGGGACTGTAGTGCCTTTCTTTTTGCAAATGGCAAAATCTAGCCTTAGGTTTTTATTGCTATCTGTGCCCTCATTAGGGAGATTCACCCTCTCTATTTGTCTTGTTTTACCACTATCAGTAAAAGAGAACCCCAAATTTTGGGTTATCCCCAGAAAAATGGAGAGGAAAGCTTCCAATGGGGGCCCCCAAAGGTTTTCCTTTTAATTTTTCAGGGATTTACTCATATTTCCTGTTTGGCTATGGGACAGGAAGTGAAGGTAAATCTCTCTAATGGGACACAGATGGCAAAAAAAAAAAACAGACGGGTTATAACCCTCTTTTGAGCCTCATACACACGCTTAGATTTTCGGACAACCGAACGTTTTTTGTGGCATGCTAGTCTTATGTCGAAAGTGAAGAGGTTACTCACAATATGAAAATTTTCGTACAAGAGAATACAAAGTCAGAAGTGACGTAACGTGTTGACTAGTTTTTGTATGTATTCTTTCGTTTCGGAACATGCGTAGTCCTTGCTCCTAAGATTTAAAATTTTTTTTTCCGTACAAAAACCGTACTAATGGAACAAAAATTGGATGTTGAGTTTACATCTGACAAAAATTTTATAGTTGCACATCCAGCTTTTGTCTGACAAAAAAGCGAAACCGGCTGTTGAAAGCACCGTACTAATTTTTCCATCCGATTTTCGTATCGTGTGTACAATGGGCCTTAACGCTATCCAAAATGAAGAAAAAAAAGTTTTTCCTATAGTTCTACTTTAACCACTTATGGACCGTGTGCCGTCGTTATATGTTGGTACTTTGAAGAGGTATATCATTGTTATGGCAGCAGCTAGCTGCCTTAACCCTGTTATCCTCTTCTTCAGCGGGCGGTCCGCTCTTAGATAAAAGTGGTTTCTGCGGCAGATTTGCTGCAAGATCACATTTATCGGTGGCGGGAGAGGGGGGCCCCCCTTCCGCTGCGCTCCGGTGCATTCTGCCGCTTACTGGAGCCGCTGGCAGCTGCGGAGGCGATCGGGTCCTTCTCCCTGTTAGGTATGGAGACAACCCGTCTCCGTACAATTGCAGGGCGTAAGCGATGTCAAAATGTCACTTCCGCCCATAACTCTTAGACATTATTTTTCTCTTTTGATTTTTTTTTTTTTTAACCACTTCCCGCCCGGCCCATAGCAGATGATGGCCGGGCAGTGGTTCAGTTATCCTGACTGGGCATCGCGGCGATCGGTGTATCCGTGTGTCAGTCTGATGCACCGCTACTCCGATCTTGGTAAAGAGCCTCCGGCGGAGGCTCTTTACCACGTGATCAGCCGTGTCCAATCACGGCTGATCACGCTGTCAATAGGAAGAGCCGTTGATTGGCTCTTCCTCACTCGCGTCTGACAGACGCGAGTAGAGGAGAGCCGATCGGCGGCTCTCCTGGCGGGGGGGGTGGTCTGTGCTGATTGTTTATCAGCGCAGCCCCCCCTCAGATCACCACACTGGACCACCAGGGATCACCACTAGGACCACCAGGGAAGGGGCAACATGTGGATGGCCAGGCATGTACCCCATGGCCATCCACATGTGCCCAGTGTGCCCAGTCAGTGCCCAATCTGTGCCAATCAGTGCCCACAAATGGGCACTGATTGGCACCATTATGTTGCAGTGCTGCCCAGCAATGCCACCCTTAGGGGCATCAGTGCAAACAATCAGTGTCATCAGTGCCCACTTATCAGTGCCCATCCGTGCCCAACTGTGCCAACTATCAGTGCCACCCATAAGTACCCATCAATGCCACTTACGAGTGCCCATCAATGTCACTTACGAGTGCCCATCAGTGCCGCCTATCAGTGCCCATCATCAGTGCCACCTCATTGCCGCCGAATCAGTGCCCATCAGTGCAGCCTTATCATTGCCCATCATTGAAGAAGAAAACGTACTTATTTACAAAAATTTTAACAGAAACAAAAAAACTTTGTTTTTTTTCAAAATTTTCGGTCTTTTTTTATTTGTTGCGCAAAAAATAAAAAACGCAGAGGTGATTAAATACCACCAAAAGAAAGCTCTATTTGTGGGAACAAAATGATAAAAAATTTGTTTGGGTACAGTGTTGTATGACCGCGCAATTGTCATTCAAATTGCGACAGCGCTGAAAGCTGAAAATTGGCCTGGGCAGGAAGGTGTCTAAGTGCCTGGTATTGAAGTGGTTAAACGATCCCTTCTTTTTTTTTTTTTTTTTTTTTTATATATTGCATTTTAGTGTAAATGTGAGATCTGATGTCTTTTTAACCCCAGATCTCATATTCAAGAGGTCCTGTCATGCTTTTTTTCTATTACAATGATAGGAATAAAAGTGACAATTATTTATTTTTTAAAAAAGAACAGTGTAAAAAAATAAAAAGGTAAAATAAATAGAAAAAAATCAGTCAGTGACAGAAGTTTTCACCTTAATGCATAGGATGCATTAAGGTGAAAAAACATGAGGGTTTACAACCCTTTTAACGTCATCTTTCACATTATGCAAAAGAAATCGGGCTAACTTTACTGTTTCGTTTTTTGTTTTTAAATTAAAGTGTATTTTTCCTCCCAAAAAATGCATTTGACTAGCACTAAAACAATTAAGGGCCAGTTCACACCAAAGAAATGCAGACCAGATGTGTTCCAGATGCTTTTCTGCATGCGTATTTTTGATGCGTCCAGTGGCTTTTTTTTCTCTTTTAAATAAGGGGGTGTGTGTGTGTGTGTGTGTGTGTGTGTGTGTGTGTGTGTGTGTGTGTGTGTGTGTGTGTGTGTGTGTGTTCCAGTACGTTTTTGATGTCCAGTGCAGGTAAAATGCCTACATGTTCTACTTTTTTTTTTTTTTTTTTTCTGGAACTGCAAGCACTGGTGTGAACTATGCCACTTTCTGCTATAATACACATCCAAAAAAAATATATAACAAAACAAATTTATTCATCAGTTAAGGCCAATATGTTTTCTGCTACATACTTTTGGTAAACAAAATCACAATAAGCGTATATTGATTGGTTTGCGCAAAAGTTTTTGCGTCTACAAAATAGGGGATAGATTTATGGACTTTAACTTATTTTTTTAAATGTTTTTTTCTGGTAATGGCAGCGATCTGCAAAATTTCTTTTTTTTTTTTGTGGGACTGCGACATTGCGGCGGACAAATCTGACCCCAAGTGACCCTTTTTTGTGACCAGTGATATTACAGTGATCAGTGCTAAAAAAATGCACCGATCAATGTATAAATGACACTGGCAGGGAAGGGGTTAACACTAGGGGGCGATCAAGGGGTTAGACATTGAGTTGCCGGACCCGTGTGCCCACAGTATCTATTACAGGAAACGACGTACAGGTATGTCATTTTGTGCAATAGAGCCGACCTGCCACAGTATTTGTGCTGTGGCCTGGTCAACAAGGGGTTAACGAGTAATCGTGCAGCTCTAGTACAGACTCACTCCTTGAAGTCACGTGATGAGGGACAAACCGCGTTGGGCCAGGGCCTAGTGACGTCATTGCTCATATACAGGAAGATTTTGTTTTACATACCTAATATCCAAGTTTTACAGCATCCTAGTGATTTTGAAAGGGTTTGCACACCCCAAATGTGTCAAGCTTTGTTCCTAGGTGCACTAGAGGGAAGTGCACTGAAAAATGTGAGTTTTTTTATTGTGTAGTTTTTTTTTTTTTTTTTTTTTTTTAATTAAAGATATGGTTTTACTTTTAAACACCATGTTGGTTTTTTTTTTATGTGCACTCCTGTATACGGATCAGATATTAGTTCACGTATAACTGGATTAAGATCCTGGATATATACACTCCTTAAAGGGGAAGGCTTGCAGGGACCCGCTGAAGGTCTAAGTCAGAAGTGAGCGCATAGTTTGGAAGGTGGAGAGGCACTTGAGGTGATTTGTGCAGAGTAACGCCGGATTTACAGAAGAGTGTGCTTATTTTATGGACTTTGCTCACAGTTGTATACAGTATCTCACAAAAGTGAGTACACCCCTGACATTTTTGTAAATATTTTATATCTTTTCATGTGACAACACTGAAGAAATGACACTTTACTACAATGTAAAGTAGTGAGTGTACAGCTTGTATAACAGTGTAAATTTGCTGTCCCCTCAAAATAACTCAACACACAGCAATTAATGTCTAAACCGCTGGCAACAAAAGTGAGTACACTCCTAATGCCCCGTACACACGAGCGGAATTTCCGACAGAAAGAGTCCAGTGGGAGCTTTTCATCATATATGCCAAACGTGTGTATGCCCCATCGGACTTTTTCTGTCAAATTCAGATGGACTTAGAGAACATGTTCTATAGTTTTCCGACGGAACAAATTACTGTCGGAAAAAACGCTCGTCTGTATGCTGTTCCGATGCACCAAAAACGAAGCATGCTCTGAAGCAAGTACAAGACGGAAGCTATTGGCTACAGGCTATTGAAATTCCATTTTCTAGTCCCGTGGTACGTGTTGTACGTCACTGCGTCCTGGACGGTCGCAATTTGGTGTGACCGTGTGTATGCAAGACAGCTTGAGCGGAATTCTGTCAGAACTCCGTCGTAAAAACCTTCAGAGTTTATTCCGATGGCAAAACCAGTCGTGTGTACAGGGCATAAATGAAAATGTCCAAATTGGGCCTAATTAGCCATTTTCCCTCCCAGTGTCATGTGACTTGTTAGCATTACAAGGTCTCAGGTGTGAATGGGGAGCAAAGAACTCTGAGGATCTGAAAAAAAGAGTTCTACATAAAGATGGCCTAGGCTATAAGATTGCCAAGACCCTGAAACTGAGCTGCAGCACGATGGCCAAGACCATACAAGGGTTTAACAGGACAGGTTCCACTCAGAACAGGCCTCGCCATGGTCGACCAAATAAGTTGAGTGCACGTGCTCAGCGTCATATCCAGTAGTTGTCTTTGGGAAATGGATGTATGAGTGCGGCCAGCATTCCTGCAGAGGTTGAAGGGGTGGGGGGTGGGGGGTGGGGGGTGGTGGGGGGGATCAGCCTGTCGGTGCTCAGACCATACACCGCACACTGCATCAAATTGGTCTGCCTGGCTGTCCCAGAAGGAAGCCTCTTCTAAAGATGATGCACAAGAGAGCCTGCAGACAGTTTTCTGAAGACAAGCAGACTAAGGACATGGCTTACTGGAACCATGTCCTGTGGTCTGATGAGACCAAGATAAACTTATTTGGTTCAGATGGTGTCAAGCGTGTGTGGTGGCAACCAGGTGAGGAGTACAAAGACAAGTATGTCTTGCCTACAGTCAAGCATGGTAGTGGTAGTGTCATGGTCTGGGGCTGCATGAGTGCTGCCGACACTACAATGCTACAGTTCATGGAGGGAACCATGAATGTCAACATGTACTGTGACATAGTGAACCAGAGCATGATCCCCTCCCTTCGGAGACTGGGCCTCAGGGCAGTATTCCATCATAATCCCAAAACACCTCCAAGATGACCACTGCCTTGCTAAAGAAGCTGAGGGTAAAGGTGATGAACTGGCCAAGCATGTCTCCAGACGTAAACCCTATTGAGCATCTATGGGGAATCCTCAAACGGAAGGTGGAGGAGCGCAAGGTCTCTAACATCCACCAGCTCTGTGATGTCGTCATGGAGGAGTGGAAGAGGACTCCAGTGGCAACCTGTGAAGCTCTGGTGAACTTCATGCCCAGGAGGGTTACGGCAGTGCTGGAAAATAATGGCGGCCACACAAAATATTGACACTTTGGGCCCAATTTGGACATTTTCACTTAGGGGTGTACTCACTCACTTTTGTTGCCAGTGGTTCTCAAAAATGTGAGGAGTGTAATCACTTTTGTGAGATACTGTATCTGTATTTTTTATTTTTGCTTCCTTTTTTATTATCTTCACAATTGATTTATATCCCCTGGTTGTTAAATATCTATCTATCTATGATGCACCGAAATTTCGGCTGCCGAAAAGGGGGCCTGGGCGGGGCCCCGCCCCCTGGTGCCACCCATTGCGGGGGGCGTCTTCCTGGCTCACCCTCGTCCTCCTATCTCCTCTCCTCCCTCCCGACAGAGCGGCGATCTCTGTGTGTCACAGAGCTGAATTGCCGGGCAGCTGCAGTAACAATTTCCCACCTCCTGTGACAGACGGCACACTGATCCAATGGCGGGACATTGAATCAGAATGACGCGATTACAGGAGGCGGGACATTGTTACTGCAGCCGCCCGGGCAATTCAATTGACAGCTCCAGGACACATGGAGATCGCCGCTCTGATCCAGGCACGGGTGAGGCTGCATCCAGACATTGGCAAGCTGCATATGACGAGCGCTGGCAGGCTGCATGAGTTATGAAGCTTTCAGTACCTCATATGAATTCTTTTCAGGCACAAATTAACCTGAAAGATTATGCTGTCTGTATCTAAAATTTCATGCATGGGTTGGAGTAATAAGTGTATAGTCTTTTAATATGTGCAGACAGATTAACAGTACAAATCCAATAAACATAGTTCCAGAACATGGCCATAAACAGCCGTAGACCTCAGTCTCATTCAAAATGTAATTACTTTTTCTGCCTCTAGCTTTCTTTCCATTGCTTGCACTTGTTTTATTCCTGCCTCTGTCTCTTCATACTGTGTCCACATGCGTCGTAGACTAAGGTCCTTCTACCTAGTGCATTCACTCAGAACGCAGAAAGTCAGAAACGTATATCTCTCCTTATTCTCTGTTTATATTGTTCATCCACAATATAGGGCAGATGGGAACTGTTATTCAAAGAATCCTAAGGAAATGACATTATTTGTGTAGTATATAGAAAACTCATCAGTGGCTGCCACAAGGCCAGTGTTGTGTGATGTGCCTGTGGATGTGTCACTTTGTAGCAGAGCTCTTTGAGTAATGCAATAGAAATACCTGGTTTGTAGATGGTGATTTCTCAAGTTGCCATTGAATTAACAGTAGTAATTTAGTAATGTAAATTTTTTTTTTTAAACTCGATTCACAATTCGAATCGAGGTGTGGTGTGTTTTTTTTTTTTTTTTTTTTTTATGGACACCACGCTGGTTCTGAGGAGCTGCGGGCAGGAGTTTTTAGGCGAGGCCGTGGCTTCGCCCTAGTCCACAGCGTCCAGCCTCACGGTGAAAAAAAACAAAACGATTTGCTGAAAATTTGAATCGATTTGACCTCTCAACTCGATTCAAGATAATTTTTTCCCCAGCCCTAGCTGGAAGACAGCACACAATAGGGATCCGGCCATTCAACACCCCCAGAAGTGGTAGGCTGCATCTGACTGGCACTGGTGAGTCTGCATTGATCTCTTGTAGCATGTCTGCAGTCTCTGACCGTATCCTGTAGCATGTCTGCAGTCTCTGACCGTCTCCTGTATCAGATGGTTAGAGACTGGGGACTTGTTACAAGAGATGGTTGGAGACTGGGGACATGTTACAAGAGATGGTTGGAGACTGTAGACTGAATTTTCTTGAGCTTTTCTTGCACCAAAGGTCAACAATAAATTCATATTAATTAAAATTGATGATATTCATTATAAAGTCAAATATAATACAATTGTATATAAATATATAATATATATATATTCTCTCTATATATCTATAGCTATATCTATATAAATCTCCATCTAACAGCAGAGACCCTAGGGAATAAAATGGCAGTTGTTGCAATTTTTTATGTCACATGGTATTTTGGGCAGGAATTTTTGAAACGCAATTTTTTTTTTTTTTTTTTAACCCCCAAAAAAAGGTTGGCCTAGTCAATGTAGATACACAGGAAACTTACCCAAGCTCTACCGCAGTGTTGGAGAATATATGAGTGTCGGTGCTCAGGCTGTCACGTCCAGTACGAATCCATGAGACCAAAGAACTGGCAACACGAATTCTTCTAGTTGTTCAACATTAGTCAAGCACTACAGCAATTGCAACGTCATAAAAGGCTAACGCGTTTTGACCGAAGCCTTCCTCCTAGCATAAAAGAAATAAAATAAAACTTGTATATCAAAACACTCCCTTCAACAATTAGGGGGATGCAGGTAAAATTAAAAACTCCTGTGAGTTCATGGAAAACACACATGGGGACGATGAGACCAAAGAGAAGAAAAGAGTAAAGAGAGTAGTAATTGATGCACATTATAGCCACTTTCAGGTTTATAGAATTTAAGAACATTAATTTTTTATTTTTTTTAATTTTATGTCATAATGTAGAGTATAAGTTTTCTTATCATTTGAGCCCAGTCTTGCCAGAAACAGTTAATCCAGCTCTGAGCAATCCTCTTTTATTGTTCAGTGAGATAAATCTTGACAAACCTAGAAAAACTTTGTCAAATCCTCCCCCTTGCTGTGAGTGACAGGTGATTTACATCTTGTGCACTAGCCTAAGACACATGGATTATTTTTTAATTCCCTCCCCCACTCCTTTCTTCAGCAGCTCTGCAGGGATTGGCTGTTCCACACCTCAGCATGATTTGGCATGCTGAAGTCATGTGGTTTCTTTCCTGTCTTTTCACTGGATGTTAGAGATCACAGCAGAAGTTCAGTGTTAGAAATACACAGAGAAAATGCATATTGACAAGGGGAGTGTAGAGGTGGGCGGGGAGTCTACTGACATCCCGACTCCACCCACCGAGCTCCAGACAACAGACCCGCCCACAGAATCTGCAGTTTTTCAGGTCTCATACCAGAAACTCCTCTATGCTGGAAAGCCTGAAAAAAAAAAATTAGATTTCAGGCTTGTCGCAAATAAAAAGGCAGTGTTTACATCTGCCGGCGCCAGAAGTGATGTCATGACGTCGCTTCTGGCCTCCGAGGGTCATCTGGTCCGCAGTCAGATCTATGGTCAACCGCTTTTCATTCTTCGGGGGGAGAGACGTGCGTTGAGGGCTTTTACTTCACAGGCATCTTTCTTTCAGGTATCGCCACTCAAAGTCCAGGATGTCATATGACACCCTACGGTCGAGAAGTGTTTAACCACTTCCCGCCCGGCCCATAGCAGATGACTGCCGGGCGGTGGTTCAGTTATCCTGACTGGGCGTCGTATGACATTCAGCAGGATAACATGCCGCTGCGCGCCCGCAGGGGCGCGCATCGCGGCGATCAGTGTGTCAATCTGACACACCGCTACACCGATCTTGGTAAAGAGCCTCCGGCAGAGGCACTTTACCATGTGATCAGCCGTGTCCAATCATGGCTGATCACAATGTCAATAGGAAGAGCCATTGATCTGCTTTTCCTCACTCGCATCTGACAGACGCGAGTAGAGGAGAGCCGATTGGCGGCTCTCCTGGCAGGGGGGGTCTGCGCTTGTTTATCAGCGCAGCCCCCCTCAGATCACCACACTGGACCACCAGGGATCGCTACTAGGACCACCAGGGAAGGGGCAACATGTGGATGGCCAGGTATGTACCCCATGGCCATTCACATGTGCCCAATCTGTGCCAATCAGTGCCCACAAATGGGCACTGATTGGCACCATTATGTTGCAGTGCTGCCCAGCAATGTCACCCTTAGGGGCATCAGTGCAAACAATCAGTGTCATCAGTGCCACCCATCGGTGCCCATCTGTGCCAACTATCAGTGCCACCCATAAGTACCCATCAGTGCTGCCTATGAGTGCCCATCGGTGCCACCTATCAGTGCCCATCATCGGTGCCACCGTATCAGTGCCCGTCAGTGAAGCCATATCAGTGCCCGTCAGTGAAGCCATATCAGTGAAGAAGAAAACGTACTTATTTACAAAAATTAACAGAAACAAAGGAAAACGTTTTTTTCAAAATTTTCGGTCTTTTTTTATTTGTTACGCAAAAAATAAAAACTGCAGAGGTGATCAAATACCACCAAAAGAAAGCTCTATTTGTAGGAACAAAATGATAAAAAATTTGTTTAGATACAGTGTTGCATGACCGCGCAATTGTCATTCAAATTGCGATAGCGCTAAAAGCTGAAAATTGGCCTGGGCAGGAAGGTGTCTAAGTGCTTGGTATTGAAGTGGTTAATAAAAGCATTCTGCCTGTGAGTAGGACTGAACTTCTTCATGAATGTAAAATCAAAAATCTCCATACTAAAAACTCCTGCATTTTGAAATTGTGGTATGTCATATACCAGCCATCACGTCAGCTCTATCCTGCTCTTACCATAGATTAATCCATACTTCCCCTTTTTTATAATTTCTGATTTAGTTGGCTGGCATGTTCCACATATTACATGCAGGTGTATCCTGTTTGGCACACTGACAGAACCAGAAAAATGCACGGAAAGGAATACAAGTGAAAAAAACAAAGAAACCCAGTAATAGATGGCAATTTGTGCACAAAAACCTGTTTGGGCTGCATAGCTAGAAAACAAATGGTTTTGCCATTTGCCTTGTGGGAATAAAGTGTGTTGTGTAACTGTGTTGTAGCATAGAAAATAGTACATATGAATCATAAAATCTGTTAAACAGTAACCTATTGCTCAGTTTACCACATCGCGCAATAAAGTTATACCAACTTTTTATGGTGCTCAACCAAAATACAATTAGGATTGTGCTTTTATGTCTGGGTCACATGTCACCAGCAAGCAGCATGGATCTTCAGGCTGCGGGAAGAACAGGAGATGGGTAAAGGTTGGCAAAACTCATTTCATAATTTTGAACATTTTTTTAAGATGACTTTGTAGGTAATATTAATATTTTCCGTTAATTTCCGTAATATTAAGAGTACTTATTTAAAACAGAACTAAGCTTTCCTTCTCTCCAGATATGCAATGCCCATGATCTCCTATGCTGCAAATACAGCGTTTTCAACCATGTTCTGTGGCTGCCTCAGACTAAGTAACTCCCGTGCGTGCGCAAAGGATTTACCGTAATTAATTTCTGAACCAAGACATGCCAAAAAATGTACCCCAGTGGGCTGAACGAAGAAGCTTGGCGGAAGGAGGAGCTTGGAAGCAGGTCGCTTTACTAACTATTCGCTGTTAGTACAGTGATCTGCCCACTGAGCTATTATGTTCTGATAGGGGTACTGCATCCTGCCAGAACACATCGGTCAGGGCTCACAGCCATTGGCTCCCAGAGATGATCATATGCTGGTCGGTTGCTGGTTTTCCAGCATCCCTGTTCGACGGAAGACAACTATTCGCCTGGCTTCTGTCACAGGCTGGTGTACACATGGGCCGAATATTGTCCGGTTTCTGTGGATAATGCCTAATTAAGCCTATGTTTATATGGTGTATACATATTGTGGAAAGATCCTGTGCATTTTTGTGATCAGCGCTTCAGATGCTGTCAAGTTATTGCTTGAGATCAGGAATGATATCTGATGTTTTTAGCTACCACTTGGGATTAGAGATGAATTCTAGCACTGTCATGTTATTGCTTGAGATCAGGGATGATATCCAACGCTGTCATGATATTTTTTGGGATCATAAATAAAAATGCTTATAAGCTACAGTGCTCAGCATTAATGAGTACACCCCAAAAGATTTGTCAGAAAACCTTTATTTTTCTTTCAGAATCAACATTTTCTATGGTACACTATACTACCAAATACTCCCACAAATGCGGGCCATTGATTGCAACGAAGATTTGTTAATTTGCACACCCAAACTTTTTTTTTCTTAACAAATTCATACAAGACCATGTTGCAAAAATAAATACACCCCCAATGAAAGTCTCGGGAGCAAAGCTAAATTTTAGACAAAAAATCTTAATGAGAATTCAACTACAAGTGAGTTTAATTCATGTGTCTGGCAGACAGCTGATTATAAAAGGGCGTGACTTAAAGAGGAGTTCCACCACCCCCTTCCCCCCCACCAAAAAATTTAAAAGCGGCTACAAATGCTGTAATTGCTGACTTTTAATATTAGGACACTTACCTGTCCAGGAATCCCATGATATCGGTACCCAAGCCGTTTTTCTTCCGATCGGCTCTCGTGTGCTGCCGCCACCATCGGCTTCACAGATGGTTCCCTACTGCATATGCGCAAGGTGCGCTGCGCTTTCTAAATGGCCCGGTGGTAGAGGAAGGAGGAGGGGAGTGGAACTTCCAAGGAATCTCTCTGCGGCAAGCTGTCAAATGTGGCACCGGAGGGTGGGGGGGCAAGCAGGTGGAGCTTCCCTTTTTGGGTGGTGGTTCGCTTTTGCAAAGAAAACCCCTTCCTATTTAATACTGTTAGCAATGGCACCACATGGAAGAGAAATGTCACAAGGCCTAAAAAAGAGAGAAAATAATTTCTTTACACAAGATGAAAGGTGAAGGCTTCAAGAAGATCAGCAAAGCTGTACTTATCAGTCAGAATACTGTAGGAAAAGGGATACGAAAATTGAAAAAAGATGGAACTGCAACCATCTGGGAGACGTCCAGGCCATCAACAAAAGTTAACCCCTAGACAGGAGCGTCTTCTGATGAGAAGGGTTGAAGAAAATTGCATTGCAAGTTCATTGCAGTTTGCTAAAAAAAAGTAGAAAGCCAAACTGTTACGATTGTTTCCCGTGACACAATACGGCGTACACTGCAGAGGAATGACATCCATGGGTGTCTCCTCGAAGGAAGCCTCTCCTAAAACCCATGCACAAAAAACCTGCCTAGAATTTGCCGGGGCCCATGCTGAAAAAAGACTGCTGGGACTCTGTACTCTGGAGTGATGAGACCAAGATAAATGTTTTTGGAACTGACGGCGTCAAAACTGTATGGCGTCGCAAAGGTGAGGGGTACAAAGAAAACTTCACGGTGCCTACAGTGAAACATGGTGGTGGCAGTGTCCTCCTGTGGGGCTACATGAGTGCTGCTGGTGTCAGGAGCTGCATTTCATTTATGGTATCATGAATTCACAGATGTACTGCTCTATATTGAAAGAGAAAATGCCACCATCACTCCGTGCCCTTGGTTGTCGTGTACTTTTTTAACATGACAAAGATCCAAAACGCACATCTAAGGCCACTGTTGCTTTTCTAAAGAGGAACAGGTGAAAGTAATTCAGTGGCCAAGTATGTGTCCTGGTCTGAACCCAGTCGAACACCTATGGGTAATTCTGAAGTGAAAAGTTGAGCATCCTTATCCATCCAGCAACCAGGCTCTAAAAGAGGTCGTTCATGAAGAATGGAAAAAGATAGATGTTGCAATATGTCGCCAACGTGTTGATTCCACGCCTAGAAGACTTGATGCTGTCCTTACAAATCATAGAGGCCATACAAAATACTAGATGTAGTAGTTTTTGTTGTGGGGTGTATTCATTTTTGCACCAACTAATTTGAGTAAAACTGAAGATTTTTAATCCAAGTTATATTATTAACCTTACTTTAATATATAAACAAAAGAAAGTGACCAGTCGCATGAACTAAATATCAATGGCATGCTTCCATCCCGGGTTCATATATACAAGAAAAAAAGAGAGGGGCAAGTGGGACTTTAAATGAAGCATGTCAATTGAAAGTATAATAATGAATACATGTGAGTAGGTAAAATGATTGGATTTAATTAATAGTCAAGTCCATGATTTTGATGCATACAGTACCAATAAAGTAGTATAAATACAGACATAATCGCATGAATTGATATAAACGCATATTTAGCAGTAACAATCGAGGAAACTCAGTAGTGTAAACAAATCAATGGACATACATATATGCAATTCATAACAGAAGTACATGAATTAAAATCGCCAATCAAAATCACAAAATCGCATGAAATGAGAAAACTCAATAAAAAATTGATAAATGTCAGGGATATGATTTAGGCATGATAGGGCATCCTTAGTTTGCGAACCCGACGCGTTTCTTGGCTTCTTGCCAGTCATCAGGGGTGGGATGCATAATTTAACTGAGGAAAACAAAAGAATATCATAAATATTGATACATGTGGAACCTCCGGCCAATAGAGAAAATCGTATCAGAAATGTCCAAATTGTCTACTTTGAATGGAAAAGCTACTTACAAAAATAGCCCAAAAGTCAAGAGGGGTCACCAGCAATGGGATCTGTTAGGGTGTGAGATATAACCGTCTCACCCGGGGTTGAGGCAGGGCGCCGACCATCCTTCCAAAGTAATTGGAGGGTGGGCCAGGAGAGACCACAGCCGACTGATTCCTGAGCCCTCAGTATATTGGTCAATGAGTTGTAAATGGGAAAATCTGCAGAAAATTGAAAAAATAGGGTGTGTCAAAGGAAGTAAAACTGGAGTAGAAAGTGTTGGATGAATGAAATGACTGAAAGAAATATGTGCTTGGTGCATGTAAAAAAGTAAATGTGTAAAAAATAGGATAATAAGGGGAAATGAAATGGATGCATGAAAGTGCACATGAAAAAGGATAAGTAAAGAAACCCATAGGGAATGTGTGAAGATAGAGGATGTCCTGCACTGGGTAAATAGGTGAGAGGATGGGAATATGTGTACTGTAAGCAGAAAAGAAGATGTATAAAAAATATATATTAATTACCCATGTGTTGAATAGTGGCTGCTTAACAGAGCGGTCATTTCCCAGTGAAGCACAGTGAGGGAGTGAACCGTCAGTCTGTCGGTCCCAGCTGATATACTCTGGCCCTGGGCGGGTCCCTGCCAGCGTCATGCATGACGTCATTGGTAGCTGAGAGATGAGAGAGCAATCACAGCTGAGAGTAACTCAGTGGATGTCTACTCATCACAGCTGTAGGCG
Organism: Aquarana catesbeiana; assembly: GCF_042186555.1. Classification (NCBI taxonomy): domain Eukaryota; kingdom Metazoa; phylum Chordata; class Amphibia; order Anura; family Ranidae; genus Aquarana; species Aquarana catesbeiana. The sequence goes on along the minus strand of NC_133324.1, from coordinate 104,754,787 downwards.
TCAGATGGAGAAAATAACAAAACCCGGCTCACACCTTGCGGCGTCAATTGATGCCACTTGGGGGGCCATTTTGTGCATGGCGCCGATGCGTTGAGATCGGGCCCCAACCGCCCCGAAATGCATGAGGGGAGGTGGGGAGGGAGCTGAGCGCATCGCAACCCCGGACAAAGAGACTGCAAAATATCAAAACACTCCAGCCCATGTGCTGGATTTAAATCAATAAGTGGATTCCAGGGAATAAAGACCCTGGAGTTTGTACAAAATAATTCTCAATAGACTCAAGGGAACACATGTAAAAATATGTTATGTAGTCACAGACTGTTACTCTGTTGGAAAATAAGTAACGGATTTGGGATAAAGATACAAAAAAATATATATTTAAACTAAGGATAACAAAAATAATAGTGCGATTTGGTCACCGAGGGAGCGGGTGTCTTCCACCCAAATATATATATAAACAAAAGAAAGTGACCAGTCGCATGAACTAAATATCAATGGCATGCTTCCATCCCGGGTTCATATATACAAGAAAAAAAGAGAGGGGCAAGTGGGACTTTAAATGAAGCATGTCAATTGAAAGTATAATAATGAATACATGTGAGTAGGTAAAATGATTGGATTTAATTAATAGTCAAGTCCATGATTTTGATGCATACAGTACCAATAAAGTAGTATAAATACAGACATAATCGCATGAATTGATATAAACGCATATTTAGCAGTAACAATCGAGGAAACTCAGTAGTGTAAACAAATCAATGGACATACATATATGCAATTCATAACAGAAGTACATGAATTAAAATCGCCAATCAAAATCACAAAATCGCATGAAATGAGAAAACTCAATAAAAAATTGATAAATGTCAGGGATATGATTTAGGCATGATAGGGCATCCTTAGTTTGCGAACCCGACGCGTTTCTTGGCTTCTTGCCAGTCATCAGGGGTGGGATGCATAATTTAACTGAGGAAAACAAAAGAATATCATAAATATTGATACATGTGGAACCTCCGGCCAATAGAGAAAATCGTATCAGAAATGTCCAAATTGTCTACTTTGAATGGAAAAGCTACTTACAAAAATAGCCCAAAAGTCAAGAGGGGTCACCAGCAATGGGATCTGTTAGGGTGTGAGATATAACCGTCTCACCCGGGGTTGAGGCAGGGCGCCGACCATCCTTCCAAAGTAATTGGAGGGTGGGCCAGGAGAGACCACAGCCGACTGATTCCTGAGCCCTCAGTATATTGGTCAATGAGTTGTAAATGGGAAAATCTGCAGAAAATTGAAAAAATAGGGTGTGTCAAAGGAAGTAAAACTGGAGTAGAAAGTGTTGGATGAATGAAATGACTGAAAGAAATATGTGCTTGGTGCATGTAAAAAAGTAAATGTGTAAAAAATAGGATAATAAGGGGAAATGAAATGGATGCATGAAAGTGCACATGAAAAAGGATAAGTAAAGAAACCCATAGGGAATGTGTGAAGATAGAGGATGTCCTGCACTGGGTAAATAGGTGAGAGGATGGGAATATGTGTACTGTAAGCAGAAAAGAAGATGTATAAAAAATATATATTAATTACCCATGTGTTGAATAGTGGCTGCTTAACAGAGCGGTCATTTCCCAGTGAAGCACAGTGAGGGAGTGAACCGTCAGTCTGTCGGTCCCAGCTGATATACTCTGGCCCTGGGCGGGTCCCTGCCAGCGTCATGCATGACGTCATTGGTAGCTGAGAGATGAGAGAGCAATCACAGCTGAGAGTAACTCAGTGGATGTCTACTCATCACAGCTGTAGGCGTCAGATGGAGAAAATAACAAAACCCGGCTCACACCTTGCGGCGTCAATTGATGCCACTTGGGGGGCCATTTTGTGCATGGCGCCGATGCGTTGAGATCGGGCCCCAACCGCCCCGAAATGCATGAGGGGAGGTGGGGAGGGAGCTGAGCGCATCGCAACCCCGGACAAAGAGACTGCAAAATATCAAAACACTCCAGCCCATGTGCTGGATTTAAATCAATAAGTGGATTCCAGGGAATAAAGACCCTGGAGTTTGTACAAAATAATTCTCAATAGACTCAAGGGAACACATGTAAAAATATGTTATGTAGTCACAGACTGTTACTCTGTTGGAAAATAAGTAACGGATTTGGGATAAAGATACAAAAAAATATATATTTAAACTAAGGATAACAAAAATAATAGTGCGATTTGGTCACCGAGGGAGCGGGTGTCTTCCACCCAAATATATATATAAACAAAAGAAAGTGACCAGTCGCATGAACTAAATATCAATGGCATGCTTCCATCCCGGGTTCATATATACAAGAAAAAAAGAGAGGGGCAAGTGGGACTTTAAATGAAGCATGTCAATTGAAAGTATAATAATGAATACATGTGAGTAGGTAAAATGATTGGATTTAATTAATAGTCAAGTCCATGATTTTGATGCATACAGTACCAATAAAGTAGTATAAATACAGACATAATCGCATGAATTGATATAAACGCATATTTAGCAGTAACAATCGAGGAAACTCAGTAGTGTAAACAAATCAATGGACATACATATATGCAATTCATAACAGAAGTACATGAATTAAAATCGCCAATCAAAATCACAAAATCGCATGAAATGAGAAAACTCAATAAAAAATTGATAAATGTCAGGGATATGATTTAGGCATGATAGGGCATCCTTAGTTTGCGAACCCGACGCGTTTCTTGGCTTCTTGCCAGTCATCAGGGGTGGGATGCATAATTTAACTGAGGAAAACAAAAGAATATCATAAATATTGATACATGTGGAACCTCCGGCCAATAGAGAAAATCGTATCAGAAATGTCCAAATTGTCTACTTTGAATGGAAAAGCTACTTACAAAAATAGCCCAAAAGTCAAGAGGGGTCACCAGCAATGGGATCTGTTAGGGTGTGAGATATAACCGTCTCACCCGGGGTTGAGGCAGGGCGCCGACCATCCTTCCAAAGTAATTGGAGGGTGGGCCAGGAGAGACCACAGCCGACTGATTCCTGAGCCCTCAGTATATTGGTCAATGAGTTGTAAATGGGAAAATCTGCAGAAAATTGAAAAAATAGGGTGTGTCAAAGGAAGTAAAACTGGAGTAGAAAGTGTTGGATGAATGAAATGACTGAAAGAAATATGTGCTTGGTGCATGTAAAAAAGTAAATGTGTAAAAAATAGGATAATAAGGGGAAATGAAATGGATGCATGAAAGTGCACATGAAAAAGGATAAGTAAAGAAACCCATAGGGAATGTGTGAAGATAGAGGATGTCCTGCACTGGGTAAATAGGTGAGAGGATGGGAATATGTGTACTGTAAGCAGAAAAGAAGATGTATAAAAAATATATATTAATTACCCATGTGTTGAATAGTGGCTGCTTAACAGAGCGGTCATTTCCCAGTGAAGCACAGTGAGGGAGTGAACCGTCAGTCTGTCGGTCCCAGCTGATATACTCTGGCCCTGGGCGGGTCCCTGCCAGCGTCATGCATGACGTCATTGGTAGCTGAGAGATGAGAGAGCAATCACAGCTGAGAGTAACTCAGTGGATGTCTACTCATCACAGCTGTAGGCGTCAGATGGAGAAAATAACAAAACCCGGCTCACACCTTGCGGCGTCAATTGATGCCACTTGGGGGGCCATTTTGTGCATGGCGCCGATGCGTTGAGATCGGGCCCCAACCGCCCCGAAATGCATGAGGGGAGGTGGGGAGGGAGCTGAGCGCATCGCAACCCCGGACAAAGAGACTGCAAAATATCAAAACACTCCAGCCCATGTGCTGGATTTAAATCAATAAGTGGATTCCAGGGAATAAAGACCCTGGAGTTTGTACAAAATAATTCTCAATAGACTCAAGGGAACACATGTAAAAATATGTTATGTAGTCACAGACTGTTACTCTGTTGGAAAATAAGTAACGGATTTGGGATAAAGATACAAAAAAATATATATTTAAACTAAGGATAACAAAAATAATAGTGCGATTTGGTCACCGAGGGAGCGGGTGTCTTCCACCCAAATATATATATAAACAAAAGAAAGTGACCAGTCGCATGAACTAAATATCAATGGCATGCTTCCATCCCGGGTTCATATATACAAGAAAAAAAGAGAGGGGCAAGTGGGACTTTAAATGAAGCATGTCAATTGAAAGTATAATAATGAATACATGTGAGTAGGTAAAATGATTGGATTTAATTAATAGTCAAGTCCATGATTTTGATGCATACAGTACCAATAAAGTAGTATAAATACAGACATAATCGCATGAATTGATATAAACGCATATTTAGCAGTAACAATCGAGGAAACTCAGTAGTGTAAACAAATCAATGGACATACATATATGCAATTCATAACAGAAGTACATGAATTAAAATCGCCAATCAAAATCACAAAATCGCATGAAATGAGAAAACTCAATAAAAAATTGATAAATGTCAGGGATATGATTTAGGCATGATAGGGCATCCTTAGTTTGCGAACCCGACGCGTTTCTTGGCTTCTTGCCAGTCATCAGGGGTGGGATGCATAATTTAACTGAGGAAAACAAAAGAATATCATAAATATTGATACATGTGGAACCTCCGGCCAATAGAGAAAATCGTATCAGAAATGTCCAAATTGTCTACTTTGAATGGAAAAGCTACTTACAAAAATAGCCCAAAAGTCAAGAGGGGTCACCAGCAATGGGATCTGTTAGGGTGTGAGATATAACCGTCTCACCCGGGGTTGAGGCAGGGCGCCGACCATCCTTCCAAAGTAATTGGAGGGTGGGCCAGGAGAGACCACAGCCGACTGATTCCTGAGCCCTCAGTATATTGGTCAATGAGTTGTAAATGGGAAAATCTGCAGAAAATTGAAAAAATAGGGTGTGTCAAAGGAAGTAAAACTGGAGTAGAAAGTGTTGGATGAATGAAATGACTGAAAGAAATATGTGCTTGGTGCATGTAAAAAAGTAAATGTGTAAAAAATAGGATAATAAGGGGAAATGAAATGGATGCATGAAAGTGCACATGAAAAAGGATAAGTAAAGAAACCCATAGGGAATGTGTGAAGATAGAGGATGTCCTGCACTGGGTAAATAGGTGAGAGGATGGGAATATGTGTACTGTAAGCAGAAAAGAAGATGTATAAAAAATATATATTAATTACCCATGTGTTGAATAGTGGCTGCTTAACAGAGCGGTCATTTCCCAGTGAAGCACAGTGAGGGAGTGAACCGTCAGTCTGTCGGTCCCAGCTGATATACTCTGGCCCTGGGCGGGTCCCTGCCAGCGTCATGCATGACGTCATTGGTAGCTGAGAGATGAGAGAGCAATCACAGCTGAGAGTAACTCAGTGGATGTCTACTCATCACAGCTGTAGGCGTCAGATGGACGCCTACAGCTGTGATGAGTAGACATCCACTGAGTTACTCTCAGCTGTGATTGCTCTCTCATCTCTCAGCTACCAATGACGTCATGCATGACGCTGGCAGGGACCCGCCCAGGGCCAGAGTATATCAGCTGGGACCGACAGACTGACGGTTCACTCCCTCACTGTGCTTCACTGGGAAATGACCGCTCTGTTAAGCAGCCACTATTCAACACATGGGTAATTAATATATATTTTTTATACATCTTCTTTTCTGCTTACAGTACACATATTCCCATCCTCTCACCTATTTACCCAGTGCAGGACATCCTCTATCTTCACACATTCCCTATGGGTTTCTTTACTTATCCTTTTTCATGTGCACTTTCATGCATCCATTTCATTTCCCCTTATTATCCTATTTTTTACACATTTACTTTTTTACATGCACCAAGCACATATTTCTTTCAGTCATTTCATTCATCCAACACTTTCTACTCCAGTTTTACTTCCTTTGACACACCCTATTTTTTCAATTTTCTGCAGATTTTCCCATTTACAACTCATTGACCAATATACTGAGGGCTCAGGAATCAGTCGGCTGTGGTCTCTCCTGGCCCACCCTCCAATTACTTTGGAAGGATGGTCGGCGCCCTGCCTCAACCCCGGGTGAGACGGTTATATCTCACACCCTAACAGATCCCATTGCTGGTGACCCCTCTTGACTTTTGGGCTATTTTTGTAAGTAGCTTTTCCATTCAAAGTAGACAATTTGGACATTTCTGATACGATTTTCTCTATTGGCCGGAGGTTCCACATGTATCAATATTTATGATATTCTTTTGTTTTCCTCAGTTAAATTATGCATCCCACCCCTGATGACTGGCAAGAAGCCAAGAAACGCGTCGGGTTCGCAAACTAAGGATGCCCTATCATGCCTAAATCATATCCCTGACATTTATCAATTTTTTATTGAGTTTTCTCATTTCATGCGATTTTGTGATTTTGATTGGCGATTTTAATTCATGTACTTCTGTTATGAATTGCATATATGTATGTCCATTGATTTGTTTACACTACTGAGTTTCCTCGATTGTTACTGCTAAATATGCGTTTATATCAATTCATGCGATTATGTCTGTATTTATACTACTTTATTGGTACTGTATGCATCAAAATCATGGACTTGACTATTAATTAAATCCAATCATTTTACCTACTCACATGTATTCATTATTATACTTTCAATTGACATGCTTCATTTAAAGTCCCACTTGCCCCTCTCTTTTTTTCTTACTTTAATATAGTTGGCTAAACAAATGTTCTATAAAACTCAGTTTTGTCAATTTCGGAAATTGTTCATTGAGATTTTTTTAATGAAAAAGGAGTTTATTAAGTCACCATATAGCCAAAACATCCATACAAAAAAATCTCCTTTTTTATTGCAAAGATACAAATGTACCATATAAAAATACATATAAAGAAAATATACAAAAGAATAAAAGGATATTGAGCATTCAGTCAAGTATAGACCAATAAAAAATGCAATGGTAACCATTTTAAGTGGCATAGTTCTCATATAACAAAGATAGCAGAGATATTGCAAAGATAGCATCTAATAACCAGTTCAAAAAAAAAACCTCAAATCAAAAAAATGAGGAGAAAAGTTAAACCTCTCTTGGGGTTTGGCTTTCCAAGGAAGGATTTGCACAGGTTGTGCTATAACAAACCATACAAAATGTACCTTTTTTAAAATTAGAATATAATTGGAGATTAGAGGCGACAAAACGTGGTGTCTAGGTGGGGTTGATTTATTATTACCGAAGAGTACAAAATCTGTTGCTGTGCATGGTAGCCAATCAGCTTCTAACTTTTTAGTTTGTTCAATTAGGCTTTGATAAAAAAAAAAAAAAAAAAAAAAATGGAAGCTGATTGGTTTCTATGCAGAGCCGCACTACATTTTGCGCTCTCCAGTTTTGGTAAATCAACCACACTGTTCTTCTAGCCTTACAGGTGACCGTCAGGGTTTTGACCACATTAGATGCATATGCTGCCCACTGCTGATTACTGGATTACTCTGTGTTTTAAAGTGATTGTAAATACAGAAGTTTTTTTTATCCTAATGGATTCTATGTATTAAGATAAAAAGCCCTCTGTGGCAGCCCCCCTAATACTTACCTGAGCCCCCTCTCTATCCAGTGATGTCCATGAGTGCATCTGCCGTCCAGGACTCTTCCTCCTGATTGGCTGAGACACAGCAGTGGTCCCATTGGCTCCCTATGCTGTCAGACAGTTAGCCAATCAGGAGAGAGAGGGGGCGGGCCGAACTGCAGCTCCACATCTGAGTGGACACCGGGAGCTTTGGCTTGGGTGCCCACATAGCAAGCTGCTTCCAGTGGGGGCACTCAACAGGTGAGAGGAGCCAGGAGAACTGAAGAGGGACCTGAGAAGAGGAGAATCATGGCTGTTCTGTGCAAAACCACTGCAGAGAGCAGGTAAGTATAACATGTTTGTAAAGTCCCTTTGTTATTTTTTATATATTAAAAAAAAAAAAAAAAAAATCACGTTAAGGTTTAGAAACAGAGTTGTCTGGTGATGGGTTGTATCTTTAATATATGGTGGCAGCCACACAATGCTGTTTTTTTTAATGGATATCAGAATGGGTTTATGCAAAAAAGGAGCTGCTGAATAAGTGCTATATTTACAATGACTTGTCCAGCACTATTTGGTTGCTTGAGAATAGGTCCTCTTTATGAAGAATCGGGGAGCCACAATTGTGATCAAATTTACTTCAATCACAGATATGCTAATCTTAACTTTGGTGCAAGAATGTTGCATGGACAGTATTTGTCTATGAGACAGCAAATAAAGGCACGTTTATTATGAATTAGCAATGTTTACTATACATTTCTTATATTGAACAGCACTATAACTCAACCAGTTTTTGACACTTACTTGGGCTTCGTTCTACAGGTGTGGCTAGGAGATGGCACGTTTCCAAGCATAGTGTATAAGGCAGCCCATTCAATTCAGTGGACTGCCCTATGCTCGAGAAACGCAAAAAATAAGTTGCTTTTTTCCAAAAACACAGCACACCATCCAGTTTGGCATGTGCGAAAACGTGTTTGCAGATGCGTGGGGGTGCATGATCATTTAAAGGGGTTGTAAAGTAAATTTTTTTTTTTTTTTTAAATAACAAACATGTTATACTTACCTTCACTGTGCAGCTCGTTCTGCACAGAGTGGCCCCGAACCTGGTCTTCTGGGGTCCCTCGGCGGCTGTTTCAGCTCCTCCCCGCAAGCATTTACCACCTTAATGCGAGCTCCCTCGCACGGTGGTGAGTGCTTGCGGGCGCGCTCCCGTGATACAGCCGGCGGCTATAGCCGCTCGCTGTATCACTCGGCCCCGCCCCCCGGCTCGCCGCGTCATCGGATGTGATTGACAGCAGCGCGAGCCAATGGCTGCGCTGCTTTCAATCCATCCACTGCAGCCAATCAGCGACCAGGCTGAGCTGCGATGACGAGGACGAGCAGCGAAGATTCGAGGCGTCAGGTAAGTAAAACGGGGGGGCTGGGGGCGGCGGTACTGTCAAAAGTTTTTTCACCTTAATGCATAGAATGCATTAAGGTGCAAAAATTTTTACCTTTACAACCCCTTTAACCACTTCAGCCCCGGAAGGTTTTACCCCCTTCCTGACCAGAGCACTTTTTACAATTCGGCACTGCGTCGCTTTAACTGCTAATTGCGCGGTCATGCAATGCTGTACCCAAACGAAATTTGCGTCCTTTTCTTCCCACAAATAGAGCTTTCTTTTGATAGTATTTGATCACCTCTGCCGTTTTTATTTTTTGCGCTATACACGGAAAAAGACCGAAAATTTTGAAAAAAAATGATATTTTCTACTTTTTGTTCTAAAAAAAAATCCAATAAACTCAATTTTAGTCATACATTTAGGCCAAAATGTATTCGGCCACATGTCTTTGGTAGAAAAAATGTCAATAAGTGTATATTTATTGGTTTGCGCAAAAGTTATAACGTCTACAAACTAGGGTACATTTTCTGGAATTTACACAGCCTTTAATTTATGACTGCCTATGTCGTTTCTTGAGGTGCTAAAATGGCAGGGCAGTACAAAACCCCCACAAATGACCCCATTTTGGAAAGTAGACACCCCAAGGAATTTGCTGAGAGGCATGTTGAGCCCATTGAATATTCATTTTTTTTGTCCCAAGTGATTGAACAATGACAAAAAAAAAAAAAAAAAAAATTACAAAAAGTTGTCACTAAATGATATATTGCTCACACAGGCCATGGGCATATGTGGAATTGCACCCCAAAATACATTTAGCTGCTTCTCCTGAGTATGGGGATACCACATGTGTGGGACTTTTTGGGAGCCTAGCCGCGTACGGGACCCCGAAAACCAATCACTGCCTTCAGGATTTCTAAGGGCGTACATTTTTGATTTTACTCCTCACTACCTATCACAGTTTTGAAGGCCATAAAATGCCCAGATGACATAAACCCCCCCCAAATGACCCCATTTTGGAAAGTAGACACCCCAAGCTATTTGCTTTGAGGCATGTTGAGTCCATGGAATGTTTTATATTTTGACACAAGTTGTGGGAAAGTGACAAATTTTTTTTTTTTTTTTTTTTTTTTGCACAAAGTTGTCACTAAATGATATATTGCTCACACAGGCCATGGGCATATGTGGAATTGCACCCCAAAATACATTTAGCTGCTTCTCCTGAGTATGGGGATACCACATGTGTGGGACTTTTTGGGAGCCTAGCCGCGTACGGGACCCCGAAAACCAATCACTGCCTTCAGGATTTCTAAGGGCGTACATTTTTGATTTTACTCCTCACTGCCTATCACAGTTTCGGAGGCCATGGAATGCCCAGGTGGCACAAACCCCCCCCCCCCAAATGACCCCATTTTGGAAAGTAGACACCCCAAGCTATTTGCTGAGAGGCATGGTGAGTATTTTGCAGCTCTCATTTGTTTTTGAAAATAAAGAAAGACGAGAAAAAAAAATTTTTTTTTTCAATTTTCAAAACTTTGTGACAAAAAGTGAGGTCTGCAAAATACTCACTATACCTCTCATCAAATAGCTTGGGGTGTCTACTTTCCAAAATGGGGTCATTTGGGGGGTTTTTTTGCCACCTGGGCATTCCATGGCCTCCGAAACTGTCATAGGCAGTGAAGAGTGAAATCAAAAATTTACGGCCTTAGAAAGCCTGAAGGCGGTGCTTGGTTTTCGGGGTCCCGTACGCGGCTAGGCTCCCAAAAAGTCCCACACATGTGGTATCCCCGTACTCAGGAGAAGCAACAGAATGTATTTTGGGGTGTAATTTCACATATTCCCATGGCATGTTTGAGCAATATATCATTTAGTGACAACTTTGCGCAAAAAAAAATAAAAAAAATAAAAAATTGTCTCTTTCCCGCAACTTGTGTCACAATATAAATTATTCCATGGACTCAACATGACTCTCAGCAAATAGCTTGGGGTGTCTACTTTCCAAAATGGGGTCATTTGGGGGGGTTTTGAACTGTCCTGGCATTTTATGCACAACATCTAGAAGCTTATGTCACACATCACCAACTCTTCTAACCACTTGAAGACAAAGCCCTTTCTGACACTTATTGTTTACATAAAAAAATAATTTTATTTTGCAAGAAAATTACTTTGAACCCCCAAACATTATATATTTTTTTTTAAAGCAAATGCCCTACAGATTAAAATGGTGGGTGTTTCATTTTTTTTTTTCACACAGTATTTGCGCAGCGATTTTTCAAACGCATTTTTTGGGGAAAAAACACACTTTTTTACATTTTAATGCACTAAAACACACTATATTGCCCAAATGTTTGATGAAATAAAAAAGATGATCTTAGGCCGAGTACATGGATACCAAACATGACATGCTTTAAAATTGCGCACAAACGTGCAGTGGCGACAAACTAAATACATTTTTAAAAGCCTTTAAAAGCCTTTACAGGTTACCACTTTAGATTTACAGAGGAGGTCTACTGCTAAACTTACTGCCCTCGATCTGACCTTCGCGGCGATACCTCACATGCATGGTGCAATTGCTGTTTACATTTGACGCCAGACCGATGCTTGCGTTCGCCTTAGCGCGAGAGCAGGGGGGACAGGGGTGCTTTTTTTTTTTTTTTTTTTTCTTTATTATTATTATTTTTTTATCTTATTTTTAAACTGTTCCTTTCATTTTTTTTTTTTTTTTAATCATTTTTATTGTTATCTCAGGGAATGTAAATATCCCCTATCATAGCAATAGGTAGTGACAGGTACTCTTTTTTGCAAAAATTGGGGTCTATTAGACCCTAGATTTCTCCTCTGCCCTCAAAGCATCTGACCACACCAAGATCGGTGTGATAAAATGCTTTCCCAATTTCACAATGGCGCTGTTTACATCCGGCGAAATCTAAGTCATAAAATGCTCGTAGCTTCCGGTTTCTTAGGCCATAGAGATGTTTGGAGCCACTCTGGTCTCTGATCAGCTCTATGGTCAGCTGGCTGAATCACCGGCTGCATTTTCAGGTTCCCTGTTGAGACAGGAGAGCCAGAGAAAAACACGGAAGACGTTGGGGGGGAGGGGCATTCCCTCCCACTGCTTGTAAAAGCAGTCTAGAGGCTAATTAGCCGCTAGGATTGCTTTTACATGAAAGCCGACCGCTGGCTGAAAAGAATGATACCAAGATGATACCTAAACCTGCAGGCATCATTCTGGTATAACCACTCAAAGTCGTGAATGGCGTACCTGAAGACAAAAAAATGGTTAACAATAAAGCACAGTAAACGGTAAGGTATAAAAAATTGCATACCTGAAAAGCAAACATGATAAAACATAATAACAATAAAACATTGCAGAATAGAATACAGTAAAAAAGAACAGAACAATAGAGAGAGAGAATAGAGAGAGAAAGAACAATAAAACGACAACTATTTTTTTTTTTATTTTATATTTTTGTATGTGTGTGTTTTTTTTTTTTTTTTTTTTTTTTTTTTTTTTTTTTTACACTTTTTTTTGTAACTAACTTTTATAACTGTAACCGGTTCCAGGTTCGGGTCTCTCAAAATGCGATGGCATCTTGGGAGACCCTGTGAAAGTGTGCCTAGTCTGTGCAATGCTGTACCCTACGCTAATACTCAACTAGTGAATGGTAGCGTTCAAAATATTCACCAATGCAAAGACCAGGATTGTCAGGACAGGAGGGACAATAATAGCGGGTGTCACGCCTATATCCGCGCTTGCTGCAGACACAACATCTTTTTTGGGGGGGTTCGTTGGGTAGGGGTACTCGGGAGGACATAAAGAAAATGCCTCTCATGCAGCCGACTGCATTTGGTTGGGGATGTGAATGGGGGAAGTACGGGCGCTGCAGAAGCGGTGGGTTCCCAATTAGGATTGGCGAATGCAGCAGGAAGGGCACTATGGGCACGATGGGCCTGTGTTTGTCTTCTTGGTGGCAGCGGGACACTACTTGTGCTTGCCACCTCACCAGCTTGAACTGCACTTATGGGACTCGCCACGTCACCAAGTGTTACTGCAGTGCTGGTTTGACTACGACTGGGGTGTACTAGGCCGCTGGTGCTTGCCAGTTCACCAAAACGCTACCAAAAAAACTGTTAGCGATCGCAAGGATCAGGCCTGACTCTGCGAACGCTGCAGTTATGCGTTTAGTGTTTTGTAAGTGTCAGTGATCGATACTGCACTTGGGTGGGCTGGGCTGGGCCGGGCGGAGGGGCAAAACGCAGGTGCTAGCAGGTATCTGGGCTGATCCCGCTAACACTGCGTTTGTGGGAACCCTAAACTGCTGGGGACGCTAGTATAGATCTGATCAGATCAGATATTGATCCGATCAGATACTATACCACTAAGGGAGGTGTATGCTGCGTGCGTGGGTGTTAGCGGTACTGGCGCTAATCTGACGCTGCCTGGGGCTGGTGCTTGCCAGTTCACCAAAACGCTACCAAAAAAACTGTTAGCGATCGCAGGGATCAGGCCTGACTATGCGAACGCTGCAGTTATGCGTTTAGTGTTTTGTAAGTGACAGTGATCGATCAATACTGCACTTGGGTGGGCCGGGCAGAGGGGCAAAACGCAGGTGCTAGCGGGTATCTGGGCTGATCCCGCTAACACTGCGTTTTCGGGAACCCTAAACTGCTGGGGACGCTAGTATAGATCTGATTGGATCAGATATTGATCCGTACAGATACTATACCACTAAGGGAGGCGTATGCTGCGTGCGTGGGTGTTAGCGGTACTGGCGCTAATCTGACGCTGCCTGGGGCGACGCAAATCACCGCCAGGCGATCAGGGGGCTAAACCTTTATTCGGTAATAAACGGCGGGTGCCCTGACACTATAAAAAATAAACGAACTAACCAGCGTCACTCGTAACAGTTATACGGTGATCAGTGGTGAAAGGGTTAACTAGGGGGCAATCAAGGGGTTAAAACCTTTATTAGATAGTATATGGGGGTCCATGTCGCTATAAAACGCTGACGGCGAACCTAAATATTTACGTCCCTAACTAGCGTCACCAGCGACACTAATACAGCGATCAGAAAAATGATCGCTTAGTGACACTGGTGACAGGGGGTGATTAGGGGTTAAAACTTTATTAGGGGGGGTTAGGGGGGTATCCTAGACCTAAAGGGGGGTAATACTCACTGCCCTAACACTGTAACTGTCACAAACTGACACTATGCAGTAATCAGAAAAAAAAAAAAAAAAAAAATACTGCTAATGTCAGTTTGTGACAGGGGGGGGGGTGATTGGGGGTGTAAAGTATGCCTGGCATGTTCTACTGTGTTGTGTGTAGTGTTGTGCACTTACATGTCTTCTCTCCTCGGCGCTGGACGGAAACTGCCAGACCGAGGAGAGATGACATCACATCCTCTGCCTGTGTGAAACTACACACAGGCAGAGGAGGATTCCCATTGGCTGGGAGCGATCGCGAGGGGGGGGCCACGATCGGATGGTCTCCCCCTCGCCTCCCGACGCTCCCAGTCAGATGCCGACCGCCGATGGCACCGGTACGTGATTCTGCCTGCCCGTGCCATTCTGCCGACGTATATATACGTTAGGCGGTCGGCAAGTGGTTAATGGTACTGCTGCGCGAGGGTGCATTAACATTTAACCACTTCCTGCCTGGCCTATAGCAAAATGACGGCCGGGCAGTGGTTCCGTTATCCTGACTAGACGTCATATGACTTCTTTCAGTATAGTAGCCGGTGCGAGCCCGTGATGGCGCTCAGCGCGGCAATCGATGGTGCGGCGTGTCGGTCTGACACACCGCCGCACCAATATTGGTGAAGTCTGTGACGGAGACTCTACCACGTGATCCGCTGTGTCCAACCACAGCTAATCAAGGTGTAAATGGGAAGAGCTGTGTATCGGCTTTTCCTCACTCGCGTCTGACAAACGCAAATAGAGGAGAGCCGATTGCTTGCTATCCTGACAGGGGGGGTCTGCGATTATTATCAGCGAAGCCCCCCCCCCAGGGTGCCCACCTAGGACCACCAGGGATGACCACCAGGTATTCCACCCATGGCCACCAGGATGCCAATCTGTGCCAATCAGTGCCCACCAGTAATGCCTGCCAGTGCCTCCTTTACAGTGATGCCAATCAGTTCCGCCTCATTAGTGCCGCCTTGTCAGTGCAGCCTCATCAATGCCTATCGGTGAAGGAGATAACTTACTACTTTACAAAATTTTATAACAAACGAAGAAAAAAACTTTTTTTTTATTTAGCAAAAAATAAAAACCCCAGAAGTGATCAAATACCACCAAAAGAAAGCTCTATTTGTGGGAACAAAATGATAAAAATTTAGTTTGGGTACAGTGTTGCATGACCGCGCAATTGTCATTTAACCACATCAGCCCCGGAAGATTTGGCTGCTCAATGACCAGGCCAAACAAAATTGACATCGTTTTTTTTTTTTTTTTCCCACAAATGGAGCTTTCTTTTTGTGGTATTTGATCATCTCTGCGGTTTTTATTTTTTGCGCTATAAACAAAAAAACAGCAGCCATTAAAAAAAAAAAAAAAAAAAAAAAAAATACAATATTTTGTACTTTTAGCTATAATAAATATCCCCAATTTTTTTTTTCCTCAGTTTAGGCCGATTATGTATTCTTCTACATATTTTTGGTAATAAAAATCACAATAAGCGTATATTGATTGGTTTGTGCAAAAGTTATAGCATCTACAAAATAGGAGATAGATTTATGGCATTTTTATTATTCTTTTTCTATTTCTTTCTTTTTACTAGTAATGACGGTGATCAGCAATTTTTATAGGGACTGTGACATGGCAGACACCATTTTTGGGACCATTGACAATTATACAGCGATCAGTGCTATAAAAATGCACTGATTACTGTGTAAATGTTACTGGGAGGGAAGGGGTAACTGTGTTCTCTAGTGTGTGTTCTAACTGTAGGGGGATGGGAGTGACTGGAGAAAATGACAGATCATAGTTCCTAGCTAGTAGGAACTCACGATCTGCCTCTTCTCTCAGAACAGGGATTTTGTGTGTGTGTGTGTGTGTGTATATGTATGTATGTATATGTATACGTATATATGTGTGTGTGTGTGTGTGTGTGTATGTATATGTGTATATATATATATATATATATATATATATATATATATATATATATATATATATATTATACACATACACACGTCCCTGTTCTGCCTCTCGTGCCCACCATCGCGCATTGGCACCCTCGCAGTGCAACACGCACACCTGCTATCCCGCTTGAAGGGACCGTCGTGCAGCTATGAAGGTTTGCGGGATCGTGACAAACTGCCGCAGTATAATGACAGCGGCTGGTTGGCAAGCGGTTAAAAAGCGACAACACTGAAAGCTGAAAATTGGCTTGGGCGGGAAGGGGGAAAGTGCCTGGTATTGAAGTGGTTAATAATACTGCTGCACATCTGCTGAATGGCAGCGCAATTCTCTGCTTTAATTGTCAGGAGGATGACACTTTTTTTTCTTTGCACAGCCATGATTTTATTATTTTATCTTGTATTTGCCTTGTACTAGGGAGAAGAGAGACAAGGTACTATTGAAAGGTCTTCGTTTTGGATAGTGGTCCATTTAAGCAGCCTTTTGACTTAAAATGTATGTTCCATGCATAATTTATGTTCATAAGACATTGTGCCAGGCTGCCCTGACGTAACTTCTTGCTGCTTTTAAATGCCGAGTGTTTGTAGACTGCTTAGCAACTTGGTGTGAATGGCAGGATATGAGATGTGGGCTCCTCCTAGCCTTCCAACAGACAAATACACAATTCTGAGACCGGATGCAAGTGTTCCTCAAATCCCTGAGAAAGTCCTTCACAGGGATGGAGAAACGTTATTTATATGACTTCTTGTGTATTGGTTATATTAGGTGGGATATACATAACAGGGCAGCATATAGAGCTATATTTTTGTCCAGGGACATTCAGAAAACAAAAATCTCTGCAACTAAATGGATTTTACTAGTTGGGCAGTTGGCTGCATAGAAAGCACGCCAACATAAATATCAGATCAAAGTTGGATATCTGGGATCTTGTCCTGTACATGCAGCCTTACCTAGAACTCATTGCTTGTAGCTCTAATCACAACTATAACATTGTTACCTGCAATTCTGCTTTTTTTCCCCCCATCTTATTACAGTTCACTGCTATTTTACATGAGACGGCCATGTTGCAAGAAAGAGCTGCTGTCTTATCGACTGATTAGTAATGTCATGTTGGAGAAACTTGTGGTACAACAGACTAATGTTGGAATGATTTACATGACTGATGAAGACTACTCTCGAGTTGTAGAACACTTTTGGAGACTGCTACCCTATTTTTATAAACTTCACATGGGCTCAAGGCAGTTATGTCTGTGTGTGCTCTGCTCTTAAAGTGGTTGTAACCCAAAAAAAAAACTGCTCCTGTCCCTTTAAGTCATGCAATATAGCATAGTGCTTTTGCCATGTCAATTGTCCCTTTCCATGTTGTACAATACCCGGTTGATCCTGCCTGTTCCTGTCTTTCACTGGTTAGGCTTAAAAATAGCTACTACTACAGAAGAGTTTTGTGTTCTGCCTGTAGAAGCAGGTCAATGTTGTTCTATTTGTCCATGCACATTAAGACGTTAAGAGGCATATTTTGAGCTCAACATTTAGAGGCAGGAGAAAAAAACCTCCTGATTTGCACTTTTGGGGCTTTCTGGCAGAAAAAAGACAAAACTCTCCTAAACTATGTACAAAAACGCTGTGAGCGTGGTTTTTTTTTTTTTTTTTTTTTTTTTCTGCCAGGGGGAACTGGCATTTTTTTAAGCCCAGTGTGCATGGAGCCTAAAACTGACCATGTTTATCATGGCTGCTGATCTCTGATAGCATGGTCAGATTATGTGCCTCTGTGATCCAGCTATCTCCTCGGCGTCTCGGCATCTGCCCCTCTCCCCCTCCCCCCTCCCCCCCTCCCTCTCTCCCTGTCCGTTCCCTAGTTTGTGTGAGAGCCAATCTCCTCCCCGCCCCGCCACTCTCCTCTCATGCCTGTGTAATTATAATGCCTGCAGCTGCCCCAGTACTTGTAAAATAAAGAAACCTGTATTTGATCCTCTCTTTTAGGTCCCTGTTCAGTACAATGTGTGTTTTCCTAAAAGTATACGTCTAAATACGTTCTTTGCAGAGCCCTGCTGTGCAGTCATGTGACCTCCCTCTGCTGGTTTGCATTCATCATAGGGGAATCTCAGCCCCTCCCACTGTACTCACTCGGGAAGGAAAGCAGAGCGAGGTCACATGACTGCACAGCAGAGCTTTGCAAAGAAGGTATATGGCATTATAATTTTAGGCAAACACCCACCCTGTACTGAACAGCGACCTAAAAAAAGAGGATCAAAGTAATTTATACATGTGACTTTACAACCACTTTAAGTCTGCAACAGTATTGCAAAACCCATAAAAACCAAGGGCTCGCTATTTGACACTACCTGTTGGTCACCGAGACTACCGATCATAGTGATGGGTCAGTAAGCGGGTATTGGAAATTTGAGGGTGTTGGCCAAACATCAATATTTCCAGGATGTGTAAAAAAACAATTTGGAGATTACAGCTCCCAGGGGTGGAGAAATAGCAATGACTGTTGCACAGTGCCAACATTCAAATATCGAAATATAGAGAAAAGGAGGGTTCCCCTTGGAGTAGGACTTGTATAGAGTCACAAAATAGTATAGTAAAAGTCAAAGTTTATTGAAAATACATAAGTAAAAACATGAATCATGGAGTATACATGTCAACCATAAATGATACTGCAAGTAGTAGAGGTAGACGGTAGTACAATTGATCCTTCCACTGACGCGTTTCGAAGTCTACAAGAGACACTCCTTCCTCAGGGATAACTAGGATACAATAGCTCTATGAAATAACAGCTCCCAGGGGTTGTAGGGTTCCCACGGTGCTATTGTAAACCTCTACAGGTATATGTACCCCAAGGTGCCTACCCTTTTTATGAATATGATGAGTAGACCTTTTTAAATGACCGGCTTAGGTAAGTAGTAATGAAGCCCTGATGTCAGATGTGCCTTCAATGGCATTATACCACAGCCTGACCTGTATCCTTATTTATATAACTTAGCCCAATGAATACATAATCTTGTAGGTAACCCACAGGTCTATTGCCTGCTGCAGACTGTTTTCCAATTCAGCTGTAACCTTTTTAGATGCTGACTTTTGGTCAGCCCTAGTTTTAGATTTTTGTGTCTGAGTGTAGCTGTATATATGTCCATAAATAAGTAGAATATAAATGTAATCACCATCTGAAATTGAGAAACACTTTTAGTTGAGCAACTTAAGTGTCAGGTAGCCAGTAAACCTAAAAAAATAACAGCTGGTGTCCAAAGGATCTTATGCTTCTGTCCCTTTTATTTATTTATTTATTTTTATTTTTTTACTGGCTCAAGATGACTATCTGCATCTGGTACACAATCCAAAATTGTACACTCCTCAACTGACCTTCATAGTAAATAGTATTTACCTCCCAAGTTTGTCAGGTCAGATATTTGTATGTTCTTACTAGACTGGTTAGATAAACATTAGATACAAATGGTCTGATAATAGAAATGGAGGTTATTGGTGGCCCTAAGAAATGTATAACCTTTCTCAAGGTTTACAACTGCTGAAAAACAAAAAAAAGCTTGCAATACAATTCTATAAAAAAAAATGGACTATCACCGGAAAGATTTAATATTGATAAGCTTATTTTTGTTTGCAGTCCCACTGACAAGCATGTCCTCAAGCCTAGTACACACTACTATATTTTTTATTTATTTTTTTTCAAGCCACCGGGCTGCAAGGTGGATGGCAGTTTGTTTGAGCTCTCTGAACTCCAGGTCTCTAGTTTCAGTAATCGTTCTTAAATGAATCAAGGGATTGACCAATCGGATCCATTTGACACAGGCTTTATATTAGGGCTGCAACTAATGATTATTTCCATATTCGATTAGTTGGCCGATTATGGTTTCGATTAATCGGATGCATTTTTTTTATGCTTTTATTTTTTTTGGCCAATTTGTTGTTGGGCAGATTAAAAAACACAAATCGCTGCAAAAATGGACTACATGCTTTTCTGCAGCTTCTCCATTGAAGTCTATTGAACCAAAAAAGCACAGTTTTGCGTTTGAAAAAAGTCCATGACTTTTTCCAAATACACAGCAGCTGAAAAAAGCGTGAATGTGTCCCATAAGAAACCATGTTAAATGAACTGTAGTGCATTTCTGCAAAAAGCACCAAATAAAGCATAGCTGCGAACCAGGCCTAAGACGTTTAGTAGCAGCAGCATGCTTTGATAAATATAAGGCACAATAATGGTAAAAGTTTACTTTAAATGTAATTGGAATGCCTTATATTACCTCCAGTCTATCAGCCCCCACCTTCACTGGGTTCAGATGCTGATCTTCCCTGCACACAGTCTTTAAAGTTATTTATATATATATATATATATATATATATATATATATATATATATATATACATACACATACACATTTTTTTTACAAACATGTTATACTTACCTGCTCTGTGTAATATTTTTGCATAGAGCAGCCCTGATTCTCCTCTTCTGGGGTCCCCCACCGACGCTTCTGGCTCCTCCTGCCTTCAGAGTGCCCCAATAGCAAGCCACAAAGTATAGCATATAGAGTGTCCCTATAGCAAGGTAAAAACCTTCTGCCTTTAGAACCACTCGCTTCCTGCCCAGGACTACATGTCCCATGAGGCATTGCTCCTCAGATATTCACAAGTTCTCAGGCACTTGCTGACCTGTATGGATGATGTACTGAGCTGTATGCAGACCAACTAATTGGCTGGCCGATTTAATCGATTATGAAAATGGTTGACAACTATTCTCATAATCTATTAGTTGTCAATTAATCGATTAGTTGTTTCGGCCCTACTTTTATATGCTTAGATAAATGGTACCCGAGCCTCGCAAAGAAGACTCAAGATCCTGTGAGGTTTTGCCTGTAATGCAGCCTCTGGTCGCTGGACCCTGAGAAGTGGAATCCTGGACACCACAGCGCTAAGGCATTCCTGCAGGGTGCTGTACAGGTCCAAGGGAGTCAACCCTCAACATGAAAAGGGTACTCAGTCCTTGAAGGTCCTCAAGTGACAGAAACCTGCCATGATGGGTGAAGTTTTTTATCTCTTAGTTTCTAAGCTGCCCTGCGCCTGGATGGGTAAATAAAACCCCTTTACTATTATTGTGGGGTGTCCCAGTGATTGTAACAATCAGTCAAGCCAGCTAGAGGCTGGACACCTATGTACGGTGACCATACGAGGGAGTTTTGGGCTAGCTGTGGGTGCTTGCAAAGTACCTTTTTTTTTTTTTTTTTTTTCCTCTTGTGTCAGGTTGTTTCTTACCTGTATGATGGCGCACGATGGTGTGCAATTTCGCCTTGGTTCACCATGGCGCATGTGCATTCACAAGAGTGCCGCTGTGTTCAGCAGTTCTTTGGCGGCCATGGCGCACGTGCATTTGCAAAAGTGCCGCTGGACTTAGCAGTTGTTTGGCGGCCATGGAGCACGCGGCTTTGCCGCACATGCGCAGTAGCCTTTATCTGGGCGCACGAGGATTCACGTCATGCACGAGGATTCGCGCCATACGTGAATACAATCACACCCATTCGGCGGGACCACGCACGTGTGTGCGCACGCATGCACAGAACGTTCCGGCTCACACCCAGCTTATTTAAGCTGTGTAGTCCAAGCATTCTGTGCTTCCAGAAGGCAGCTGTGGGACACACACTTGCAGCGGTTCATTCTTTCCTTACCGGGTCACGTGAGTCACCAAGTGTTGCTTGGCAGGCTAAAGGTGCTTAGCAGGATTGTTACATAGGGGCTTGGGAGCCCTATTAAAGGGTCTCCCTTCTGAGGTGTTTTAATACTACACGCAAGTACTCTTTTTGTGGCGGGTAAATGTCTTAAAAAAAAAAAAAAAAAAAAGAGTAGCGGGACTAACACTATAGGTAAGGGCACACCGATGTAGTCAGTAGTTCCTGATGAACCTAGTCGTATCCTTATTGTTGTATCCCCTAAAAAGACCAGAGGCTTCTGGGCAATCTGAGCCACTGCGCCTATCTGGTATTGTGCCTACAGTCACAATACACTGCTGCTTCACCTTTATCAATAAGAACTGTCCTCGGCCCTAGCCGGGTTTGAGCACAGGATTGCTGGCATGATTGCCTCCATTCCACAGGGTAGCAGGAAGTGTGACAGATCCCCCTCCCTGGAGCCTCCTAGTCTGGAGCATGAATTGGTTGAGGATGGGGAAAAGCTTAAAGCTCAGAACTCTGTGGAGGGCCCGGCAGATGAGGCTGATTCCGAGCAATCTGGACAAGAAGATATTCAGTTGATGTCTGCCTCAGTTGCACAGGCTTTTGATCCTGACTCTGACCGAAATGGTTTGTTCTGCCTTTTAAGTTGCCTCTTGCAGAGGTGACTGAGCCCCCCTGGTCCTCTTTGGGATCCCTGAGGCCTCTTCAGGCCACACAGGCTTTCCCTCTACACCCCCTGTTGGAACAGGCGGTGTATACTGATTGGGAACATCCTGACAGGATTTTTGTTCCTCCTAAAGAGGTTTTCCCTTTTTATAACCCATGGATGAAAAGTTCATTAAAAAATGGAGCATGCCAGCAGTAGATGCAGCAGTCTCATCTCTTAAACAAGAACTTAACTTGTCCGGTAGATAACGCACAGGGTTTGAAAGACCCTGTTGACAAGAAATTGGAGTCATTATTAAAGGCTTCCTTTTCTTTGGCCAGTTCAGCTATGTAGCCAGCTGTTGCAGCAATTGGTATCTGCCAGTCCGTAAAGGATCAGGTCAAACGGCCTGATGGGCCTAACCAGGAGGATGATCTGCTTGAAAATAAGACAGATATTTATAGAGTGCTGTGTTTTGATATTGACACCTTAAAGGATTCAATACAGCAGGTTTCTCATTTGGCTCTCTTGTCTGTACATATGCGCAGACTCTTATGGCTTTTAGAACTGGTCAGCCGAGCTTCCTTGTAAAAAGTTATTGGCAGGTTTCCCTTTTCATGGGGAACGTTTATTTGGTGATCATTTGGAGAAATATATCCAAAAAGATCTCCGGAGGGAAGAGTTTTCTACTTCATGTGAAGAAAAGCACCAGACGTTCCTCGTTTAAAACCTCAGGGACTGCTTCCTCCAATGTCTCAGCGTCAATGCGGCCCTGCCGCCAATAGGGTGCTAGGGCCAGGGGCAAGCCGCAGGGCTAGAAGAAGCCCTGGGTTCAAGATTTTTCTAAACCCAGCACCACATTTGGAGAACCATAATTCGGGACGAGTGGGTCACCTCAATTATATCTCGCGGTTACAAGCTAGAGTTGTGGGGGGTTCCCACTCAGAGGTTTTTAAGATCCAGCGTTACCTCGAATCCTCCAAAAAGAAACTTATTGCTTCAGGCACTACACCATCTAGTAAATCAAGAAGTGATTGTAGAGGTTCCGGTATCCGAAAAGGGCACAGGGTTTTACTCAAACCTGTTTACGGTTCAGAAACCAAACTGGGACACGAGGCCCATTTTGAACCTAAAATCCCTGAACAAGTATCTACTGATACAGTCCTTTTGGATGGAGTCTGTTCGCTCAGTAGTAGCCTCACTCCAGTGGGGCTTTCTAGTCTCCATCGATATAAAAGAAGCGTATTTACACATGCCTATCTTTCAGCCTCATAAGAGGTTCCTACGTTTTGCAGTAGAGGAAGTTAATTTTCAGTTTGTGGCTCTACACTTCGGGCTGGCTACAGCTCCCCGGGTGTTCACAAAGGTCCTAGCACCAGTACTGGGTCTTTGAAGGGCCTAAGGGATCTTGGTGTTTGGGTATCTGGACAACTTTCTGCTCAGAGATCACTCATTACAGGCTCTAGAACAGAGCATAATATGCACAGTGCAGTGTTTGAAAAGCTTCAGCTGGATCATAAATGCCAAAGTTAGCCTTGAAACCAGCACAAAGTCTAAAGTATTTAGGTCTGATCCTAGATAGGGTTTAAGCAAGAATTTTCTTGCCACCCGTAAGGATCTGTGCCCTGAAGGTTCAGGTGCGTCAGATAAGGGGCAACAGACAACCCTCCATTCGGCTCTGTATGAGTCTTATAGGGAGGATGGTATCCTCCTTCGAGGCAGTGCCCTATGCCCAGTTCCATTCCAGACCTCTACAACAAGACATCTTGTTGGCCTGGAACAGAAGAGGAAAAGCCCTGGGTCCAATGTGCTTATCTCCTCGGTCAGGCTTAAGCCTAAACTGGTGGTTGCAGGATCAGAACCTGCGAAAGGGAAAATCCTTTCTACCGGTAACTTGGAGAATAGTGACTACAGATGGCAGTCTCTCAGGCTGGGGAGCAACCCTAGAAGGGCTCACAGCTCGGAGGAAATGGTCAGGGACAGAACAGATCCTGCCCATCAACATCCTGGAATAACGGGCAGTACGTCTGGCCATATGGTTCTGGACAGTGGAGCTTCAGGACTGCCCTATTAGGGTTCAGTCCGACAATGCCACTGCAGTGGCCTATATAAAACACCAAGGCAGTACCAGGAGTCGTTCAGCTCTGAAGGAGGTGACCCATGCACTAGCCTGGGCAGAGGGACATGTGCCGATTTTTATATCGGCAGTCCATATCCCGGGAGTAGACAACTGGAAGGCAGATTATCTCAGCCGCCAGCAGATCTGCCTGGGGGAATGGTCCCTACACCCAGGGGTGTTCCAGGAAATTTGCCAGCTTTGGGGATGGCTCTGGTTCCCGGAGATTGTAAAACTGACAATAGACTGGCCATGGATGCTTCCACATCGCCCCGATCTACTGTCTCAAGGTTCTATATTCCACCCCAATTTACAGTCTCTAAATTTGACGCCATGGCTATTGAAGCCAGGGTGTTAAAGGACCGTGGCATCTTGGGATCAGCAGTGTCTACCCTAGTGATTGCTAGAAAAGCTGTCGCTAGGAAATTTTATCATAAGGTCTGGAAGACTTATATTGGTGTGAAGCCAGAAAATGGCATCCTTGGAAATACGTGATTGGGAGAATTCTCTCTTTTCTACAGTCAGCTGTGGAAATCAACTTGAGTACAATCAGAGGTCAAGTTTTGGCCCCATCCGTATTCTTCCAAAGACCTTTAGCCTCCCATTCACTGATCCGAACCCTTATGCAGGGGGCAACTCATTTGCTCCCCCCGCCCATTAGATCACCTATGTGTCCTTGGGACTTGAACTTTATGCTGTCTGTGTTACAGAAACAACCATTTGAACCTATCAAGGAAATTCCATTAGACTTGCTGTCATGCAAGCTAGCCTTCCTGATGGCTATCACCGCGGCTAGAAGGGTGTCGGAGTTGGCGGCCCTTTCATGCAGGGAAATGTACTTGATCCTTTACCACGACAGCGTAGTGTTATGACCTGTTCCATCCTTTTTGCCAAAAGTGGTGTAGGCCTTTAATTTAAATCAGGACAATATTTTGCCTTCTTTTTCCTCTCAGCCTAGTTCGGCGGAAGAGAGATGACTGCATTCTTTGGACGTTTTCTGGGCAGTCAAGGTTTATTTGTCTAGATCTGCGGAGATCTGAGGATCAGACTCCTTTTTTGTTTTACCAAAAGGACCCAAGAAAGGACCCAAGAAAGGGCAAACAGCTTCCAAAGCTTCCCTTGCCAATTGGGTCCGTCAGTTGGTCATTCAGGCCTACGGTCTGAAACGTAAAGCTCCTCCCTTAAGGATGAGAGCTCATTCTACCAGGGGTGTAGGAACCTCCTGGGCTTTTCGCCATCAGGTATCTGTGGCTCAGATTTGTAAGGCTGCTACCTGGTCTTCAGTGCATACATTCACAAAGTTTTATCAAGTTAATGTTCAAGCAGCCGAGGATTTGGCTTTCGGCCACAGTGTACTGCGGGCTGCCGTATAAGTTCTGATGGCTATTGTTTGGCAGGGTGTCTCCCTCTCCTCAAGGCTATTGCTCTGGACGTCTAAGTAGGTAATGAATTTTAGCCTGACTCTGTGTCCCATGATATACCCAAAGGAAACGATTTTACAGGTATGCATGTCGAAAAAATCCTATTATCTTTTTGGATTCTTCAATCAACACTTCCGTCAACTCAACTCCTTTACCGTTTTCTAATACCATAATAGAAGCCATGCATCTGGATCTTTGCAACCTCGATAAAGCCCTGGGAGCCATACCAGTGCTTTGAGCACAGGCACCCACCTCGACATTTTGTGTAACATATAGTCAGCCACACGGTGCTATACAGATTCAGGACCGTGCTCCAAGCATATGACACCTTTGCCGGTATGGTCACCATTATGAGCAAAGCCTATACTTTTATATAGGGTCCAGCGTTGTGGACTGGCAGGACCGGGTCAGCCCCCCCCCCCCCACCCAAATCACTGTAAAAACAAGGGGTATGTTTGAAATGTGTACACTGTACAGTGTAAACTTTCAAACTGCGCTAAAATGCAATCACTCAGAGCTTAGTCTTAAGTGGATGACCAGGTGGTACGTTGCACCACTGGTCACACACTTTACCACTACTTTTGCCTAAAGCCGTTCTAAGGTACTCAGGCTCTTCCTCTCATCATGCTACAGGATGGTCTACACCTGGGTTGCTGTGTACTCCTTTCAGACACACTTACCCTATATTCTTCACCTTACTCTGGGAGAAGCCCACAGGGAAAAAGGGAGCCACAGCAAAATTTCAGTTAAACATTCACTCTGCTAAAAGCTCAAACACTCCACCTCAAAGTTCAGCCCTACAGCTTGTCTCTCTCTGGGTCACAGATATCCCAGACCTGTAAGTTCAGTGGTTTCAAAGGGGTGCAGAATTGAGTTCAAAACTGTACCCTCCCTCTGGTTTTTCCCTCAAATGAATAAAAATAACTGCCAAAGGACAGTCAGATTTGCAGAATGCCATGAAAAATCTCTTGTCCCCAGGAGTAGTTTTGCCAGTACCACCCACAAGACAGGTCCTAAGGTTTCTATTCAAACCTGTTCAAAGCCCAATGTGGGTATTTGTCCAGTTCTGGACCTAAAATCACCCAACAAATATATCTTTTTTCCAATTCCAAAATTTTGCAAAGAAACCTCAAGGTTGATTATTTTCTCTTTGAGACATGCATGTTCCCATTTATCCACCTTATCAGCATTTTCTGCTCTTTTGCAGTGGCAGACAACCATTTCCATTTTGTTGCACTGCCTTTTGGACAATTTAATTCACCCAATCTAATTCGAGACCTTTCCAGCGCAGAATCATGTCAACCTGGAACAAGTATGCTCCTTCTTGTGTCCTACCTATGCCTCTGTCCAGCCAGGCAAGGAATTCTCAAACTTTGGATCTCCAGTCCAGACTTAACAATGGGGGAGTACTTCCTTTATCCTGGATGGTAATAACAACAGATGCTAGTCTTTCAGGCTGGGGAGGGGAACATGGTCATCGGTGGAAGCCAAGTTCCCTATCAACATCCTGGAGCTCAGAGCAATAAGAATGGCTCTGCAACACTAGACCCTTCTTCTGCAAGGACACCCAATTAGGGTGCAGTCAGACAATGTCGTGGTCTTGGCCTACATCAAACTACAAGGGGCATCAGGAGTCATGCATCCTTGAAAAACGCAGCAAAGATAATCTCATGGATGGAGACTCGCTGTCCAGCAATCTCTGGCTGCCTGCTTTCCAGAAGTGGACGAATTGAAAGCTGGTTACTTGAGCCGCTGCCGTTATTCAAGGGAAATGACCTTTTCACCCCGATATCTTCAATCTGATATGTTAGACATGAGGGACCCCAGATGTGGATATCATGGCCTTCATATTCAACAGCAAACTACCCGTGTTTTGTGGCCAGGATCAAAGACCCCCTACCACTGTCATACTGGCCCTGAAGAACCAGGTACGCAGGTACAGGACACATGTCGCCCTTCCTTCCATTCCTTGGTTGCTCTGCTACAAAACTGAGGACTTGCAGAGTGGGGTAGGGTTATAGGGGAGGCACCTAGGGAGTGTATCCTCAAAAGCTTGCCAGTGTTTAGTCATATGGGGCAATGAACCTTGACCCATGGTCTATGAATACTCAGCATGTGTCCTCTACCATGTACAGACACCAGTAGATGTGAACAGCTGTACATGGCTTCATCATTTTTTGCATTTAGGGCAAAGTGCTGAACACACATCGTTGGGTAAACTCTGATGCAGAAGCCATTGGCTGTGTAGAGCCTTTCAGTTGTGTTTATGGCTGTGCGAGTGGCATGTGCTTCCTGGGCACTAGAAAGAGCTGGGGATTTTACACCTCAGCCCACAGGAGCTGCTGAGCGTCCATGTGCCTGATGCCTAACCTGTCCCATAAAATTGTATCTTAATAAAGGTTTACTTTTGCCGTGCCAGTAGTGCCATTACACTAGATAAAATCCCCCACTGTTACCATGATCAGAGCCTATGGATCCCTTTCAATCTGTGTAAGGAACCATCACCACCATCTCCTTAATACTGGAAGTCATTAACCTTATGTAATTCTTCAGCGCCATGGCACTTTTCATCAATAGGCTGCAAAGGTAGGGAAAGTCGTGACTGTGATGCTTTCCTTTGTGACCGTGTCAAAAATGATCCCCTCTGTTGCATTCAGTGCCCAGTAGAGCCACCAAACACAACCCATTCAAGTGGATGGGGCCTAACCGCAACTGCCCCGCAATGTGGATCACTTTTAAGAGGCATAGCAGTCTTGCTTTACGTCTAAAATTATCCTTAAAATGCTGTTACATGCCGCACTGGAATGCAGTTCAAGTGTAAATCGTGAATTGTGTCTGTGTGTGTCAATATGTATAATTAGACCACATAATTTCCCTAATTGGCAACTTTTTTTTTTTTTTTTTAATCCCAGTGTAAAGTGAAGTTTATTTTGATGACAATGTTCCTCTTGTTTTGTTCCAAAAAAAAACATGTTCTATGGTTTCCCTGTGCAGAAGTTATACAAGGCTGCCCTCTGCTGGCACTATTATTTAACTGTGACACCTTTTTTCATCTTTCTTTTTTTTTTAAACATTGGAAAAAGACAGGCTTGTTTCCCATTTTTTTTTTTTTTTTTTTTTCATTTTTTTTATATGATCTGGGAAAATTTTAAACCAGGAATGTGGACAGTGTCTATGAACTTCTGTGCACATTTACTTGCCATTATATATTCTAAAAACTGTGCTATCTCCCTAAACCTAAAATATGAAATAAATAGCTTGTGTGCCGAATACCAATGAAAACTGATATGTCAACATCTTATCTATGTATAGCACAGGACTCCAGATCTCGCTCTAAAATATAAAATATACAAATCTATCACTAATGAGTGGAAAAAAAATGCAACACCTATAAATAAATGTGTACATGTAACCAACAATCAATAATTGGAGCACCTACAATATAAATATCCTAAAAGAAATATGATGTACACGTATCTCCTAGAAGATGTGAAAAAATAAACTGGAAATGCAGCCTGATAGCAATGCCACCACACCACCACTGAAAAATATAAAGCACAAGTAGGGACTTTAGATGTGCCATACGCAACCTCAGGAAATGGACGCACAATCTCTTATTTAGTTAAAAATACAAATGTTTTATTTGTACATCGGTTATATAAAATCAATGGTGCAATTATGATTATTATTATACAGCGTTTATATAGTAACAATAGTTTGCGCAACGCTTTACAAAATGAAGGCAGACCTTACAGTTGCAATACAATTTGGTACAAGAAGAATCTGAGGGCCCTACTCGTTACAATAGGAGAATTCAATGAAGCCATCCCTAAAGTGCTAGTCTGTGCTGTACAGACCACACCTTCTATTAGTAAATGAATATAAAGATAATGTATGTCACAACAAATAAGATAAATTCAATAAGCTTGCTTGCTAAGAGGTATGACAGTTGTCTATAATGCAGAGAGATAACTTCAGGTTCCAACACATTTTGCATTTTGCAGGGGTTAGGGCAATGGATGGCAAAGGAGCCCCCTCTGGTGAACAACCAGTGTGGACTCTCTTCATATATTGCTTTGAGCAGCCCGTATTATGAGCCACGTCTCTCTATCACTGTATTAGAATAGGAAACTGACCACTTCATAAGGACAAAAAGGATGGCACACTTAAGTTTTCCAGATCTCTTGGGTAAACAGCAGCACATCATGGTCTGCATCCAAAGCGCAAAAGGATTGTTTGAAAAAAATTAGATAGAATTATAATTTTATTTTGACACAAAGGACATTACTTACATTGACACATGCCTGTACTTTCCGAATTGAGTTGGGGGTGTGACAGATGTACCTGAGTGTGGTGTGAGGGGGTGCTGTGATGGATGTGGGCACAGTAACGGGAGGGGGTGGGATGAGTGTGGGGGACGCAGTTAACGGGGGGGGGGGTAAGGTCGTGGTGGAGGGATGGAAGTGGAGGGATCTGCTGTGATGAGAGGTAAAGCGGCTGTGGGATGGGAAGGTGATTGCAGAGGGATGTGCTATGATGTGCGGCAAGGGGAGGGAGAGAAGGAGGAGAGTTTGGTGGACTCTGGGATACTGTGAGGGTACAATCAAATGCCCAAAATCGGGCTGAGGAAGAGACGGCTACATTGGAGGAAAGCTATCAGGCCTACATAGTTGGTGAGGTTGAAAAAAAGACACCAGTCCATCCAGTTCAACCTTTTGTGTTTATGTGTTTATGTCAATAGTATATCGCATACCCCTATATGTTGTGATCGTTAAGGTGGCCATCTAATGTTTTTTTTAAACCATCAACGCTAAAGAACCCTCTACGCAGCTTAAGGTCAAACCGCTTCTCTTACAATTTTAGTGAATGGCCGCGTGTCTTTTTAAATTCCCTTTCACTGAAATCTTTTTTCCCTATGCCAGGGTCGCCAATACGGTATTTGTACATCGCTATCGTATCCCCTCTCAAGCATCTCCTCTCCAGAGAGAATAAGTTCAATGCTTGTAGTCTTTCCCCATAGCTGAGGTCCTCCAGTCCCTTTATTAACCACTTGCCGCCCGCCATATAGCAGAATGACGGCGGCAAAGTGGTTTCAATATCCTGACTGGGCGTCATATGACATCCTCAGGATATTGAGCCGCTGTGCGCCCCCGGGGGCACGCTTGGCGGCAATCGTTGTTGCGGGGTGTCAGTCTGACACCCCGCAACACCGATCTAGGTAAAGAGTCTCTGACGGAGACTCTTTACTACGTGATCAGCCGTGTCCAATCACGGCTGATCACGATGTAAATAGGAAGAGCCGGTGATCGGCTTTTCCTCACTCTGACAGACACGAGTAGAGGAGAGCCGATCGGCTGCTCCCCTGATGGGGGGTCTGTGCTGATTGTTTATCAGCACAGCCCCCCCCCTCGGATCCTACCCAGGACCACCAGGGAAGCCGCCCAGGACCACCAGGGAAACCAGCCACACTGGACCACCAGGTATGCCCCCTAGACCCCCAGGGAAAAACGAATCAGTGCAAAGGCAGCTGTCAATCAGTGCCCACTCCAATGCCTACCACTGCCAGTGCCACCAGGGATGCCTATCAGTGCCCAGCAGTGCCACCCATAAGAACCCATCTTTGCAGCCTATCAGTGCCCATCAGTGCCGCCTATCAATGCCCATCAGTGCTGCATATTAGTGCCACCCATCAGTGCCGCCTAGTGCCCATCAGTGCCCATCGTCAGTGCCCGCTCATTGGTGCCACCTCATCGCTGCCGCCTTATCAGTGCCCATCAGTGAAAGAAAACTTGGTTATTTACAAAATTTTTAAACAAAAATTATTATTTTTTCAAAATTTTCGGTCTTTTTTTATTTGTTTCCCAAAAAATAAAAAACGCAGAGGTGATCAAATACCACCAAAAGAAAGCTCTATTTGTGGGAACAAAATGTTAAAAATTTAGTTTGGGTACAGTGTTCCATGACCGCAATTGTCATTCAAACTGCGACAGCACTGAAAGCTGAAAATTGGTCTGGGCAGGAAGGTGTATAAGTGCCCTGTATTGAAGTGGTTAACTTTGTTGCCCTTCTCTGGACTCTTTCCGGTTCCAGCACATCCTTCCTGAGGACTGGTACCCAGAACTGGACGGCATACTCAAGATGCGGCCAGACCAGAATCTTGTAGAGTGGGAGAATTATCGTTTTATCTCTGGAGTGAATTTCCTTTTTATTGCATGCCAGTATTCTGTTGGCTTTGCTTGCCGCAGACTGGCATTGCATGCCATTGCTGAGCCTGTCATCTACTAGGACCCCCACGTCCTTTTCCATCCTAGATTCCCCCAGAGGTTCTCCCCCTAACGAATAACTTGTGTTCGTATTTTTGGCACCCAAGTGCATTACCCTACATTTTTCAACATTAAACCTCATTTGTCATGTAGTTGCCTACCTCGTTATTTTGTTTAGGTCTTCTTGTAAGGTTATCCACATTCTGCGTAGAAGTTATTGGTCTGCCTAGCTTTGTATCGTCTGCAAATACTGAGATTGAGCTGTTCAAATCACACTTGTTTTAATACTTCCCTCTTACCACTGGAGGCATAGATGAGGTTTCTCTCTGTCCCCATAGCCTAAATTTGGCTCATATCCGGGAGATGCTGCCTAGTAAAGGTATAATGTTGACAGTGTTTTCACTTAATATGGTTGAAATTTGAGGGGTGTCCCTAGAGTGGTTAACTGGTCAATATTTTTTGATGTGACCGATCGTTCTGATATAGCAGTTTGTTTCCTGCTTATTTCTCTGAATTATGTGTGGCCCCGGAATTATTACTTAAATGGTGTTTGGTCCGATATATTCGTAGGGCCTTTTGAGTTTGCCATATTGTTCTGGTCCCTTTTAACACAACATTTATTTATTAACCACTTGACAACTGGGCACTTAAACCCCCTTCCTAACCAGACCAATTTTCAGCTTTTGGTGCTCTCACATTTTGAATGACAATTACTCAGTCATGCAACACTGTATCTATATGAAATTTTTGTTCTTTTTTTCACACAAATGGAGCTTTCTTTTGGTGGTATTTAATCACCGCTGGGTTCTTTATTTTTTGCGCCGTAAAAGAAAAAAGACCGAAAAATCTGTCAAAAAATAAATTTTTCTTCATTTCTGTTATAATATTTTGCAAATTAGTAATTTTTCTTCATATATTTTGGCCAAAATTTATACCGCTACATATCTTTGGTAAAATTAACCCAAATCGGTGGATATTATTTGGTCTTTGTGAAAGTTATAGAGTCCAAAAGCTATGGTGCGAATATCTGAAAATTGATCACACCTGAAGTACTGACGGCCTATCTAATTTCTTGAGACCCTAACATGCCAGAAAAGTACAAATACCCCCCAAATGACCCCTTTTTGGAAAGAAGACATTCCAAGGTATTTAGAAAGATGCATGGTGAGTTTTTTGAAGTTGTCATTTTTTCCCACAATTCTTTGCAAAATCAAGGTTTTTTTTTTACTTTTTTTTTTTTTCCCCCCACAAAATTGTCATATTAGCAGGTTATTTCTCACACACTGCATATGCATACCACAGATTACACCCCAAAACACATTCTGCTATTACTCCTGAGTATGGCGATACCACATGTGTGAGACTTTTACACAGCGTGGCCACATACAGAGGCCCAACATGCAGGGGAGCACCTTCAGGCGTTCTGGAGCACCCAGGCCAATTCTGACATTTGTCCCCTACATGTAAAAATCATCATTTATTAGCTAGAAAATTACATAGAACCCCAAAACATTATATATGTTTTTTTTAGCAAAGACCCTAGAGAATACAATGGCGGTCGTTGCAACTTTTTATCTCGCACGGTATTTGCGCAGCAATTTTTTTAACGCCTTTTTTTTGGAAAAAAAACTGTTCTGTGCTTTACAAAAACCAAAACAGTAAAGTTAGCCTAATGTTTTTGCATAATGTGAAAGATGAAGTTACGCCGAGTAAATAGATACCCAACATGTCACCTTTCAAAATTGCACGCGCTTGTGGAATGGCGCCAAACTTTGCTACTCAAAAATCCCCATAGGCGACGCTTTAAAATTTTTTACTGGTTACATGTTTTGAGTTACAGAGGTGGTCTAGGGCCAAAATTATTGCTCTCGCTCTACCGATCGCAGCGATACCTCACATGTGTGGTTTGAACACCTTTTTCATATGTGGGCGGGACTTACGTATGCGTTCGCTTCTGCATGCGAGCACACAGGGACAGGGGCGCTTTAAAAATTTTTTTTTTTTTTTTTATTGTTCATTTTACTTTATTTATTTTAGTTTGATGCTTTTTTCCAAAAAAAAAATTTTTTTGACCACTTTTATTCCTATTACAAGGAATATAAACATCCTTGTAAAAGGAATATGGCATGACAGGTCCTCTTTACAGTGAGATATGGGGTCAGTAAGACCCCACATCTCACCTCTAGGCTGGGAAGCCTGAAATTAAAAAAAAAAAAAAAAAAACAAAAAAAAAACGATCCTGGCTTCGATCGTAGCGGTGAGTCGGTAGAAGCGCGGGAGGGGGGGACATCCCCTCTCGCCTCCCGTAAGAACGATCAAGCAGTGGAACAGCTGCTATGATCGTTCTCATGGTGTAGGGAATCGCTGGCTGAAAAAGCTGATATCTGAATGATGCCTGTAGCTGCAACCATCATTCAGATATCCCCGCACAAAGTCAAGGATGTTGTATGATGGCCGGCGGGTGGGAAGTGGTTAAAACGCTTTTTTTTTTTTTTTTTAACACAAAGTTGTCCATTTTATACAATATTTCTACCACATAACATGTACATACCAAAAATGACACCCCAAAATAGATTCTCCTGCTCCTCCTGAGTACGGCTCACATGTGTGAGACTTCCACAGCCTGGCCACATACAGAGGGCGAGTACAGCTGAGCATGGCTCAGCATGGCGGGGTATGGCGGGGGCATGGCAGAGTATGGCGGGGGCATGGCAGAGTATGGCGGGGGCATGGCAGAGTATGGCGGGGGCATGGCAGAGTATGGCGGGGGCATGGCAGAGTATGGCGGGGGCATGGCAGAGTATGGCGGGGGCATGGCGGGGGCATGGCAGAGTATTGCACAGCATTGCAGAGTATTGCACAGCATTGCAGAGTATTGCACAGCATTGCAGAGTATTGCACAGCATTGCACAGCATTGCACAGCATTGCACAGCATTGCAGAGCATTGCACAGCATTGCAGAGTATTGCACAGCATTGCAGAGTATTGCACAGCATTGCAGAGTATTGCACAGCATTGCAGAGTAGTGAGGGATGGCTGAGCATGGATGGATGGATGTCTCTGTGCAGCGCTGTGGGCACTACACATACAGCCCACAGCGCTGCAGACATCCATCCATCCCCCTCCCCGCTCACTGTGTACCGATCGGTACACAGGAGGGGAGGAGAGGAACCGGCATCATCAGATGACGCCGGTCTGTTTACATGTGATCGCGCCGTCATTTGATGGCGCGATCACATGGTAAACGGCCGCGATCAGCGGCCATTTACCGGGATCCGTGAGGACCCGGCGGTCACGGATGTGTTCGGGTGCGCGCCCCAGGGGGGAATTCTGGGAGGACGTCATAGTACGTCCACCCAGAGTTATCCAACCGCCCTGCAGCCGTCATTCGGCTATGGGCCGGTTGGTATGTGGTTAATTACAATTTTATATTTTTAACATTAGTATCAGTTATACTTTTTATACCTTTTTAGTCTCCCATATGGAGGATTTGGTTCCGCCACTCGAGACTCAAATTGAGGCGTGGTTTACCTTGTTTACTATATAACGCGATTAGTCAGTGTGTCGCTCGTGCCCCAGGAGGACGTCGGTGTGTGACGAAACATGCATCGGGAGGACTGGCATGCTGACGTCATCGCTTTGTTAATCTGAGTGGACGGGTGTGCGCAAGCCGGCCGGCTTTTAAAACCTTGATATTTTAATTCCTACTTCTTGTAAGTGCAACGTTTTAAGATTCAATACATTTTGTATGAACCGATTTACACTATGGTGAGCTCCTTTCTATTCTGGGTAATACCTGGTCTACATCTATGACCACTGAATGATCGAGTCTCCCTGATCGTTTGCTGTATATTTTCACCTCATTAATCAAGTATCCCTGAGCTGCTGTTTTATACTCCCTGGATAAAGGCCCTGGCTGGGTAGTAGCCGCAGGCTTATAACTGCTTGCCTTTCGGTAAGCACACAC
This sequence comes from Aquarana catesbeiana, assembly GCF_042186555.1. NCBI lineage: Eukaryota > Metazoa > Chordata > Amphibia > Anura > Ranidae > Aquarana > Aquarana catesbeiana. Next base: position 104,718,644 of record NC_133324.1, on the reverse strand, counting down.
TATGTGGTGGAGATGCACAAATTTATGGTGGTGTTGTAAGTCAGTTCAAGCGATCACCTATTTTTGCATCTCATGTACTAATTTTTACATTTGTATACCTTTTTTCACTTTTTGGTGTGTAGTGATTTTCAGATATATATTTGTGTGGTAATTTGTTCATCGCAATACCAATTTTAGCGCAGCTTCATCCTAATTACTATTATACTGTCTTCTGTTAGCCATAAGGGTGCTCTTTGTGATGTGTTATTAACATTAAAGTCTTGGTTACTGTATCCCCCCTTTTCCTTTGTGAAGACTGAGGAGAAGAATATATTCTAAACCTTTTGCCTTCTCTGTCTATTGTAGCCAAATTCTCGTGATAATACTTTATGGGGCCAATATGTTCTGGCCTCATTTTCTAACTATTTATATACTTAAACTTAAAGAATTTCCAATTTCTAGAATTTTTTTTTTTTTTTTTTTTTTTTTTTACTCCTCCTATGTTCCTTTCATGTTCTATCTTAGCCGCCCTGGTTGTACACTTACACCTCAGCCACTTGTTAATTTCCCTACTCTCCTACTGCCTCTCTGGCATGGCTGGAGGTGCTGGTAGTATTTCTGAGAATACTACCTTGGAGGTCCTACTCCTCAGTTTAGCTCCTAAGTCCCTGAAATCGTTTTTTAGGACTTGTCATCTTCCTCTAACTTTGTCATTGGTACCCACATGTACCTTGACAGCTGGGTCCAACCCAAAAATCTGTCCACCCGATCCACAATGTACTGAACCCTAGTGCCCGGTAAACAACATACAGTTCGACGCTTACGGTCTTTGTGACAGATTCCCCTTACTGTCCTAATAGAGTCCCCTACTATCAGACTATGTTATCCTTTCGGCTGGCTTTACTACAGAGAACGCTAATCTTCCTTCCTTGTTCAGACTGGTAAGGAGCCAGGGGAGGCCTGCTGGGGGTCATAGGGGTGTGCACCCTGCCTCCCCACACAGGTAGCCTTATACACCAGTTTGAAAGATGAGCCAAAATACCAGGGTGGATATAAATCAATTATTTAAAAAAAAATTAAAAAAACGATATTTTTTTTATCAAATTTATTTTAATAAAATGCTTTTGTAGTAAAAATCTATTTAGGCTACATTAATAATTTAGTTTATTCAGCATGAAATGGAGCTTAGTTATGTAGCATGAGGCTGTATATTCTGCAATATTTACGTTTTGGTAAACTCCTTCAGTGAATCCAAGCTCTACAAGCTGAGACAACATTAACTATGAGATGAACCAAAGTTCCGAAATATTCCTTTATCCTATTGTTTTGCAAATCTATGTACTACAAACTGTATGATTGAATCGGTTCTGATATCGCTGCTTTACTAACCTGACAGCTTATTATTCTAAATAGGAAACCTTCATTTTGTTTGTAAATAATAAAGATTCTAATTACCAGCAAGAATAAGTCCTTACATTTTTAAAGAGCACCTGTAATTTCAGATCCATCATGGCAGCGCCTGTTAGCGGACATCCACTGACCTGCTGCCGCCACATCCCTCACCTTGTTGTGTCACTGCCGCATCACCAGCCGTCCCATTAAAGTGAACAGCAGATCAGAGGTGGAGCTGCTGCGGGACCGAGATGACATTTGCTCTTTAAAAAACATGATTTAAATCGAATTGATTTAAATCAAGCCTTTTTACTAGTGATTTAAATCGAGTTGATTTAAAATTTTAAATCAAATCCATCCTGCAAAATACTGTGGGGGTTATTTACTAAAGGAAAATCCACTTTGCACTACAAGTGCACTTGGAAGTGCAGTCGCTGTAGATCTGAGGGGGACATGCAAGGAAAATAAAAAACAACATTTTAGCTTGCACGTGATTGGATGATAAAATCAGCAGAACTTCCCCTCATTTCAGATCTTCCCCTTAGATCTACAGTGACTGCACCTCCAAGTGCACTGGTAGTGCGAAGTGGTTTTGCCTTTGGTAAATAACCCCCTATATTTATTTTGTCCCTTGGGAAGCAGGGGCCACTAAGAAAAAAAAAAAAAGAGAGACTACTTAGGGGTTTTATTTAAACTTCTTTTTTTTTTTTTCCTCACCTTGTGATCTTGCCAGTAATACCAATACTGTCCTAGGGTGACAATGCTCATTCATTGTACTCCTATGGTGGAGCAGTGTGGTCACCATAGATAGTTTGGAAAGCTGACAGGGTTATTTGTAAGCTTTGAGTTCTGTATAGATTTCTATTGGGATGGTTTTATATTTATAGCACTATAAGAAGCACCAGCATGAGTTTATAGTCAAAGAACCACCCGACTGAAGAGCACTTTGTCACTTTATAAAAGACTTTACTTTAGATTTAAAAGAATTGTGCATATGATCCTAATTTTTTTTTTTTTTTTTTCATCATTTTTTTCATTGGAGCACCAGTCACTTTTATATAAGACTGTACACCAATTGTCACCATATGTTTATTTGATTTACTTTTTTTTTAGAGATGTATTTATATTAATTGCTAGCTAAGAAAAAAAAGTAATCGGCTCCACTGGAAGTGTCATTTTATATTCAGGAATTGTGTTTTTTCTTCACATGGTGTAAGAAATATATTTTTACAGCAAATAAAGATCTATATATCATTATCTATATATATTTATTAGTAAATCTATAAGAGCCCTTTCACACCGGGCCGCCCATAGCGTCGGCGGTAAAACGCCGCTATTTTTAGCGGCGTTTTACCGTCGGATTAACGGCGCATTTTGGCCGCTAGCGGGGCGCTTTTACCCCCCGCTAGCGGCCGAGAAAGGGTTAAAACCGCCTGCAATGCGCCGCAATTTGCCGGCGTTATCCCAGCGCTGCCCCATTGGTTTCAATGGGGAGCAGCGGTGGAGGAGCAGTAAACACACACCGCTCCTCCACCGCTCTAAAGAAGCTGCTGGCGGGACTTTTCCTGGCGTCCTGCCAGCGCAGCGCTCCGTTGTGAAAGCCCTCGGGCTTTCACACTGCAGACAATGCTGCAGCTGTTTGGGGGCGGATTGCAGGCGCTATTTTTAACGCTATAGCGCCTGCAAAACGCCCTCGGTGTGAAAGGGGTCTAAAGGTATCCCTAATAAAAAGAAAGTAGGGATATATCCAAAAATAAAAATAATTAACTAAGATATTTAATTAATACTTATGTTATAATAAGTATTATTGTAATGAATCACTAAACAAATAACATTTTTTTTTAAAAAGAAATGTTCATGTCAAAATAGATATAAATAAAAATAGGAATACAAAAGAAGAATGCGTGTAAGATGAGGACATTTAAGGGTTATCTCTCGAATCGTTGGTGCGCAAAGAAGAGTAATGTAACCAAGGTTCCCATGTATTTTCAAAAGTAGTTAGATGTTTATTCAAAATGCAAGTCAATTTATCTTTGACCATAATCCAGTTTAACTTTTGTATAGCATATTCAAATGTTATACTAGGCTGATTCCAACAACGTGCGGTGGATATTCTAGCAGCTAAGATTATATAAGAAGTGAAGCGTTTGGTGTGTCTAGGTAAACTCGTATCAAATTTTTTTAAGAGCAATGTTAGGGGATTTAATAATATTTATCATGGTAACTTCATGTATAAAGTCAAATATTTTTATACAAAATGTACATATTTTAGGACATCGCCACCAGATGTGTATCGTAGAGAGTTCTTGACCACTATTTCTAAAACCTTTGAAAGACTTAAGTGAGTCGATTTAATTTTAGCCATTCTTAAAGGAACCATGTACCATGTTAATGGAGTTTTGTAATTAGACTCCACTATAAACATATTTATTGAGATTTTAGAGATATTATTGATTTATACCATCCTGAGATTATACCATCCTGAGATCCTGAATAGTTTAGTGATTATAATTTATTTCCAAATAAAAAAATCATGTGTGACAAACCTTTATTTTCCCACCACTAAAGAAGATCAGAGGACAATCCAGGTATAAATTCAGGATTTTTAAATGAGATAAATAAAGAAGATAAAGGTGTATGAGGTGAACAAAGACTTTTCTTTAATCGACATCTGTCCCAAATCGATAAAGAGAATGAATGATTAGGACATAAATTAGGGGGTCTCAATCACACACATAGGTTGGACTTTATGGACTTGTGTCTTTTTTCAACCTCACCTACTATGTAACTATGTAACTATGTATCAATATACAGTAGGTGACCGCGATATTGTGTCAATCTCGCCGCTGTTATCTGCGAGATTTGACACCTGCGAGCCCCGTTGCGGGAGCCAGCGCCGAGCTGGCTCGCTTATCGGGACAGGAAAACTGTTTTCCTTTCGCGATGAGCGACAAGCATTGCTGACAGCTGTCTGGTATGCATCATGAGGGGGGAACGCCGCGCCAAATTTTAATTAAAAAAACGGCATGGGTTCCCCAGGGGCATAACGGGCCCTTAGGTCTGCTATAAATTTTAAGGGGAACCCCCTACGCCGAAAAATCCCCCTCCCCCCCAAAATCCATACTAGACCCTTATCCGAGCACGCAGCCTGGCCGGTCAGGAAAGGGGGTGGGGACGAGTGAGCAGGCCCCCCCCTCCTGAACCGTACCAGGCCGCATGCCCTCAACATGGGGGCTGGGTGCTTTGGGGCAGGGAGGCCCCCCACTCCAAAGCACCTTGTCCCTATGTTGATGAGGACAAGGGCCTCTTCCCGACAACCCTGGCCGTTTGTTGTCAGGGTCTGGGAGCGGAGGGCTTATCGGAATCCGAGAGCCCCCTTTAATAAGGGGGCCCCCAGATCCCGGCCCCCCACCCTATGTGAATGAGTATGGGGTACATCATACCCCTACCCATTCACCTGGGGGAAAAAGTGTCAAACACACTGCACAGGTTTTAAAAGTAATTTATTAGACAGCTCCGGTGGTCTTCCGACTTCGGGTGTCTTCTTCCGACTTCTCCGCTCTCTCCGGCCTCTTCTCCGCTCTCTCCGGCCTCTTCTCCGATCTCTCCGGCCTCTTCTCCGATCTCTCCGGCCTCTTCTCCCGCTCTCCGGCCTCTTCTCCCGCTCTCCGGCCTCTTCTCCCGCTCTCTGGCCTCTTCTCCCGCTCTCCGGCCTCTTCTCCCAGTGTCCGGTTCTTCTCCCGCTCTCCGACCTCTTCTCCCAGTGTCCGGTTCTTCTGCCGGGCTCCTTCGCTATCTTCTGCTCTTTTGCTAGCGGTGGCCCGGTCTTCTCCGTCGTCTTGTTCCCTCTTCTCTTCTTCCAATGTTGACACGATGCTCTCTCCCGCTGTAATGCTGTGTGAGCGGTGCGCGATGACTTGTATAGGCATGGGGCTTGGTCACCGGGTGATGTCACCCAGTGACCCCGCCCCCTTATGACTTCACAGTCCCAGGTGTCTCTAACACTGATGCGTCTACATCAGCGTTAGAGACATATCAGCGTGCAGGATGTTATCTTCTCCAAACATAACTTCATGTCTTCAAGCAAATAAATATGATGCCCTTACCAGAGGTGGTGGACTCACAGGCCGTTTGCGGTGAGTCAGATAAGCTTATACCGTCAAGCGGTGAAGTAAATCCGGTTCCAATCGAGCAGATAAAGTTGGTAGGGAAGGAGAGCCTCAAAGCCAATACGCCCCTGGAGAAGATGAATTAAACTCGGACTTCCTGTTGACCCAGTTTCCTATCCAGGGATCGGCTTGGATCATCCACCGAGTTCCACTCAATCTACGCTGATCATCATGGTGTGACAAGGAAGAAAGGAAAAAAAGCCTCCACATGGTGTGAATCCGTTGCAAATGGAAAATTTATTGATATAAAAGATATTTCCAACAGGTGATAAAAAATGGGCGGTAAAAATTTGGTTCAATTGAACTAGATAGCACAGTAAAAGGTAGCTGGGGTAGCAAAATAGATCTGACGCGTTTCGTCCTCTAAGACCTGCTGGGGTATTCATTTAATTTCCAATTAATTCCTTTTTGTTTGTGTTGTTAGATCGGAAAAGGAGATTATTAAAGGTTCGTGATCAGACCAAGGGGTTGGGATGTGCTGATAACAATTTAGGAAAGAGATGAGACTGAATAAAAATATGGTCAATTCTAGAATATTCGTTATGGGCGCTTGAATAAAATCATGCATCGATAAAATCATTACTAAATAACAAAACAGCAAGTTTATAGCTAATTTTAGAAGGATGTTTATAAATAGAAGATTTGTCCAATGTGTTAACAAGGGCCAAGTTAGTATCACCAGCTGATATGACTGTGCCTTCAATTTCGGAATGTAGAAAAGAGAAGATTTTTAAAAAAGCCTAATTTGATTGGAATTTGGGGCGTAATGCACTATATAAAGGTAACTAAATTTTCTCCCAGTAACCCTTTAAGTAAAAGAAAACGACCTTCTTTGTGTAATAATTTTATGTTCGGTAAAGGATAGTCGGTTAGATAAACATAAGGGTCCTCATCTCTTCTTTACCAAAGCATTAGCATAATGGCTAACTGGAAACTTTCTATGGAGGGAAGTAGGTATAAAAGAATGAGAAAAATGTGTCTCCTGTAAAGCTATCATGTCAGCTCCTAAGGAACGGTAAAAAGAAAAGACTTTAAAACGTTTTTGTTTGTGAATTTAAACCTTGCTTGTTATGGGAAACAATCTTTATATTGGAAGGTAAAACGTGAATAAATCATAATAACAATCACCAAGTTATCAGTCTTAAAGTTATTGAGAGGAAAGAAAAATAAGCATTGGTTAGGAGAAAAAAAAAATTAATATAAAGTCGTTGTTGTTGTTGTTATTATTATTCACGATTTATATAGCGCCAACAGTTTACGCAGCGCTTTACAATGTAAAGGGGGGACAACACAATTTCAGTTCAATACAAAAGGTACAGGAGGACCCTGCTCGTAGAGCTTACATTCTAAAGGGAGGGGGTGGTGGTACAAAAGGTAATAGCTGTAGAGAATGATTTGATGGGGGTGGCTCGGGGACAGTTGTAAGGTGGGTGTGGGATAGGCTCCCCTGAATAAATGAGTTTTCAGGGATCTCCTAAAGGTGGACAGGGTAGGGGCTGATCGGACATACTGGGGTAGGGAGTTCCAGAGGATGGGAGAGGCTCTGGAGAAGTCCTGAAGGCGAGCATGGGAGGCGGTAACAAGGGAGCTAGAGAGCTGGAGGTCCTGGGAGGAGCGGAGGGGACAATTTGGGCGATATCTGCAGATGAGGTTGGCGATGTAGATGAGAGCGATGAGAAAATGTATATTGATTATAGTTAAAAAAAAAGAGTGGTATAGATGTCACAATAAACACTACAACCACTAGTAGTGTGTTCTGGACATAGGTCCGGAATTAAGATAATCTCGCAAATATATTTCGGGGAGATACCTTACAATGGAGAGGCATGTATGTATAGCCCCCTAAGGCACAAATTTGAAATAACATTAAAAAAAAATAATTGCTCCTCAAACATTTAACTAAAAAGAAGTAGAAAATATAGAATTTCCTCAAAAAAAAAAAAAAAAAAAATCAAAACACTTTTTTAGCGTATAAACACTTTTTGAGGGGATATAAATATAATAACATAATCAAATACTAGCCGTATTTAAAGCACTAGTCACTTTATTTAGTTTCATTAAGGAAGGTCCATATTCATTTTTTACTAAGCATACCACAATTAGATTTCGAGTCACTGATAAGATTGTGACTATTGGAGCACTTAGACTTTTGCCTTAAGGATTTATTTACTCCTAAGAACAGTGCCACACCTACTACCTTAACTTGCCATTCCACAAGCGCGCACAATTTTAAAGCATGACATGTTGGGTATATATTTACTCGGCTTAACATCATCTTTCATAATATACAAAAAACTTAGGGTATATATTGTTGTGTTGTGTTTTTTTTTTTCCCCCCTAAAAAATTGTTTGAAAAAAACGCTGCGCAAAAACCGTGTGACATAAAAAAATGAAACAACCGCCATTTTATTATCTAGGGTCTCTGCTAAAAAAAGTATATCATTTTTGGGGGGTTCTATGAAATTTTTTGGCAAAAAATACAGATTTTTACTTGTAAATAACAAACGTCAGAGAGAGGCTGGGTCCTTCAGTGAGATGAAGCAGGTTTGCTTTGCATTCTGTTTTCTTACCACTAGATGGCAGTACTGTTTTAATATTACAGTATTTAAAAAACGAAAAAGCTGGAATTGTTTGTGCTTCCCAGTTTTGTAATAGAAAAACCACGATATATGAAACTTGATCATTGCTAAAGGGGTTTACAAAGATTTATTTTTTTATTTTGACAATATAATTAACACAGGATACTTTTAAAAAAAATTTTTTATTTATTCAGTTATCCATACTCTTGTAGGATTTATTTTCCATCATGCAAGTGCAGCTTCTTTCTTTAGGTTTAGTACAGTTCTGGGTTTCAGAGCGTTGCAATATGGTCATTTCACCTATAGTCTCTTTTCAGGTACAAGTATACACTGTTGGGCTAAATTGTGCAGTGATTTGCTTTTTATTTGATTTCCTTTTTATTTTGATGGATGAACAGACAGAATCATGGCCAAAATTCTCAGCTATTCTTCACCTGCTCAACGAATTGGGACTTTAGCAGCAAAACCCAATGTTTTGGATTTACATTGAAATGAAGGGATTATAATCTTCCGGATATAGTTATAAATTCTTAGTCGATTTTTTTAGAATATGATCGCACTGTCAGTGCCCTATCCAGGGATATGTGCTGTTCAGATACTATTATTCGTCAATGGTGTTCTTCTAAGGACAGACATATAACTAGGGCACTTGTCCCTAAGTTCTTACACTTAAGAAGTGACCACTAACACTTTCTGACAGCTCAGTAGATGTGGGCAGTCAGGTATGTTGTCCTGAAGATTTCGCTGTAAATTTACTAAAGTCAAACAGGCTATGCACTTTGATTACTGTTGCACCTCTGCAAGTGCAGTTGCTTCCAAGCTTATTAATGAAGGGGAAGCTCTACTGACTTCCATCATCCAATCATGTGCAAATAAAAATGTTTCTTTTTTATTTATTTATTTTTCCTTTTGCAAAGAATACCCAAAAGTGAAGCTTTACCTCGTTTACTAAGCTGTTGAGCAACTGCACTTGCAGAATGCAACTTTACTTGCAAAGTGCAGTCTATTTGCTTTTAATCCACTACTTTATGCACTATTCAGGCCACAGCTGGCTATAGTTGTCTGTTAGGTCATCTGGTGACAGCATTTTGTATAGGGGTGCATTGGGAGATGTGCCCTGAGAATTTAGGGACTGGGTGTTATTTTATATCCAGGGCCTGGACAAACTCCATCTTGTATCAACTTTTTCTGTAGCTTCCTTTACCATTCAAATAAAGCATCAAGTTCAACCTGTCCCAACTCTAGCAGTGTTGATACAGAAAAAGGCACAGCATAGTTGGTTATAGTCAGGTTGAAAAAAGACACAAGTCTATCTAGTTCAACCAATAAAAGAGAAAATAAAATCATACATTCTCATATACGCAATCCTATGTTCACAATTGATACAGAGCGAGGTGAAAACCCCAGCAAAGCATGATCCAATTTGCTACAGCAGGGGAAAAAAATCCTTCTTGATCCCCGAGAGGCAATCGGATATTCCCTGGATCATCTTCACCTTTAAATGTTAGTACCCAATTATATTATGTGCATTTAGGAAAGAATCCGGGCCTTTTTTAAAGCAATCTACTGAGCTGACTAGAACCACCTCTGGAGGGAGTCTATTCCACATTTTCACAGCTCTTACTGTGAAGAAGCCCTTCCGTATTTGGAAATTACCGTATTTATCGGCGTGTAACACGCACAGGCGTATAACACGCACATTCATTTTAAGAGGGAAGTTTCAGGAAAAAAACTAAAATTTTAAATAAGGAACTTTGGAGCAAAATAAGGGTCAGTGCCCATCTGCAGCCTCATCAATCCACAGCCTCACGATTGCCTTCAATGCAGCAGCCTCACCATTGCCATCAGTGCAGCCTGATTGACGTCCACCTGCAGCCTAGAGGGGACAGGGAGGGGGTGGGACGAGCGCCGACAGATTACATACAGTGAGAATCTCCTATGATAGACAGAACAGTGGTCCAATGGCGGCCCAGGAGACGGAACTTTCTATTACAGAGGCCGCCAAGTAAACAGGAGATTCTCACTGTATGTAATCTGACAGCGCTCGTCCAGCCCCCCTCCTTGTCCCCTCCGAGGCAGCTAAAATTGAAGTATTGGCGTATAACACGCACACGCTATTTACACCCGATTTTCATGGTAAAAAAGTGAGTGTTATACGCCAATAAATACAGTAAATCTCTTTTCCTCCAAATGTAAGCAGTGCCCCCTTGTCCTCTGTGATTACTTGAAAATGAATAACACCAAGTTCACTATATGGACCCCTTATATATTTGAACATGTTGATTATATCCCCCCTTATTCTCCTCTTCTCAAGAGAGAATACATTCAGTTCCTCTAATCTCTCCTCATAGCTGAGCTCCTCCATGCCTCTTATCAGTTTGGTTGCCCTTCTCTGCACTTTCTCCAGTTCCCCGATTTTTATCCTTTTTGAGAACTGGTGCACAAAACTGAACTTGCTAATGATTTGTATAGGGGCAAAATGATATCTCTCTCTGGAGTCCATACCTCTCAATACAAGAAAGGACTTTGCTTGCTTTGGAAACCGCAGCTTGGTATGCTATTATTGAGCTTATGATCTACCAGAACAACCAGATCCTTCTCCACTACGGATTCCCCAGTTGTACTCCCCCTAGTATGTATGATGCATGAATATTCCTTGCCCCCAATTGCATACCTTTCCCCTAGGCCACTGATGCAGTTTTGCTCAGAGTGATGGGGAAAACAAAGTCTTCCCTTGGCTCCTAAGGCAAGCGTGATCAAATCGCCAGATTAGTATTTTTATATTAATCTTAACTAATTATAATTCTAGATTGTATCAATTGCAAAAAAATGTTTTTTTTTTTTAAATATCTCTTCTAATTTAACTTTTAGTAAGTGATGACATGGAAAATTCCATATCATAGCCACTCTATTTTAAACTGCAATCCTCAGGTTCAGTGTGGTGGTCCGTATGTGTGTTTTACAAGGTCATGTCCCATCATGACCCATTTACAAGGTCATGTCGTGTACGGCCCTGAATGCCCACGGTCTGTGATAGGTGCAGGTGTACTGCCCTGAATACCCACGTCTGTGATGGGTGCATGTGTACGGTCCTGAATGCCCACGTCTGTGATAGGTTCAGGTCTACGGCCCTGAATGCCCACGTCTGTGATAGGTTCAGGTGTACGGCCCTGAATGCCTACGTCTGTGATAGGTTCAGGTGTACGGCCCTGAATGCCTACGTCTGTGATTGGTTCAGGTGTACGGCCCTGAATGCCTACGTCTGTGATTGGTTCAGGTGTACGGCCCTGAATGCCCACGTCTGTGATAGGTTCAGGTGTACGGCCCTAAATGCCCACGGTCTGTGATAGGTTCAGGTGTACGGCCCTAAATGCCCACGTCTGTGATAGGTGCAGGTGTACGGCCCTGAATGCCCACGTCTGTGATAGGTTCAGGTGTACGGCCCTAAATGCCCACGTCTGTGATAGGTGCAGGTGTACGGCCCTGAATGCCCACGGTCTGTGATAGGTTCAGGTGTACGGCCCTGAATGCCCACGTCTGTGATAGGTTCAGGTGTACGGCCCTGAATGCCCACGTCTGTGATTGGGGCAGGTGTACTGCCCTGAATGCCCACGGTCTGTGATAGGTTCAGGTGTACGGCCCTGAATGCCCACGTCTGTGATAGGTTCAGGTGTACGGCCCTGAATGCCCACGTCTGTGATTGGGGCAGGTGTACTGCCTTGAATGCCCACGGTCTGTGATTGGGGCAGGTGTACTGGCCTGAATGCCCACGGTCTGTGATTGGGGCAGGTGTACTGCCCTGAGTGCCCACAGTCTGTGATTGGGGCAGGTGTACGACCGTGAATGCCCAAGTCTGTGATTGGGGCAGTGCAACTACACCTATGTTACATAGGGAGCAGCGGATGTGTCTGTGCAATGAACATGAATGGGACTGCCTGCAAGGGGATGCACAGAACACTGTACATTGTTGTGCGGGCAAACGCGGCCCTCACATGGGAGTATTCTGTAGTATGCCCGTGTAAAGGTGGCCTAAAAACTCATTCAACCACATACAGTATGATGTGAACAAGCCCTTATAATAGTCATACATGCATCGATAAATGATTGAGTTGTTTCCAAATATTCATTTCCCCAAGAAAACAAGCAATCTTCAGTCGAACGCTCCATTTGATTAACTCGACACCCTTGAGAACTGGAATTTCAATTGATTATTGAAAAATGCGACTGTATGTCTTGTGTATGTTGACTGGATGGAGTGAGTGCTCAACTGAAGATCACTTGTTTGCTGGATGAAATGATTGATCAAAAATAACGTGCTCATTTATCAACACGTGTATGACCACCATTGATGAGGAATATCTGTCAGGAAAGTTGATCAAGACCAACTTTCCAATAATTTACCAATTATTTGCAAAGTCAGTGGAAGGTAAACTATCCTGTTTCTCTCTCTTTTTTTTTTTTTTTATATCAAACCGTTCCATACATTGTTTATTGATTGTATTTATTGATGTGTGCGTATGGCCATTCTATTATTTTCCTAAACTAATGGCAAATCTCCCCCCACCTTCCTTTTTTTTTTTTTTTTTTTTTTTTTTTTTTTTTTTTTATATTATGGCTCTGTCTTATGAATTGGGGACAGTGGAAAAAGGGGAGGATCAGGGAAGACAGTATCAATCAAGTTTTTTTTACACAATGCAGAGTATTAACCCCTTGAGGTTCCACGGTGAGTATAACAAGCATGCTTTACTGCATATACAGACTGATTTTACTGTTGTGGGTTTAGTAACACTTTAACCACTTCAGCCCCGGAAGGATTTACCCCCTTAATGACCAGGGCCATTTTTTTTTCGCTACAGCACGCACTGCGACGTTTTATTTGACAATTGCGGGGTCATGCAACGTTGTACCAAAACAAAATTGATGTCCTTTTTATTTTCCCCACAAATAGAGCTTTCTTTTGGGGGTATTTGATCACCTCCTGCGTTTCAAATTTTTTAAATTTTTTGTGCTACGCACAAAAAAAACCCTGACAATTCTGAAAAAAAAAAATAATTTTTTTACTTTTTTTCTATAGTAAATATTCCCCTAAAAAATAAAAACAAATTTCTTCATCAGTTTAGGCCAATATGTATTCTGCTACATATTTTTGGTAAACAAAGATCGCAAGAAGCATATATATTGATTGGTTTGCGCAAAAGTTATAGCTTCTACAAAATAGGGGATAGATTTATGGCATTTAAAAAAAAAATTAATTTTTTTATTTTTTACTAGTAATGATCATAATTGCATCATTGCTGCGGACAAATCGAACACTTTTTTGGGACCAGTGACATTTTATACAGCGATTAGTGCTATAAAAATGCACTGATTACTATATAAATGACACAGGCAGAGAAGGGGTTAAAACTAGGGGGTGTTCAGGCAGTTAAGTGTTCACTAGGGAGGTTTTTCTAACTGTGGGGGGAGGGGACTGACTGGGAGTACAGAGAGAGCGCTATTCATAATCACTGGGAACAGACGATCACACTGTACTCCCCTGACAGAATGAAGATTTGCTTTGTTTGCACTGCCAGATCCCCGTTCTGCGCCTCTGTAAAGCGATTGCGGGTGGCCAGCGAACATTACGGCAACGCGGATCATCTCCAGTGCTGTGCACGCGCCCACTACACAAAGCACCATACTGGCATGGAAATACTGGCATGGAAATTCTCGCAATAGAGCTGCCCTGCCGCAGTATAACTGTGGTTATGTAACAAGTGATTGGTCATAACTGATCACCTGGTAAGGAGCCTCCGTCAGAGGCTCCTTACCATGATCGGAGATGCGGTGCATTAGAGTGACACACAGCACCACCGTTGCTGTGCTTTCATGTTGTCCTGACAGACGTCATATGACGTCCAGTCAGAATAACAGAACCACCGCCCGCGGCCATCATTCTGCTATAGGCCGGGCAGGAAGTGGTTAAAGTGGATGTTAACCGGATTCATGAAATTTCAGCTGGGCACATATATCTGCAGTGTTTTATTATCTCTTTTCAAAGCACTATGTCCCATAGCTGTCTCCTGCTCCGTTCTTCTGTTATCAGCCTGAGAACTCCTGACAAGTTCTCCGTTAACGGAGATAAAAGCAGCCTGAGTTTTGTGTTGGGGAGGATGCTATAAATAGATTAGCAGAGTGCTGAACAATTCCACTAACAGAGCTGAAAGTCTCTACCTATGGGGAGAGGAGGTGTGTGCCTTTCCTCCAATCATCTGACTTGGCTGTATGCCCAGGCTTCACTGCAGTGCTGACCAGGAAGAGAAAATCTAACACGATCTGAACTTTCTAAAGTGCATATATAAAGCTGAAGACAGCAGATATGCATGTAAGACTTATGTAGGGAGATTTGTTTCATCTCCCAAAAAAAAAAAATCTGTGATATTATTTTTATTTATTTAAAAACTCGATTCACGATTCGAATCAAGGGTTTTTTTTTTTTTTTTTTTTGATGGACACCGCGCCGGTCCTGAGGAGCTGCGGGCAGGAGTTTTTAGGTGAGGCCGCGGCGGTCCTGGTGGGAAAAAAAAAAAATCTAGAAAATCGATTTGACCTCTCAACTCGATTCAAGATTCAAATCGATTTTTTCCCTAGCCCTAATCTGAGGCTGTTCACTTCACTGCGTATATGTGAGGGTTTACATCCGAAAACTAAACAAGTAGCCTGTAAAACAAGGTAAGTGGTACTTGCATATCTGGCAGGCAGTGATCTCTTTTTCACTTTGTTCAAGAGCTATGGCTACCACTGGTATCTGAGACCTCTGGGAGTGTTGGATGCCTAGTCACCCACTTGGGGATATAGTAGTGATATAGCAGCCAGCGGGAGGTACCACAATGTGAAACCGGACCAAAACATGCGGATATGTAATATACAGCTAAATTTTGGGTAAGTTTTCCCTTGATCATAAAAGTAAATCTGGAGATATCCATTACCATTTACCACCAAATAAAAGCCCAATTTGTCCTGGAAAAAAAAAAGTATAATCCACCTGGATGCACAAAGTAGTTGTGGTGATATGTACGGTTTTACGAACACATGTCAAATTTGCTGAATTGTGCTTGGACATTAGGATTTGTTTTACCCTGTAGGTGTGAAGGGGTTAAAGATGAATTGTTGGTATGGATAATTTATACATATTTATATTGGTACAGCTTGGACCATACCTGGCTGATGTTGTGGAAGGTGGAAACCAATGTAGTAGACCTCACTACTCCAGTGATCTCCATTGCTTCTGGGTCCTACACTGAGCAGCTGCCCTTCTGCAGTCTGAACATAGGTCAGCCACTTGGCATGGGCACCATTCAGAGAATGCTTTGCATTTTCTAGATGCATATAAAACTTTTTTTTTTTGATTGGATGAGATGGAGAGGCAAGTCTGGGACATCCAGGCTCCGGGGCATGGGCACGTTGTTTCAAGCTTGACCAACGTAACTATGTATAAATTGTCCATACCTGGGATTCTTCTTTAACAACTTGTATACCAGCCTGTAATACGCCTTTTGTTATCAGGCCATTTTTCAGTTTTCATCGCTGTTCTAGTTTGACAATTACTCCGCCATTACTCCGTTCAATACTGGACTCAAATTAATTTTATATATTTTCTTTTAGACAATAGTTTTTTTTATTTTGATGGTATTAAATAACTTTTTTATTTTTTTACTATAAAAAGGAAAAAGGACCAAAAATTGTGAAAACATTTTCCGTTTAAAAAAAAAAAAGTCAGGAATAATACGAAAACCCCCGTGAATGACTTTTTTTTTTTTTTTTTTTGGTAGACACCCCAAGGTGATCACATTTTTTGCCATAATTTTTTGGAAATGTTGAAACATGCTCTTACTGAGGGGGTACAGAGCTTGAGACTGGTGCACTGGATATATTAATGTACAGGTAATTCAGAGGAAGGATGACGTAAAGGGGTTAATGTACTGGTCACAGGTAGTGGGTGACAGATGACTGGGTCAATGTTCAAATGTGTAGAATAAGGCTGTGTTCACATCTAAGCCGCATGCGGTTTGCAGCAGGGGTCCGGTGCGTCCCTGTTCTCCGTTTCGGGGCCAAGTTTTTTTTTTTGCCTGAATTCGGCCCTGGAACGGAGCAAAAGATGGAGAGAAATCCACATCCAATTCGCACTAGTGTGAGCCCCACCTAAGGAAGGTGAGGGGTTACTCCTACAGACCACATTCAGACAGTATTGGACATAGTATGTGTAGGAGAGGAAGGGGGCAGGAAAGGGTTAAGAAAAACCCAATTCTGTCACTGCAACAAAATGAATGAATCAATAGCTGCAGTGAGCCATTCATTCTGTGCCTATTCGCAAGCACTGATGTCTCCTTCTCTGTGGTAAGGTGAAGGACCAGCACAGTAAACAATACTATGTGATTGCTGTGGTGATCATATTGCGTATGCAGTGTGTGTGTGTAATAAATTTACACTGTATATTTATATAGTTTTATAATAAATATATACATACACAGCACTGGCAAAAATTTTAGGCGGGTGTAAAAAAAAAAAAAAAAAAAAAAAAAAAAAAAGTTTGTAAAAGGATGCTTTTAGAAATAGAAGTGTTAATAGTTTATTTTTCATCAATTAACAAAATGGTAAGTAAATGAACAAAAGACAAATCCAAAATGCACAAGCACTGTGTTTACCTATAATAATTGATGGTGTTTTTTAAGGCAAAGGGTGGTCATGCCAAATATTGATTTGGAGCTTTCTATCCATTTACTTAGTAGTTTACTTTTATCATCTTAAGTGCAAAGACTTTTCTATTTCTAAAGGCATTCCTAATTTACAGCATTTTTTCACATATGTGTGTATATATATATATATATATATATATATATATATATATATATATATATATATATATATATATATATATATATATATATATATATATATATCTCTATCACTCGGCCCCGCCCCCCGGCGCGCCGCGTCATCGGATGTGATTGACAGCAGCGCAAGCCAATGGCTGAGCTGCAATGAAGATGACGAGGACAAGCAGCGAAGATTCGAGGCGTCAGGTAAGTAAAACGGGGGGGCTGGGGGCGGCGGTACTGTCAAAAGTTTTTTCACCTTAATGCATAGAATGCATTAAGGTAAAAAAATTTTTACCTTTACAACCCCTTTAATCCCATAAAAAACATTTCCACTGCATTTGTGAAGGAGGCTTCAGGATGCCCAAGAAAGTCCAGCAAGTGCCAGGACCGTCTCCTACAGTTGGTTCAGCTGTGGGATCGTGTGTTAAAAAAAAAAAAAAAAAAAAAAAAATTATATATACATATATAGTGTGTGTATGTAAGAAAAAAATCTGTGTGTGTGTATATAATAACATTTATTTTAACTCCCAGATAGGATGCAGTCTTTGTCCAGTGCCATGAGAGCTGGTGGAGATGTACAACTTGGCATCTTCACCAGAACACCCAGCTGCATGTCTGCCTTTATTCTGTAAAAAGTGTAATGTGGGGGAGCGTTTGGGGCAGTCGGGAGCAGCATATGTGTCCCTCACAGTGCAGTAGGTTCGCCAACTGCTATAAGATAAATGTGAAGAATGCCTGGCACGGACTCGGCTTTAGCATGGTAGACTTGGCAAGATCTACAAAACATGTGTTCCAGTCAAAACATTTGATTGACCGGTGTTACATCCCTTTAAGCTACTCTGTCTAGTTGTCTCAGCTGATGGCAACCTGTGCAAGGTCACTGAGAAAGGACACTGGTGGCAGACGTCTGCTCCAGGATGGAATCCTGCTAGCGTGCTAAATTACATAGATTTATGGTGAAATGTAGACTGCTCGCTGTTTACAGACAACGCACAGACAATTCTGCTTTGAACTGAGTAATTGAGGGCCGTGTCTCATGTAGGCTTATTCATTAGGTTGATATGTAGAACTGTTGATAACTTCTAAAGTGCTATAACTCAGCAGCCAATCACATCTCAGTTTACTGTAGGGCTGAAACAATTAATCGATTATGAAATCGATTACTATTTTCATAATCGATTATTTGCCAGCTGATTAGTTGGCCTGCATACAGAATGCATTATTTGTTTACATATCAGGTATTGCAGTGCAGCACACATACAGCTCAGTACACCGTCCATACATCAATAAGTACCTGAGAATTTGTGAATGTGTGAGGAGCAATGCCTCATGGGACATGTAGTCCTAAGCAGGAAGTGAGTGGTTCTAAAGGCAGAAGTTTTCTTTACCTTGCGATTGTGGCACTCTAGACCAGTGTTTCTCAACTCTAGTCCTCAAGGCGCCCCAACAGGTCACGTTTTTAGGATTTCCATTATTTTGCACAGGTGATTTGATCAGTTTCACTGCCTTAGCAATTACCATAGCCGTTTCATCTGAGGGAAATCCTGAAAACATGACCTTTTGGGGCGCCTTGAGGACTGGAGTTGAGAAATACTGCTATATACTATACTTTGCGGCTTGCTATTGGGGCACTCTGAAGGCAGGAGGAGCCAGAAGTGTCGGTGGGGGACCCCAGAAGAGGAGGATCCAGGCTGCTCTGTGCAAAACCATTACACAGGGCAGGTAAGTATAACTAAAAAAAAAAAACAAGACTTTAAAGACTCAGGGAAGATAAGCATCTGAACCCAGAGAAAGTGGAGGCTGATAGACTGGAGGTAATAGAAGGGATTACAATTACATTTAAAGTTAACTTTTACCAGTATTGTGCATTATATTTAACCGCTTCAGCTCCGGAAGATTTTACCCCCTTCCTGACCAAAGAACTTTTTGCGATTCGGCACTGCGTCGCTTTAACTGACAATTGCGCGGTCTTGCGACGTGGCTCTCAAACAAAATTGAAGTCCTTTTTTTCCCCACAAATAGAGCTTTCTTTTGGTGGTATTTGATCACCTCTGCGATTTTTATTTTTTTGCGCTATAAACAAAATAAGAGCGACAATTTTGGAAAAAAACGCATTATTTTTTACATTTTGCTATAATAAATATCCCCCACAAAAATATATAAAAAAACAATTTTTTTCCTCAGTTTAGGCCGATACGTATTCTTCTACATATTTTTTGGTAAAAAAAAAATTGCAATAAGCGTTTGGTTTGTGCAAAAGTTATAGCGTTTACAAAATAGGGGATAGTTTTATGGCATTTTTATTAATAATTTTTTTTTTTTTACTAGTAATGGCGGCGATCAGCGATTTTTATTGTGACTGCGATGTTATGGCGGACATGTCGGACATTTTTGACACATTTTTGGGACCATTGTCATTTATACAGCGATCAGTGCGATTAAAAATGCATTGATTCCTGTATAAATGACACTGGCAGTGAAGGGGTTAATCACTAGGGGCGGAGAGGGTTACGTGTGTGTCCTAGAGGAGTGATTACTAACTGTAGGGGGATGGGCTAGCAGTGTCATTACTCTGATCACTGCTCCCGATGACAGGGAGCTGTGATCAGTGACACTTGTCACTAGGCAGAATGGGGAGATGCTGTTTACATCAGCATCTCCCCGTTCGTCCTCTCCGTGAGGCGATCGCGGGTATCCCCACAGCGATCGAGTCCGAGGAACCCGCGACCCGACCCACTGGAGCTCCCGGCCGGCGCGCGTGCCGCCAGCGGCGCACATGCAATGGCATTCTGCCGACGTACATTGGCGTGCGCCGGTCGGGAAGTGGTTAAAATGATTATATCCATTGGAAAAAAAAGTCTCAGCTTTTAGTACTACTTTAACCACTTCAATATAGGGTACTTCCCCCCCTTCCCACCCAAGCCAATTTTCAGCTTTCAGCGCTGTCCCTTTTTAAATGACAATTGCGCGGTCATGCTACGCTGTACCCAAACAAATGTTATCATTTTCTTCCCACAAATACAGCTTTCTTTTGGTGGTATTTGATGACCTCTGTGGTTTTTATTTTTTGCTAAACAAATAAAAAAAGACTGAAAATTTTTTGAAAAAAAAAAAAAAAATGTCTTTGTTTCTGTTATAAAATTTGTAAATAAGTAAGTTTTCTCCTTCACTGATGGGCACTGATGAGGCTGCACTGCCGGGCACTGATAAGGTGGCACTTAAAAGCTCGGATGAGGTGGCACTGATAGGTGGCACTGATATGCAGCATAGATGGGCACTCATAGGTGGCATAGATGGGCACTCATAGGTGGCACAGATGGGCACTAAAAGGCGGTACTTATGGGTGGCACTGGGCACTGATAGGTGGGCATGGATGGGCACTGTGACACTGATAGATGGCACTGATTGGCATCACTGATTAGGAGGCACTGGCAGGTATTGCTGGTGGGCACACATTGCCACCAGAGATGTTGGTCATCAGTGGTGGTCCTGGGTGGACATCCGAGGGGGGGCTGTGCTGATAAACAATCAGCACAGACCCCCCTGTCAGGAGAGCTGCCGATCGGCTCTCGGCTCTCCTCTACTTGCGTCTGTCAGACGCGAGTAAGGAAAAGCTGATAAACGGCTCTTCCTGTTTACATCGTGTTCAGCCATGATTGGACACGGCTGATCACGTGGTAAAGAGTCTCGGTCAGAGGCTCTTTACCTAGATCGGAGTTGCGGTCTGTCAGACTGACGCACTGCAACAACGATAACCGTAATGCGCACCCCCCGGGGGTGCTTGTTATCCTTACCCCGTCATATGACGTCTGGTCAGGATATCGCAACCACTTTGCTGACGTCATTTTGCTATATGGCGTGCGGCGAGGGGTTAATATAAAAGATTTATATCTCCCTTCCATCCTTCATATAGTTTCATGTCTGACTCCTATTTTAGATTTTTTTAACCTCATTATGACAGGTGATGCAAATAAAAGCCTGCTGCTGTTACTAAATGTCTTAGGCCTGGTTTACACCTATGCGTTTTTTGGTGTTTTTTTCAGCCGCTGCATATTTGGAAAGGGTTTAGGGACTTTTTTTCAACGCAAAACTGCTTTTTTGGTTCAATATACTTCAATAGAAAAGCTGCAGTTTTCCGCATGTAGTGCATTGTTTTTCAGCAATTTGTGTTTTTTAATCTGTTCAACAACAAATTGGCCTAAAAAAAAAGCATAAAAAAATGCAAAAATGCAAAGCGCAGTAAAATCATGTGCACAAAAATGCACAGCAAAAAGAAGTGCAGAAACAGATCAAAAGCAAACTGCATAGATGTGTACCGAGCTTTATGCTGGCCACACGGATCAATTTTCGGACGAGATTATTCATACAAAAAATCTTTGTACATTCACTGAATGAAAGAATGTTGTTTGAAATTTTTACTTGCTTTTAACATTCTGTTTTTAAATTAATGTAATTTCTGAATAAAAACCACACACTGTCTGAAATTTTATTTTTTTTTATTTAATGAAAAACATTGTTTTTGTATGGCCAGCATATAATATATTACAGTTCTGTTTAAAAAAAAAAAAAAAAAAAAAACTGCAAAACCGTCTAACTTTTTTTTTTTTCTTTAAGTAAAAAAATCTCATCTGAGCCTGATGATATTTACTAGATTCAACCTCTAATGCTGCGTACACACGGGCGAACTTTTCGACCTGACTGGTCCGATGGTCCTTCCGACGGACTTTTGACAGACTTTTGAACGAACGGACTTGCCTACACACGATCACACCAAAGTCATCCGGATTCATACGTGATGACGTACAACCGGACTAAAATGAGGAAGTTGATAGCCAGTAGCCAATAGCTGCCCTAGCGTCGGTTTTTGTCCGTCAGACTAGCATACAGACGAGTGGATTTTTCGACCGGACTCGAGTCCGTCAAAGATTTGAAACCTGTTCCAAATCTAAAGTCTGTCAGATTTTCCCCGGAAAAAGTCCGCTGCAGGTCTGATGGAGCCCACGCATGGTCGGATTGTCCGTCGGACCAGTCCGGTCAAAGTCCACTCGTGTGTACGCTGCATAATAGTGTATACAATATATCTCTTCTGTCTGTTCTTCTCAGAGTGGATTAGAGATTTTGCTCCCTAACCATATAGTTGGTTATTTATATTTACAACTGCATATAGATATTTAAGAATGAATTGCCTTTTATTTTAAGCTTTACTTATTAAGTAAATTATACACCACACTTTTTTTAAGGTTATTAACCGATTAATCGAAACAATAATTGGCCAACTAATCGATTATAAAAATAATCGTTAGTTGCAGCCCTAGTTTACTGTAGTCCCATCAGTAAGAGATGCATTTTGATTCCAGTAATTTGCATGACTCTCTTTGCACTGTTGAACCGGCTTCTTGTATACAAGTGTCTGAAAGATTCAAGCTTCACTGCCAAGTTTGTTTGAGGACTTTTACACGAAGTATACAAAACCGTCCAGTACTTCTTTGACATATGCTCATAAATCTGTTCAAAATGTTCTATTGTTTATTAATATGAAATGATGAGACACATCATATAGACTTGATGTTTTGTTTAATTCAAATGTTATTACATTTTCTCAGCCAATTTTATGTTCGTCATATTGTTTTATTGTTCTGCCATTAAAAAGATGACATCCAAGAACCTCTCAAAGAACATGTGGTCTGTGTTTTTCAGCTGCCAATCACATATTGCCCTTCATCCCCTTGGACAGGTTTGAGAACGAAACAGGAAGCTGATTGGTTGCCTTGGGCAACACAGATACTTTAGGTTTTTTTTTGTTTTTTTTTACTGATTATAAAATGTAATGTCTCATTCACAAGGGTGTATCTATGTGTACACTTGTGTGAAAGGCTGTCTTCACTTGCATAGGGTGCACAGGTTTTCCTTGCATCTATGTGCAGGCACTCCCACTCATGTCTATTTGGGATGCATTGGTGTTCCATGCATCCTGGTGCAGTCTGTTGGGACTCAGCAGCTGCACAGACATAGCCATTGGCTCTAAATTGACACCTGTGCAAGTGGTGATGCCATACCGGCACAGCAAATTAGAACTGGCGGCTGTGTCCCTGCTGCATCCCAATAGACATGAATAGGACTACAACAAAGATACATGAAACGCCTGTGCATCCCATTTAGGCTAAGACGGCCCTTCGCACAGGTGTATGCATAGATCTTCCTGTGTGAAAGAGGCCTTTGATTTACAAAAATAGATGTGGGCATGAATCCAGCACTTATTGGTGTTCCCGGGAGGAATGGTTCCCCGTCATTGGTGTTCCCGGGAGGAATGGTTCCCCGTCATTGGTGTTCCCGGGAGGAATGGTTCCCCATCATTGGTGTTCCCGGGAGGAATGGTTCCCCGTCATTGGTGTTCCCGGGAAGAATGGTTCCCCGTCATTGGTGTTCCCGGGAGGAATGGTTCCCCGTCATTGGTGTTCCCGGGAGGAATGGTTCCCCGTCATTGTTGTTCCCGGGAGGAATGGTTCCCCGTCATTGATGTTCCCGGGAGGAATGGTTCCCCGTCATTGGTGTTCCCGGGAGGAATGGTTCCCCGTCATTGGTGTTCCCGGGAGGAATGGTTCCCCGTCATTGTTGTTCCCGGGAGGAATGGTTCCCCGTCATTGTTGTTCCCGGGAGGAATGGTTCCCCGTCATTGATGTTCCCGGGAGGAATGGTTCCCCGTCATTGGTGTTCCCGGGAGGAATGGTTCCCCGTCATTGGTGTTCCCGGGAGGAATGGTTCCCCGTCATTGGTGTTCCCGGGAGGAATGGTTCCCCGTCATTGGTGTTCCCGGGAGGAATGGTTCCCCGTCATTGGTGTTCCCGGGAGGAATGGTTCCCCGTCATTGGTGTTCCCGGGAGGAATGGTTCCCCGTCATTGGTGTTCCCGGGAGGAATGGTTCCCCGTCATTGGTGTTCCCGGGAGGAATGGTTCCCCGTCATTGGTGTTCCCGGGAGGAATGGTTCCCCGTCATTGGTGTTCCCGGGAGGAATGGTTCCCCGTCATTGGTGTTCCCGGGAGGAATGGTTCCCCGTCATTGGTGTTCCCGGGAGGAATGGTTCCCCGTCATTGGTGTTCCCGGGAGGAATGGTTCCCCGTCATTGGTGTGTAATGTTAATGTTACACTTTTTTTATTCTGCAGTTTTGAGTGTAACACTCAGTTTTTTCAATTTATTACTTTTAAATAAACGAAAAAATTGCACATTACGTTTTTTTTATGATTTTATCTGATTAATCGAAACAATCAGCCGATTAATCGATTATAAAAATAAATATTTGTTAGTTGCAGCCCTAAACCACCTGCTGGGAGAATACAATGGATCCCCCATCAACACTGGGAAGCAAGCAATTTTTTTTTTTTTTTTTCCTAAGGTTGCAGGAAATATAACTGCTCAGGCTATAGTTAACTTTAGACCATGAACCTGAAGGCCGCCTCGAGTGGTATTTTGTGTAATCATCTCCATAAAGTTACAGCTTGACAAGTTTTAGTGTGGAGGAACTCAAGTGGCCTACACCGCGTACTGACCTCCACCCTATTGAACACCTATGGGATGATTGGAACACTGATTGCAAGCCATCTTTCTACTCTAACATCATACCTGACCTGACTTGACAAATGCTCTTCTGTCTCTGTGGGCACAAATTTGCATTCCAAGATTATTGCTGCAAAGGGAGGGAGACAGAGGCGGCTCTTTAATTAGGCAAATTAGACACTTGCCTTAGGCCTCGCCCCCAGAAGGGCCTCGCGCTTGCCTAATTTGAGTGGAAGGAATTGCGCAGCCCATGCAAGCCGGCGGATTGTGCGGGCGGCTGGCGCTGCACACAGACTGACGCCGCAGCTGCCTGTCTGAGCTGAGCCACCGAGGGAGAAGAACACACCGTCATCTCGGCTGCTGCTTCGTCCAATAGCAGGCTCCACCGCCGCGGCGCTGTTCTAGCCTTTCCCCCCACAGTCGGCGGCCCCAATGCATGGCGGGAGTTGTAGTTCTCCACAGCACAGACTTCAACTTGGCCCTCTGGTGCCTGTGCTCTGCAGAGACTACAACTCCCAGATTGCACTGCAGGGCACTCAGAGAGAACATTATGTGCTTCTCTTGCTGCCTTTAGTAGGGGACCGACGCGAGGAGCAGGTAGGTACATCTCACTACATGCTATCTGTATCCTGTGTCTGTCTATGGTTTCATCATGGGGCACAGTGGCAGCATTTTATTAGGCACAGTGGTGGCATTTGATGGGACACAGTGGCATACTTTGATGGGCGCAGTGGTGGCATTTGATGGGGCACAGTGGCAGTCTGGCAGAATTTGATGGGGTACAGTGGCAGAATTTGATGGGGCACAGTGACAGAGTTTGATGGGGCACAGTGGCAGAATTTGATGGGGCACAGTGGCAGAATTTGATGGGGCACAGTGGTGGCATTTGATGGGCGCAGTGGCGGCATTTGATGGGCGCAGTGGCGGCATTTGATGGGCGCAGTGGCGGCATTTGATGGGCGCAGTGGCGGCATTTGATGGGCGCAGTGGCGGCATTTGATGGGCGCAGTGGCGGCATTTGATGGGGCACAGTGGCAGAATATGATGGGGCACAGTGGCAGAGTTTGATGGGCGCAGTGGCGGTATTTGATGCGCACAGTGGCTGCGTTTAATGGAGCACAGTGGCTGCGTTTGATGGGGCACAGTGGCAGAATATGATGGGGCACAGTGGCAGAATTTGATGGGGCACAGTGGCAGAATTTGATGGGGCACAGTGGTGGCATTTGATGGGCACAGTGGCAGCATTTGATGGGCACAGTGGCAGCATTTGATGGGGTACAGTGGCTGCGTTTGATGGGGCACAGTGGCTGCGTTTGATGGGGCACAGTGGCTGCGTTTGATGGGGCACAGTGGCTGCGTTTGATGGGGCACAGTGGCAGAATTTGATGGGGCACAGTGGCGGCATTTGATGGGGCACAGTGGCAGCATTTGATGGGCAAAGTGGCTGCGTTTGGGGTACAGTGGCAGCATTTGATGGGGCACAGTGGCAGCATTTGATGGGGCACAGTGGCAGCATTTGATGGGGCACAGTGGCAGCATTTGATGGGGCACAGTGGCTGCGTTTGATGGGGCACAGTGGCTGCGTTTGATGGGGCACAGTGGCAGAATATGATGGGGCACAGTGGCGGCATTTGATGGGCAAAGTGGCTGCGTTTGATGGGGCACAGTAGCAGAATTTGATGGGGCACAGTGGCAGAATTTGATGGGGCACAGTGGCAGAATTTGATGGGGCACAGTGGCAGAATTTGATGGGGCACAGTGGCAGAATTTGATGGGGCACAGTGGCAGAATTTGATGGGGTACAGTGGCAGAATTTGATGGGGTACAGTGGCTGCATTTGAAGGGGCACAGTGGCTGCATTTGATGGGGCACAGTGGCAGAATTTGGGGCACAGTGGCGGC